>NC_068431.1:46591819-46901819 GCF_023373465.1 Oncorhynchus keta
ACTTTTCTCTGTTGTTTACCCTCTGCCCTGGGAGAGTGAGTGAGTGAGCATGGTTGGTTCTAGGCTCTCCCAGTCCCATATTATGGCCAGTAGAAATAGGACTCACCGAAGACTGTGGGAGGAGCTAGTTGGGTTCCATTCAGAAGTGTGCTGTGTCACCTAGACTACTTTTGGTTAGTCTTTGCTTTCTGTCCATGACTGCCAAGAAGGGGAGGGTTTACAGCTGAGCTAGTACAGATTTGAGCAAAATCATCTGATGTGGCGATGAGAATGTGTTCCTTTGCTTTCTGTGTGAGTTACAATCTCATCAGTTTATTTTCCAATTATAAAGCTGAGTACTGGTTATTCCAGGTTAATTGATTTGCTTTAGGGCACAGTTGCACTATGGCCCACTAGGGAGTTGAACCAGCAAGACCATACAGTACTGCTGCTACCAAAGAGAATTCCTATTGACCCAGATTGATGATAATACCTAACTGGTTTCAGCTATCATTCATTGTTATTGTCAATGTGTTGTGAGTCCCACATCACAGCAGACAGACAGACAACACTGGAGTCAGTCAGGATAGGACCCACTCTACGTATAGGCAATCAAATAAATCAACACCATCACACAAGGCAATGGTGTGTGGAGGCAATATTACATTGCATTCCTTCCATTTTTAATTTTTTTTTTTGAGATTGAGTTTGAATAAATCCAATCACCAAGCTAATTGTCCCAAGCTAAGTATAGCTCGCTCACTCATGGCACGCTGTACTTATCGAAGATTAAGTTACAATGAGCTTACATTTCATACCATTGCTCAAACCCCTGATCCACTGCGGCGAATCCCTTACAGAAACACCACATGATTTCACAAAATCACATGATTGGAACATTTCACACGTGATCACATTTTCACATGTGTAGTTTCGTGTTGTCACATGTCGCTTTACATGTCGTCACGTTGTCACATTCACTTCACATAAAAGCACGTGGTCACCTGAGAACATGTCATTTTGTAACACTTTTTCCGTAAAGGGATCTGGCATATTACTCTGCACCCAGTGTTGCCAACTTTCTGCAATGAAGCAATCTTTCTTTATTGATCAATGACTTTGTTCTGCAAGTGAACAGCAGATGTGGCAACGCACATCTCTTTTGGAGGGCTACAAAAAGTCAGTTAAAGGTGGTGTGATAGGAATACAGTTGGCAAAACTGGTTGTAGTGGTAGTTGCCCCTGTCTGTTTGTCTACCCTGAGTCTCTGGTTTCCTGTCTCTGTTGCTACCGTGTATAACATAGCAAACAGGAAGCATTTACTATGGCTAATCACTGCTCTGAAAGTTGCAGTAGCTGATTTCAAACTCAGTTCCAAGTAGTGAGGGATTAGGGTGACCCCTGCTGTTTGCTAGATTAGGAATGCCTGTCATTTTGAAGTTTGAGTCTTTAGAGACGTTTCACTTCTATAACAATCAGCTACATTAAACATGTTATGGCAAATTCCTCTGCTCTCGTTTAAAGGTCCAATGGAGCTGTTTTACTGTGATTGTTTTCAATTAAAAGGGTCAAAAAGGGGCCTCCCGAGTGGCGCAGTGGTCTAAGGCTCTGCAGTGCTAGTTGTGCCACTAGAGAACCTGGTTTGAGTCCAGGTTCTGTCGCAGCCGGCCACGACTGGGAGACCCATGGGGCGGTGCACAAGAGTTGTCCAGGTTAGGGGAGGGTTTGGCCAGCAGGGATGTTCCTGTCCCATCGCACCATAGCAACTCCTGTGGCAGGCCAGACGAAATGCACTGACACGGTCACCAGGTGTACAGTGCTTCCTCCGACACATTGGTGTGGCTGGCTTCTGGGCTAAGCGGGCATTGTGTCAAGAAGCAGCTGGGCTGTGTTTTGGAGGACGCACAGCTCTCGACCTTCGCCTCTCCCGAGTCCGTACGGGAGTTGCAGCGATGGGACAGGACTGTAACTACCAATTGGATACCATGAAAAAGGGGTAAAATAATCAAATAAAAAATAATGGTCATAAAGAAATAAAAATAGCTTCTTGGCAAAGAGCAATTCCTCAAGCAAGAATTTTGCTATTACTGTCTGGGTGTGGTCTGGGAGTGGGGAGAACTAAAAAGTAGCTGTTATTGGCAGAGAGGTTTGGAACTCTCTTTCTTACTGGTCTATTAACTGTGATGTCACCGGGCAGGCCAAAACTCCATACCACCAAAACATGCTGACATTTCAGGCACTCTTTTCAAACAGCTCTCTAAAAGGGCATTATCAAACTTTTCACAGTATTATTCCTACCTCATAGTGTGGAAATATATATAAAACACAGGAAAGTCTAGTTGTTGACTGCACTGGGTCTTTAATTAGAGATTTATTAATTGGTTGTATGGTCTCGAACAAGTGGTTGCCATAGTAAATCCGTTTGAACATTTCCTCCATACGCCACCTCTCCCCATGGAGTGCTTTTATGGAAGGTAATTGGTTTGTATTTGTGTGTATGTGCGTGCGTGCAAGCATCTGGTATGTGTGTGTGCTTCTCCAGTACCCAGTCTTGCACTGCCTCCACCACTATAAGGCTTGTATGTTTGTGAACCCCTCTGTCTGTGTGTGCCTGCAGTCTTGTCCACTCAATGCAGCCACCCCTCACCCTCCTCCACCCATACCCAGCCCCCTCTCACCCCTCCATCCATCCCAGCCATGGTGGTCTGACAGACGGGTGTTGTTGTGTGCCACTCCCTGGCAGGAGAAGGAGGACAAGGCGGTGCTGCAGGCCGAGGTGCAGAGCCTCAGGCAGAATAACCAGCGGCTGCAGGAGGAATCCCAGAGCACCGTGTCCCGCCTCATCAAAGTCACCGAGCTGCTGTGCAATGTCAACAAGCCCTGTTAGCTCCACCACAGTGCACACTGTGTACACACACACACACACACACACACACACACACACACACACACACACACTCACACTCACACTCACACACACAGATCACACACAAACAAACACACACAGATCACACACAAACAAACACACACAGATGATCGCACACAGATCACAAACACACTGCGCATTCAATATTGTATAAAAACACACCAGCACAGTACATCAACCTGCTCTACACCGCACATGCATAATACTCCGCATTCTGTTGGATGACATTTTACCTCTGGGCAAGCCCATGAGGACGGAGTCAACTCAAAAAACGACTCTGAAACATTTCTCACCATCTGATAGTCCTCCCAATAGATTGACTAATGGTTGTGCTTTACCCAAGAGTGTGTTTTGTACCTTGAGTGTGCGCAAGTGAGTGTGTGTGTGTGTGTGTGTGCCGTCACTATGGTTCTTTTATCTTGCTTCACATACTTGACAAGTTGGGCAGAATAGCAATTGCTTAAAACAACCCAGTTGATTTAGAAGAGGCACGTGTGCAGCATGTTTGGTGGCTGTTTATTTCAATTGACACAAAGCGTGTGTGTATGTCTCATGAGGTACGTATGTAAACAGTAGTCTCCCTCCCCTCTCTGCTCAACCCACGCCATGATATGCAGCGTCTCGGACCGAGAGCAGTTCAGCTGGGCACCCTTAGAGTGGAGGGCCTTGGAGCTACATATTACACAGGGAAAAGGGAACATGACAATTGCATGCCTGCAGGCAGCCTGCTGGAAAAGATGGAATGATGCATACTGACCCTGCCTCTCTCTGCCAACATTCTCACGGAATGGTTCATTCATTGGGTAGAGACACCATTCTCTCCTCTCCATACCTCCTCAGCTTAATTTCAAGGGTGGTGGACTTGAGTATTCCACGTCTGCTTCCAGTGAATGAGACACAATGTATTTATAAGGAAATTGACTCACCAAATTAATTCTGATTGAGTTGAAACAGATATTCAAGTGGATAACACCTCTGCCGAGGATGAAACAATGGGGGAGATCCTCGTCATCCCTGAAAGACTGTCTGTAGAAGCTATGCTGTAGAAAGTGCACCTCCTGCTGGACTGAACCATGCATTGTCATAAGGCAGCTCTCCTTTTAGACAAAACTATTGTAGGGATTTAATGTGAACTGGACAGGATTTCTTTAGTGAACACAGCCTTCTGTGTTACAATATATGTTGTGTTTGATGGCCACAATGACAATTCAGTGTATTTGAAATGAATCCAGAATGGAGTGGTTACCTGTGGGTGAGGGATTCCCCCATTTCACCCTAATGTTTTTGTCTGTGTACCTACTGTATGTGTGTTTCTGTGTTGTTCTTGCACTTTTAGCATCACCTATATCGGCATGGGACAGGGCACATATTTAACCTCCTGCCCAGGTTCATGCCTTGCTTGAAACATTTAAGTGGATTTGATCTCACCACTTCACCTCACCCCACCTCACCTTCAGGTCCACTGCTGATGACGCCAATAACAATGTGAGATCAGAGGAGGACGGGATTATTCCTCCTCCAAGACTGTTCTGCCAAAAGATGCCAAGGCAGCTCTCCTACACCCAACTCAAACCACTGGACCCAGCTGTGTTGTACAGCTCTGTAAGGGATGCCAAACAAAAAGCTATTGTTTGTTGTATATACTATTTTACTTCCTCTTGTAATTTTATTTTAGAGTCACTGTGATTACCCGGTACCAGCAGATAATGATATATTCAAATTAAATTATAAATCTAAACTTTATCTATATGTGAAGACAACATGTACAGCTGAACTGCTCAGTGCTACTTAGTACATTTGGTTGTGTATGCCCTCAATTGCAGGATGTTTTAATATGGAGCCCAGTGTAAATGTGCCCAAACAGGCAGTTTGAGCTGGGCTGTTTAAAATGGTGATGCCTTGTTGTTGGAAATGATTAGCAGAGTGGAGAAGTGTAAGAATAGCTGATGTTTTACTGTGTTCTTCTGTATAGTTCTGTAGATTGTAGGAGGTTGATGAAGCATGATAATGCACCAGGTCACTTCCTAGCTCCCCTCTCTGTGTGTGTGTATGTATGTAACAAAAAACAAACAAAAAAAACGTAATAACTTATTAATCTTGCAAATGTGGAATTCCCTGTTAGATGTGTCAATACAAGGGGAGGGAGGCAGCAATTAGATGTGCTATAAAGTTCAAATGGTATGATAGGGGTTGGTTTTAAGGAAGAATCTGTTTTTATATATACATTCAAATACAAGAAGACAAGAGGTCAAATATTTCTGCAGTGTTATAGTATTTCTTGGGGAAACGATAATGGCTATCGTTATCATTCTAGTATTGAGCTATTCATTCAGAGCTCCTACGCTCACGTTCAACAAGGTCTCTAATGCCACTAGGTACGCCTTAAAGAGTGACTCTGGGACTCTCCAGAGAGGACAGGACAGACAACATGGTCAGACTGGTTCATGTGAAGGCTTCTCTCTCAGACATTGTGCCTACCTGAAATTGTAATGTATGGTAACTCAGCGTGGTGTCTTCATTTCTGTTCTTCGTGGTCATTGTTTTCAGACAGTGTCGGGTTGTCCTGTATCCTGCAGGATAGACAGGTGTGTCTGCCACATGACAGTGGTAGATGTAGGGTTGGTTGCTATGGGGTCTCTCCAGGGTCTGCTCGTCAATCCTCCAGGAGGATCGGTGGCCATTAAATCAAAAAGATGGGTTTAGGGACCCCAGGAAAGTGTCATAAAGGTTATATGAAGACGATATGAAGTGTGTTTGCTTTTGTTAGGTTAAAGGAAATTACCCGTATAGCGCTGGTTTAAGACCAGCATCTCCAACCTTATTGAATCACAATCATTCGATGCATAAAAACATAATTTCCACAATCATTTGGACATGAACCATCCAGTGTACTTTGAACCCCCATTTATGTATCACAAAAGGTATCCCTGAGTGACCCCTAACAACACCTTGTATGCCTGAGTGACCCCTAACAACCCATTGTATGCCCGAGTGACCCCTAACAACACCTTGTATGCCCGAGTGAGTCCTAACAACACCTTGTATGCCCGAGTGACCCCTAACAACACCTTGTATGCCTGAGTGACCCCTAACAACACCTTGTATGCCTGAGTGACCCCTAACAACCCATTGTATGCTCGAGTGACCCCTAACAACACCTTGTATGCCTGAGTGACCCCTAACAACACATTGTATGCCTGAGTGACCCCTAACAACACCTTGTATTCCTGAGTGACCCCGAACAACAACTTGTATGCCTGAGTGACCCATAACAACACCTTGTATCCCCGAGTGACCCCTAACAACACATTGTATGCCTGAGTGACCCCTAACAACACCTTCTATCCCCGAGTGACCCCTAACAACACCTTGTATGCCTGAGTGACCCCTAACAACACCTTGTATCCCCGAGTGACCCCTAACAACCCATTGTATGCCCGAGTGACCCCTAACAACACCTTGTATGCCCGAGTGAGTCCTAACAACACCTTGTATGCCCGAGTGACCCCTAACAACACCTTGTATGCCTGAGTGACCCATAACAACACATTGCAGATGGTAACAATGCAGTAGTCCTTTCACTCACCTGCTCTAGGCTACATCAGCTGGCAAACGATCTCCACCTGGCCAATAGTAAACCTGTGAGAATGATCCCTGGTAGAGACATTGTGGTTGTTGCCTCCTCCCATCCATGCTGTAGGAGAGGAAACCAATGACCAGTTGTTTTTCTTTTATCCTCTTATTTGTTTGCCTTATGTGTCATTGCATCATCCTTACAGGAAACCACTGCTCTCCGTACAGTGTGTGCCCTACTTCCACCTTGTCATCTCTTTGCTGCTGTTGTAGAACGGGATGTATTCATGTGGCCATACAGTAAGGATGATAGAATACAGTACATTATTACCAGTGGAACCACACACAACATCACATCCCCAGTGTAGGTTTATGGGAGGCCTGGCCACACGTCGCTCATATCACAACGGTAGCACGCACTATGCACTCTGCTCAGCCAGTTAAAGAGCTGACGTTACCATAGCCAGGTAGTGGCACACTGAGGGAATGTGCTGTGACAAAACATGGTTTCAGTATGATGCCACCTTCACCTGTTATGTCATTCACAAGAAGAGTAAATTGACTAAATGTTGTTCATGTACTGTGAACTGGAGGGCTCATGGCAATAAAGATTCCTCTGTACCTTTCGAAGTGGTTGGTGTATCAATGCTATGATGGTCAATGTCTCTTTCTTTGTGAGGCCTGAGAAGTGGCAGTGTCGGGAATGTCCAACGGAGGAGTGTTCTTTTGATGCGACTCAGACTTGTAAAAAGCCACCTGTTGACAATAATGTGACGACAACATGATCCCTCCAGATGAGCCCTGACACCTTTACTGCAGTGGCTAACAGAGGTTGTGTGTTACAACCTCGACATCATTTCACTCCGGCGGGTCATTCAAACACAACACAACCCCGACTGCAGTCATCCAATAACTGGACCGTTCACAGTTGAATAGCCTACATTACGTTTGCATGTGATCAGCATCATCCCGTGTAACGGATCCATTCAGAAGTAGATGTAGGACTTTCTATAGGTACACACTAGACACGGAGAGCATCACCATCGGTCTGAGACGTTTTACTGCACGCGAAACACAAGTCACAGAGTGAGTAATGACAACATGACTAAATAAAGAAAGGGAAGTGTTTATTTAACGGAACTCCTCTGGAATTTACTATATAGTGCATGCACACTCTCCTCGTGCATATGCATGCACATGCACACACTAAAAACTTCAGAACACCGAGCCCTGTGTGGGACTGTGCTAAATGTCTTCCTGAGTGCATACAGTATACAGAAAGGCAAACACATGTTTCCAGTCTCGTTCTACACAAGCATGGTCCATAACAAGTCGAGACAACATAACACAAACACTTCCCTGAACTGTGTCCCCTGGAAAGCTTTCGTAAACACCGGCCGCGGTGAGGCTCTTTATCTTCCCTGGCCTGACACCTGGAGAAGGGCTGACGACAACAATACCATGGCTTTATGTCTTTATTTGGGGTTGGAGCAGCGGGCAGAATCTTCACTAGGGGCCAGAGGGAAACGTGTGCCAGACATACCGTAGCTCAAGGACTTAATGCAGGTTGTACTCGTGGATGTTCTGTAAACATAGTCAGCATGCACTGGTGTCTGTCTCTGGATGAGCGCGCGTGTGTGTGGAGAGAGAGGGAAGAAACGGCCTCTCTCCTGTTCAGATATAATGTCTGTGACATTTTTTAGCCCGGGCCAATTTTACACTTCGCCAACCACATCCCTTGTGTTGTTTGACTACAGTAGTACATTAGTAAGTCTACAAGTGTCTATTATACATCCAGAGCTGATGAAGAATTCCTTCCACTATGTTCAGGTGTCAAATTGTCACACTGGTTGCTTGAGGACATCGACTTGTCTTTGAAAAATCGTCCTGAGCACTGTTTTCTATGTTGTTTTGTTGCTCTATGTATTGCATGTCGCCGCCTAGTGGTTCCCACTTTTAACGGAGCGCACAACACGACGACGGACACGACTTCAGAGCCAGTCGTTTGCCACCGCCTCATCTCTTTGGTTTAAACCTGCTTCTGCTGTCACCGACCTTTCAATCTATCTACCGATCTGAATGCTGTAAGTGCTGTCGTTACTTCTACACCCACCCACTCCCCATTTGTAATCTTGTGTGATCTCAAGGCATGGATGTCACGGTGCGCCTTGGCATAATACAATATTGTAATCCGAATTGAGCACAGTCTGCGAGGGTTTAGCCCTGGTTTACACAATCCGCTAATTTGACATTCAAGTTGTTGTAGGGGAAAGTGTAGCCTAGTGCAAGCTGCTTGTCGCGAAAGTGGAAACCGACCTGATCGCAAACAGATATGTTTTGACCGGTGAGGGACCGACTCCGGAATGAAGACGGCAGTACAGACTGGGAGACCGCGGCCGTTCCAGCGGTTCTGCTGCTGTGGAGTTGGGCTTCTCGCGGTCATTTGGCTCTCACAGTTCGCGCACGTGATAGGTGAGTTGTTCACAAGGATTAATGATGAGGGCAATTTTGCAGAATGTCAATGTGTTAAAATTCCTTGTGTGTTCTGGGGTGTTTTTAGTATCACACATTTTAAACTCATTTTTAGAATTTTAGCACATTTTCATGTCATAGATTTAATTATAGTAGGCTATCTAAGGGGGGAAAGGCATCTGTCAGTCAACTCATTCTGTGTCACATTCTTCATTCATTAAATAGTCAATTAAATACCGGTCCTCACTAAATATGTCTGATTACCTCATTTCTTGGAGGAGATCATTATGTAACCATATTGATAAAAGGCTGTATGGGATGAAAGAGAGAGATTTGTAACCAACAGATTGGAGGATCCCCTCCCCTGTCCCCTCCCCCAATATTAGCACCTTGAGTGTGACACCTGCTTCACATTGGGAGCATACTTTCAGCATCACCTCTCTGATTCAGAGGGCTTGGGGATTAATTGCGGAAGACACATTTCAGTTGAATGCATTCAGTTGTACAACTGACTAGGCATCCCCCTTTCCCTGCTTTAACCTGGCATACTCTGGGCCAATAACCTGCACAGAACCCCAGAGAATCACCCGAGGGAACTCAGAGAATACGTCTCCATCAAGCACTGCATTAAGTAACACTGAAGACAGATGGCGGAAATGGCACTGCAGTCAGAAAAGGGATATGCATGTAAACTGTGCTAAAGGATGTGTGTATGAACAGAAGAGGACATTGGGATGCAATTATATTCATATCCTTTGTATGAACATCATATGGTCAGCATTCACCCTATAGGGGCCTTATTCTCTACAGAGCTGGGTCTACGGTTTCCTCTTGGAGGATGGATTCACATATTCAGCTAGGAAGCAACCGATGATCAGGCTAAAGCATTCAATCATGAGGTGTGCGTGTGTACGTGCGTGAGATTGTGTGGGCCGGTCCCGTGATTTGGAGGTCGAGAGAGTACGAGTTAAAGTAATGATTTTCATAGCCATGTCCCACGTTCCACGCTCTTCTCAATTTACATCGACAACATAGCTCAGGCAGTACGAAGCTCTCTCATCCAGATTTATGAAGATGATACAGTCTTATACTCAGCTGGCCCCTTCCTGGATTTTGTGTTAAATACTCTACAACAAAGCTTTCTTAGTGTCCAACAAGCTTTCTCTGCCCTTAACCTTGTTCTGAACACCTCCAAAACAAAGGTCATGTGGTTTGGTAAGAAGAATGCCCCTCTCCCCACAGGTGTGATTACTACCTCTTCGGGTTTAGAGCTTGAGGTAGTCACCTCATACAAGTACTCAGGAATATGGCTAGACGGTACACTGTCCTTCTCTCAGCACATATCAAAGTTGCAGGCTGAAGATCTAGACTTGGTTTCCTCTATCGTAATCGCTCCTCTTTCAACCCAGCTGCCAAACTAACCCTGATTCAGATGACCATCCTACCCATGCTAGATTACAGAGACATAATTTATAGATCGGCAGGTAAGGGTGCTCTCGAGCGGCTAGATGTTCTTTACCATTCGGCCATCCGATTTGCCACCAATGCTCGTTATAGGACACATCACTGCACTCTATACTCTTCTGTAAACTGGTCATCTCTGTATACCCGTCACAAGACCCACTGGTTGATGCTTATTTATAAAACCCTCTTAGGTCTCACTCCCCCCTATCTGAGATATCTACTGCAGCCCTCATCCTCCACATACAACACCTGTTCTGCCAGTCACATTCTGTTAAAGGTCCCCAAAGCACACACATCCCTGGGTCGCTCCTCTTTTCAGTTCGCTGCAGCTAGCGACTGAAACGAGTTGCAACAAACACTCAAAATAGACCGTTTTATCTCGGTCTCTTCATTCAAAGACTCAATCATGGACACTCTTACTGACAGTTGTGGCTGCTTTGTGTGATGTATTGTTGTCTCTACCTTCTTGCCCTTTGTGCTGTTGTCTGTGTCCTATAATGTTTGTGCCATGTTTTGTGCTGCTACCATGTTGTTGCCATGTTGTGTTGCTACCATGTTGTTGCCATGTCGTGTTGCTACCATGTTATTGTCATGTTGTGTTGCTACCCTGCTGTGTTGTCATGTGTTGCTGCCATGCTATGTTGTTGTCTTAGGTCTCTCTTTATGTAGTGTTGTGGTGTCGCTCTTGTCGTGATGTGTGTTTTGTCCTATATTTCTTTATTTTTTACTCCCAGCCCCCGTCCCCGCAGGAGGCCTTTTGCCTTCTGGTAGGCCGTCATTGTAAATAAGAATTTGTTCTTAACTGACTTGTCTAGTTAAATAAAAAATGACACCAACGTTCTGACAACCAGTGTTCTGATACTGTTAATATTCTGCTTTAATAGTTGCCATATCTGTTGAAGTATTCTTCAGTTTTCCCCACTATTTATACCATCACTATCTTATAACTGCCGTCATGTTATTTACCCCATAGCTTCGTTCATAAGTCTAATCTTGGGAAATACAATGAGTAATTACTTAATGTATCTTTCTCATGGCAACATATGTATTACTCTATAAATGCATTCATTTGGCATATTCATCACACAGTATCATTCTAGTGGTAGGGCATTGGAACAGATTCAAATGCCCCAGGGCAGTGATTGGGGATATTGCCCTGTGAAGGATGCTGTCTTTCGGATAGGACAATAAATGGGTGTCCTAACTCTCTGTGGTCAGTGAAGGTCCCATGGTACTTTATAGTAAGAGAGTGGCACTCATACCACCATGACCTTCATACCAATCTGGCCCTCATACTACCATGACCTTCATACCAATCTGGCCCTTATACCACCATGACCTTCATACCAATCTGGCCCTCATACCACCATGACCTTCATACCAATCTGGCCCTCATACCACCATGACCTTCATACCAATCTGGCCCTCATACCACCATGACCTTCATACCAATCTGGCCCTCATACCACCATGGCCTTCATACCAATCTGGCCCTCATACCACCATGACCTTCATACCAATCTGGCCCTCATACCACCATGTCCTTCATACCAATCTGGCCCTCATACCACCATGGCCTTCATACCAATCTGGCCCTCATACCACCATGGCCTTCATACCAATCTGGCCCTCATACCACCATGACCTTCATACCAATCTGGCCCTCATACCACCATGACCTTCATACCAATCTGGTCCTCACACCACCATGGCCCTCATACCAATCTGGCCCTCACACCACCATGGCCCTCATACCAATCTGGCCCTCATACCACCATGGCCATACCAATCTGGCCCTCATACCACCATGGCCTTCATACCATTCTGGCCCTCATACCACCATGGCCTTCACACCAATCTGGCCCTCATACCACCATGACCTTCATACCAATCTGGCCCTCATACCACCATGGCCCTCATACTACCATGACCTTCATACAAATCTGGCCCTCATACCACCACGGCCTTCGTACCAATCTGGCCCTCATACCATTTACATTTACATTTAAGTCATTTAGCAGACGCTCTTATCCAGAGCGACTTAATCTGGCTCTCATACCACCATGGCCCTCATACTACCATGACCCTCATACCAATCTGGCCCTCATACCACCATGGCCATACCAATCTGGCCCTCATACCACCATGGCCTTCATACCATTCTGGCCCTCATACCACCATGGCCTTCATACCAATCTGGCCCTCATACCACCATGGCCTTCATACCAATCTGGCCCTCATACCAATCTGGCCCTCATACCACCATGGCCCTCATACCAATCTGGCCCTCATACCACCATGGCCTTCATACCAATCTGGCCCTCATACCACCATGGCCCTCATACCAATCTGGCCCTCATACCACCATGGCCTTCATACCAATCTGGCCCTCATACCACCATGGCCTTCATACCAATCTGGCCCTCATACCACCATGGCCTTCATACCAATCTGGCCCTCATACCACCATGGCCTTCATACCAATCTGGCCCTCATACCACCATGGCCTTCATACCAATCTGGCCCTCATACCACCATGGCCTTCATACCAATCTGGCCCTCATACCACCATGGCCTTCATACCAATCTAGGCCCTCATACCACCATGGCCTTCATACCAATCTGGCCCTCACACCACCATGGCCTTCATACCAATCTGGCCCTCATACCACCATGGCCTTCATACCAATCTAGGCCCTCATACCACCATGGCCTTCATACCAATCTGGTCCTCACACCACCATGGCCTTCATACCAATCTGGTCCTCATACCAACATGGCCTTCATACCATTCTGGCCCTCATACCAATCTGTCCCTCATACCAATCTGGCCCTCATACCACCATGGCCTTCATACCAATCTGGCTTTCATACCAATCTGGCCCTCATAACAATCTGTCCATCATACCAATCTGGCCCTCATACCACCATGGCCATCATACCAATCTGGCCTTCATACCAATCTGGCCCTCATACCACCATGGCCACATAATCATCCCAAGCTTCCAATTGGCTCATTCATTCCCCCTCCTCTCCCCTGTAACTATTCCCCAGGTCGTTGCTGTAAATAACAATGTGTTTTCAGTCAACCTACCTGGTAAAATAAGGGTAAAATAAAAAATCCTAGTCACTATAGGGTGGCAGGTAGCCTAGCGATTAAGAGCTTTGGGCCAGTAACCGAAAGGTTGCTGGTTCAAATCCCTGAGACGGCAAGGTGGAAAAATCTGCCCCATCAACAACTGGGTGCTGTGATGTTGATTAAGGCATCCCCCGGCACCCTTCTGATTTAGAGGGTTTGGGATAAATGCAGAAGACACATTTTGGTTGAATGCATTCAGTTGTGGAACTGACTAGGTATTCCCTTCCCAGTTATTTTTGAAGGCTGTTTAATTTATTGCTGATTCCAGTCTAGTACGAGATGGACCATAGCACCAATGCCTACAATGCAGCAGACAGCTCATCCCAAGGAGTGAGGGAAGGATGTACCCATATCTGAACCCCACATCTTTGAATCTTCCTTCCTCAAAAGGAGGAAGTGGTCTCAGTCTGCGTTAAAGCCCTGCGTTCTGTGATGTGTGGTCTCAGTCTGGGTTAAAGCCCTGTGTTCTGTGATGTGTGGTCTCAGTCTGGGTTAAAGCCCTGTGTTCTGTGGTCTCAGTCTGGGTTAAAGCCCTGTGTTCTGTGGTCTCAGTCTGGGTTAAAGCCCTGTGTTCTGTGGTCTCAGTCTGGGTTAAAGCCCTGTGTTCTGTGGTCTCAGTCTGGGTTAAAGCCCTGTGTTCTGTGGTCTCAGTCTGGGTTAAAGCCCTGTGTTCTGTGGTCTCAGTCTGGGTTAAAGCCCTGTGTTCTGTGGTCTCAGTCTGGGTTAAAGCCCTGTGTTTGTGGTCTCAGTCTGGGTTAAAGCCCTGTGTTTGTGGTCTCAGTCTGGGTTAAAGCCCTGTGTTCTGTGGTCTCAGTCTGGGTTAAAGCCCTGTGTTCTGTGGTCTCAGTCTGGGTTAAAGCCCTGTGTTCTGTGGTCTCAGTCTGGGTTAAAGCCACGTGTTCTGTGGTCTCAGTCTGGGTTAAAGCCCTGTGTTCTGTGGTCTCAGTCTGGGTTAAAGCCCTGTGTTCTGTGGTCTCAGTCTGGCTTAAAGCCCTGTGTTCTGTGATGTGTTGTCTCAGTCTGGGTTAAAGCCCTGTGTTCTGTGGTCTCAGTCTGGGTTAAAGCCCTGTGTTCTGTGATGTGTTGTCTCAGTCTGGGTTAAAGCCCTGTGGTCTCAGTCTGGGTTAAAGCCCTGTGTTCTGTGGTCTCAGTCTGGGTTAAAGCCCTGTGTTCTGTGGTCTCAGTCTGGGTTAAAGCCCTGTGTTCTGTGATGTGTGGTCGCAGTCTGGGTTAAAGCCCTGTGTCCTGTGGTCTCAGTCTGGGTCTGGGTTAAAGCCCTGTGTTCTGTGATGTGTGATCTCAGTCTGGGTTAAAGCCCTGTGTTCTGTGATGTGTTGTCTGGGTTAAAGCCCTGTGTTCTGTGGTCTCAGTCTGGGTTAAAGCCCTGTGTTCTGTGATGTGTGGTCTCAGTCTGGGTTAAAGCCCTGTGTTCTGTGGTCTCAGTCTGGGTCTAGGTTAAAGCCCTGTGTTCTGTGATGTGTGATCTCAGTCTGGGTTAAAGCCCTGTGTTCTGTGATGTGTGGTCTCAGTCTGGGTTAAAGCTCTGTGGTCTCAGTCTGGGTCTGGGTTAAAGCCCTGTGTTCTGTGATGTGTGATCTCAGTCTGGGTTAAAGCCCTGTGTTCTGTGATGTGTGGTCTCAGTCTGGGTTAAAGCTCTGTGGTCTCAGTCTGGGTCTGGGTTAAAGCCCTGTGTTCTGTGATGTGTGATCTCAGTCTGGGTTAAAGCCCTGTGTTCTGTGATGTGTTGTCTCAGTCTGGGTTAAAGCCCTGTGTTCTGTGTTCTCAGTCTGGGTCTGGGTTAAAGCCCTGTGTTCTGTGATGTGTGATCTCAGTCTGGGTTAAAGCCCTGTGTTCTGTGGTCTCAGTCTGGGTCTAGGTTAAAGCCCTGTGTTCTGTGATGTGTGATCTCAGTCTGGGTTAAAGCCCTGTGTTCTGTGATGTGTGGTCTCAGTCTGGGTTAAAGCTCTGTGGTCTCAGTCTGGGTCTGGGTTAAAGCCCTGTGTTCTGTGATGTGTGATCTCAGTCTGGGTTAAAGCTCTGTGTTCTGTGATGTGTGATCTCAGTCTGGGTTAAAGCCCTGTGTTCTGTGTTCTCTGTCTGGGTCTGGGTTAAAGCTCTGTGTTCTGTGATGTGTGATCTCAGTCTGGGTTAAAGCCCTGTGTTCTGTGTTCTCTGTCTGGGTCTGGGTCTGGGTTAAAGCCCTGTGTTCTGTGATGTGTGATCTCAGTCAGGGTTAAAGCCCTGTGTTCTGTGATGTGTAATCTCAGTCTGGGTTAAAGCTCTGTGTTCTGAGATGCGTGATCTCAGTCTGGGTTAAAACCCTGTGTTTTGTGGTCTCAGTCTGGGTCTGGGTTAAAACCCTGTGTTTTGTGGTCTCAGTCTGGGTTTGGGTTAAAGCCCCGTGTTCTGTGATGTGTGGTCGTGCTGTGAGAGTGTAATAATGATGGCGGCAGCGGCGCCATCTGTGACAGGCCCATTTTAGAATTTCACATTACCCAGGCTCCTCTTGACGCCTCCACATGAAAGCTGCCACACCCCCATGCTCAGGCCTAGAGCAAAGAGCTTGTGAAACACGTTGATTGGACTGTAATGTAAAACAAAGCGGACAGTGATCATGAAACAGACTGGACACAGAGAGAGAACAAGCAGTCTCATAACAACCGAGGGTAATGGCCCCCATTGGCTGGCTCTGCTCGGCTCTGGACAGTAGTTGGTAGTGGCTACCTCTATGTGTTTCCATAGGAGACAATCACTTAGATATACACTATATATTTTTTTTTTAAGTATGTGGACACCCCTTCAAATG
Source organism: Oncorhynchus keta (assembly GCF_023373465.1). Lineage (NCBI taxonomy): Eukaryota > Metazoa > Chordata > Actinopteri > Salmoniformes > Salmonidae > Oncorhynchus > Oncorhynchus keta. The sequence continues at coordinate 46,608,178 of NC_068431.1, forward strand.
AGTGGATTCGGCTATTTCAGCCATAGCTATTGCTGACAGGTGTATAAAATCTAGCACACAGCTCCATAGACAAACATTGGCAGTAGAATGACCTGTTCCTGTTTAGGATGCCACCTTTCCAACAAGTCAGTTTGTCAAATTTCTGCCCTGCTAGAGCTTCCCCAGTCAACTGTAAGTGCAGTTATTGTGAAGTGGAAACCTCTAGGAGCAACAGCAGCTCAGCCGCGAAGTGGTAGGTAACACCAGCTCACAGAACGGGACCGCCGAATGCTGAAGCGCATAGTGCGCAACAGTCACTACTCTGTTCCAAACTGCCTCTGGAAGCAACGTCGGCACAAGAACTGTTTGTTGGGAGCTTCATGACATGGGTTTCCATGGCTGAGCAGCCGCACACAATCCTAAAATCACCATGCACAATGCCAAGCGTCGGCTGGAGTGGTTTAAAGCTCTCTGCCATTGGACCCTGGAGCTGTGAAAACTTGTTCTCTGGAGTGATGAATCACACTTAGCCATCTGGCAGTCTGACAGACGAGTCTGGGTTCGGCGGATGCCAGGAAAACGCTACCTTCCCGAATGCACAGTGCCAACTGTAAAGTTTGGGGCTGATTTTCATGGTTTGGGCTAGGCCCCTTAGTTCCAGTGAAGATACATCTTAAGGCTACAGCATACAATGACATTCTAGATGATTCCAATTTTGTAGCAAAAGGTTAGGGAAGGCCCTTCCTTGTTTCAGCATGACAATGCCCCCGTGCACAAAGCGAGGTCCATACAGAAATTGTTTGTCGAGATCGGTGTGGAAGAAATTGTCTGGCCTGCACAGAGCCCTGACCTCAACCCCATCGAACACCTTTTGGATGAATTGGAATACCAACTGCGAGCCAAGCCTAATCGCCCAACATCAGTGCCCAACCTCTCTAGCTCTTGTGACTGAATGGAAGCAAGTCCCCGCAGCAATGTTCCAACATCTAAGTGGAAAGCAGCAAAGGGGGGACCAACTCCATTTTAATGCCCATGATTTTGGAATGAGATGTTTGACGAGCAGGTGTCCACATAAAGTTAAATAAAGGTCCAATCAAATAGATCATGTAGTGTAGCAGTGGAGATCCTCACTGTGGATGCTGCCCTTCCTTATATAGTGGTGCAAAGCTGAAGCCCAAATACAGAGATTGGCTATCAGCAGAGGGATATAGAACAGGGATTTACACCGTGAAGCGATTACAGAAATGAATGGTTCATAAAAGATTACATGAAAGATTACATGGTCTCCTCTGCTGACCCGCTCCGGTTTCTTTCTCCAGCCTCCATAGTAAGGTGTCCAAATTTCTCTTCATCTTCTGTCGGCTCTGCGTTAGAACACAAGCCTGGGAATGTTGTGTCCAACAGTGTCTTTTGATCAGTCTTTTGAGGAGCCTCAGTGCAACACAATACTCAAATTACAAGCCAAATGTCTTCTATTTCAACAGAGCCGGAGTCATCCGGGTCTCATTCTGGAGAGGATGGCGTTCCAGTCCGTTCCAGACGCAGGCTGATGCAGGAAGAGTGGACAGAAGACAACCAGACACTGGACCTTTCTAGACCAGGTGAGTCCGCCTCTCAGCCCCAAATCTTTCTCACTTCCACCTTGCCGCTGGTGCTAACTGACCTCCCTGCTAGCCAAAAGTTTATGTTTCCAGGCATGTCCTCTGGCACACAGATTTAGATTTCCTCAGAGAATTACAACTGATGCAGACCACCTTCAAACTCAATAGTTTCTTTGTACTCATTTTACATGACATGTTTAGTCATTTAGCAGATGCTCTTATACAGAGCAACTTAATAGTGCTCCACTATGCATTCAATTATTAATGAGATTCCATAGGAGCCCTACAAGTCCTGAAGACACACGTGATGCACAAACTGTCTCTCGACTACAGATTTATTTTCCAAACTTTGTGGGACACTTGAGGGGGCTCCTAGTGTGTCTTAGCTGTGTAGATGTGACTGAGTGTGTGTTTATGTTTATGCGTGTTTGGGGTAGGCAGTGGAGTCTGTGTGTGTGCTGGTGAACCCTGGCTCTCCCTCTCCTCTGCGGGTTAACTGAAAAGGTCATGTGGGCCGAGGCTGCAGTGCAGTGGTTGTCAGGAATCTCTGCTCTGTAAACTGTGTCTCAAACTTGGCTGCCGGGCCAGAGGAAAGGTTCTGTCTGGAGGGGTTAGAGCACCATGCCAGACTTGTGCAATGGAAGAATCAAGGCAATAGATAAACCGTTAGTAAACACAGTGGAGGACATGGGGGGGGACAGCTTGGGAGGAGAGCTCTGCAGCAGGACAACAGGACTGAGCAACACACAGTGCTTTGACTTCAATCTGCAGCATGAAAAATAATGAACTGCATTGGATACTACTATGTCCCTGAGGACACCTGCCAGGCTGCCACAATCATTATATTTTTACGCTTGGCAAAGGAGAGCCATTAATGCAAGATGTGTACCTACTACACCAGTATATCAAGCACCAGATGTGTTGTCTCCCATATAGATGGGGTGATAAAGTCAGCTCTGGTTTTAGAAGTGGGCGGGACATAATTATTATTATTATACTTTTTTTGGTCAGATAAACACTCCGAAGAGCCTACCCGACCGCTTGGAGTCTCCCGCATGGTCTTAAAGCACACCATTGCCCTGTTTGTATCACATTCCAATGATAAAACTGGGGGGGCAAAATGCAATTTCAGAATGTGTGTGTGTGGGGGGGGGGCATGAAAAACAAGAGGCTGATGGCTCTGCCCTTAATAAAAAAGATTGCAGTCAGAGTGCAATATAACTGCATTATGCTGCTAATACTGTGTCCAAAAGAACAGTTTTTTTCACTACAGTAAGTTCAGTGTAAGGGTGTGGGCAAGTATGAGAAACTGATCAGGTGGGCTGCCCTAGGCTACTCCTTTATAATACAGGCTCAGGGCAGGCTACTCCTCTTTATCTGCATGTCAGCCCCTGCTTACTGTTACTGGTAATAATTACATAATCCATAGTGGTATCAAACGGCCAGCTCGGAACTCAAGGAATATTATATTTGGGATAGCGTAAAGGAGGTCTCGCTCTCTATCCCCCCTGCTTAACAAGACCGAGACGGCAATGTCTGCCTTCCGTCGTCAACCCTTTGAGGCCAGCGTTGCTAAGCAACTGAATGCTAAATGTTGAAACCCAGAAAATTCTGTCTTTCAAGCATTCAACGTGCCGAGACAGAATTAACAACCACAACGAGCTAAAAATAAACCAGCAGGAGAAGATAAACTCGTGGATTTTTATAAGTGTCGATAACGATCGCTCATGGTTTTTTTTATGCATACGTTTGTTGGTTTTGGCAAACAACAAAGCCAGACGTTTGAGGATGATTTTTCCACAGATATATTTTAGTGGTTGACTGAAAAAGAGAATCTGGCAGAAAGAGAATCTGAGTTTTGTCAGGGGAGTAATGTATTATGGCTGTCAAATAAAGCAAATGGCTATTAATGCAACCATTAAACATGGGAGTAGTTTTCTTTTTGTCTGAAGTCTTTGGGAATTGGGGGAAATATTCTTAGCTTTCCATCACTCCCTCCCGTCTCTAGAACCCTTGTCCTCTCTGCGTTCACATTGGTTTCTGATGGTAATTTAAAGATCAGAGGTTAAGGATGGAGGTCAGACTCACACTCACAGACAGATCTTTGCGTGTTTGAACATAAAAACAAGTTTTCAGTATATGGCTCACGTATACCGTCTAAATTTAGCTGCAATGGATATCTGCTGTTTTATGGGTTCCTGACCAATTCTGCTATTTTGATTTGATTTTTTGAGCTGATCATAATTTGTTTTGTACATAAAGGTTTCAGCCATCTCTTCCTTTGACCAAATAAATCTTCTGTACATTAGAACAGCGGTCACTAACCTCCCTTTAAATGAAGATTTCTACTTCAGCGAGTCGGCGGCGCAGGACATACTGCTCACCCCGGGCCACGCCCTGATCCCCGAGCCACGGAAAAGGAAAAGACGCCGACGGCGAGCACCCTGACAAAACTATGTTCGCAAATAAAAGCTGGTGAGCGATCTCTAATATTGTAATGTTTTTCTTCTTCCTCTGACGAGGAGTATGAAAGATCGGACCAATGCGCAGTGTGGTAAGTGTCCATATTTTAATGAAATATAACTGAACACTGAAATACAAAAGAACAAGAGAAATAAATGAAAACCGAAACGATTCTGTATGGAAGAACACAGACACAGAAAACAACTACCCACAACCCATAGTGGGAAAACAGGCTGCCTAAGTATGGTTCTCAATCAGAGACCACGATCAACAGCTGCCTGTGATTGGGAACCATACCAGGCCAAACACCTAGACATATAACACACAGAACAAAACATAGAATGCCCACCCCAACTCACGCCCTGACCAAACTAAAATAGAGACATAAAAAAGGAACTAAGGTCAGGACGTGACAAATATTAAGGAAGTCTCGAGGTTCTGCTCGCCTGAGTTAAATTATCTCATGACTATACTATTTACCAAGAGAATTGTCATCTTTTTTTGTGGCTGTCTATTTACCACCACAAAGCAATGTTGGCACTAAGACGGTACAAAACGACCTGTATAGGGCCATAAGCAAATAGGAAATGCTGATCCAGAGGCGGTGCTCCTAGTGGCCTGTGATTTAAATGCAGGGAAACTGAAATATGTCTTACCTACTGTCTACCAGCATGTCACATGTGCAGCTAGAGGAGCCAAAACTCTAGATCACCTTTACACACAGAAATGCATAGAAAGCTCTCCCTCACCCTCCATTTGGCAAATCTGACCAAAACTATCCTCCTGATTCCTGCTTACAAGCAAAAACTCAAACAGGAAGTACCAGTGACGCGCTTAATACGGAAGTGGTCCGATATAGCGGATGCTAAGCGACTGGACTGTTTCGCTAGCACAGACTGGAATATGTTCCAGGATTTATCTGATGACGTTGGGGAGTTTACCACATTAGTCACCAGCTTCATTAACAATGATGTCTCCACAGTGACAATATTTACATATCCCAACCAGAAGCCATGGTCATGGCACACATCAACACCATCATCCTAGACACCCTGGACCCACTCAGATTTGCATAATGCCCTAACAGATGATGCAATCCACAGATAACGCAATCTCTATTGCACTCCACACTGCCCTCTCCCTCCTGGACAAGAGGAACACCTATGTGAGAATGCTGTTCATTGACTACATCTCAGTGTTCAACACCATAGTGCCCTCAAAGCTCATCACTAAGCTAAGGACCCTGGGACTGAACACCTCCCTTTGCAACTGGATCCTGGACTTCCTGATGGGCCACCCCCTGGTGGTGAGGATAGGCAACAACACATCTGTAACACTGACCCTCAACACGGGGGCACCCTCAGGGGTGCATGCTTTGTCCCCTCCTATATTCCCTGTTCACCCATAACTGCTTGGCCGTGCACAACTCCACCACCATCATTAAGTTTGCTGACGACACTGCGGTGCTAGGCCTGATCACCGATGACGATGACACAGCCTATAGGGAGGAGGTCAGAGATCTGGCAGTGTGGTGCCAGGACAACAACCTCTCCCTTAACGTCAGCAAGATAATGGAGCTGATCGAGATCTGCAGGAAACGGAGGGCCGAGCACGCCCCCATTCACATCGACGGGGCTTTAGTGGAGCGGGTCGAGAGCTTAAAGTTCCTCGGTGTCCACATCACTAAGGATCTATCATGGTCCACACACACCAACACGTGAAGAGGGCACGACAATGCCTCTTCCCCCTCAGGAGGCTGAAAAGATATGGCCACGGTAGAATGCATTTTCAGAAACACCCATTGTGTATTTATTATAACGTGTTATTACTTTTCAATTATTTCTCTCTTTTCTTTCTGCATTTTTGGGAAAGCCTTTCAATGTTATTTTACACATGTTGTTTATAAAGCATGTGACGATAACATTATATTTGATTAAATTGATTTCAGAGAGGATATTCGTGGTGGCAACATTTTTTACTTCAGTAGCGTCCTGTGTTTCCCAGCCCACCAACATGACATTGAGTCTGACTCTTTGAGATGATGGATGGTACCATGTTACGTGTCTGAAGAGGTGGAGTAATCTCCCGCGAGGGAGTGAAGTTTATCGATTGCACTCCCACTGTAGGTCTTCTGAAGATTTCTCAAATGATTACAGCCACTGTTTTGTTGGGTGAAGGATGGTTATTGAGTGTTGGTGGGATTTGTATGGCTGGATTGGCTTTGTTTAGAACCGGGTCAGTGACTTGTCAGCGCATTTTTGCGTTCCAGTTAAACATTTATCTGCGGTGTTGTAGTCTTACCATTGAAAACCATTGAAGACTAGACGACGCAGAAAAGGTGTGCTGTTTGTATTTGAGCAATATGATTGGCCGTTTATTCAAGCACCACTACGCATTCCCGAGTCGAAACTTCTCGAGCACTCGAACAGTACAGACGTCGAAAGCTCCGTTCACACAGCACACGTAAGCTGTCCTGAGCAAAAAGAAGCGCAGAGCTTATTTATTTTAGGGATAGTGATTAACAAAAGTAAACGTTCAATAGTGAATATACTAGCAATATGCTGGCTAATGATAATAGTCTGGAAAAAGAAAGCTACAAAAATACACTTTACAGGGCTTGACATTCACTTTTATTTCTACTTGTCGCCCACAAAAGAATGGTCTGTAAACAATTTTTACATCATTGTAAGGAACCACTTACAAGATATATTATCTCTTATTATCTCTTTTTACCATAGAGAATTGGTAGTGGAAGCCTATAAAATATTACAACATTACAATAAATGACAACAAACGATTTTGTATATCTTTATAAAATAATTCCCTCCAGGGCTCGAAATGAAGGATGTCCCATTCCCTCAACATTTATATGGTCATATTTTGGCTTAGTTACTTTGAAACAAGGCAAGTTTACCCACTATTCCCCGGGCGCGGAAGACGTGGATGTCGGTTATGGCAGCCCCCCCGCACCTCTTTGATTCAGACGGGTTGGGTTAAATGCGGAAGTCACATTTCAGGTGAATGCATTCAGTTGTACAACTGACTTGGTATCCCCCTTTCCCTTTCATAAAATTACATAAAACGTCCAGGTTTGAACTATCAGTCCCGAGATCCCAGCAAAAATCTACTTTTCATTTATCTGACTTGTTCTGCATGTCCCTTATATTTAGCCCCAATAAAAGGGTTTACCCTTTTATTTTCAGGACAACCAGGGCTAAAAGTAGAACACATAACAATTTGACATAAACAGTTGCATTCCGCCAATGCAAAAACCTGCGTATAAAATTTAATTTATATGAATCCTGTACATTTGAATTGTTTGCTTACTGGGAAAGGAATATCCAACTAGTCAGTGACAACTGTGTGGAGTTTGCGACGGCAACTATGTGAGTTTCTTACAGTATTATAGACTCTATGTCCAGGGATTTCAAATGGTATTCAATGTAGAAGAATCCCTTACCTTCTAACAACGCTTGTGTAGCTTGAGTGTCATGTGTGTTCGTGAGAGTCTCAGCATTTCATAGATAGCTTTTAATAGTTTGTAGCTGAAATTAATTCTGTTTTTGTATAAAAGACTGGGACCCGGACCCCTTCACAAACACCACTCTAGCTCAGCCCTCACTAATCACAAAGACTAATAGACGAATCCAATGGTACAAGAAGTCTGTGACTCAAACACATCATGTTAAAAAGGGGTTAGAATTCCAAAACACGCCGGTGATACGGTGGGACTCAATGGGTTAAACAAATCGTTTCAAAATGCGTTGCGCAACAGACATTGTACTTTACTCTCCGGACTTGTGGCCATTTGTGCTTTGAGTATGTCGACAGAATCAAGCCTTTAGAGGTTAATGTTGATTATCCTACATTATAGGTGACTTGAATACTGGCTACAGCCTCATGTCCAGACCGATGCTGACATGAGGGATGCGACATAAAATGTAGCCAAACTTTAATGAGACTTTTAATTTCATAAATATGGGCTCAACACCAGTCATGTTTGACAAATATAATGTCGGATAATCAACATTAGCCTCTAAAGGCTTGATTCTTTGTCCTGTAGGCTTTGTATGTACATAAAAATAGATTGGAATATTATTCCAATGTTGGCCTCTCTGTTTTTTTAACTTGTCCGGGACAAGAGGACACGCATTAATGTCAAGCCCTGCTTTAGCATTCCTTGGCTAGCCTACAGTAGCCAGGTTGATATCTCGTTTGAAGCCATTATGTAGCCATTATGGGCAGCATCCTATTTAGAAACAAAAATGAAAGCTATTAATACAATGCAATTCTAAAGAATAGAGTAATGACTTACTGTGCTAATTTATATTAAAAACCTTTGTAATACATATCATAATAACCAAATATAACTTATTAATAGCTGCATATAGAGAGAAAGCATGCTAACCTAGAGTCCCTGCATAACCCCAATGCATTTAAAAACGACACCAGTAGAGGTTTTCGTTCAGTCGATTTTTGGCCAACTGAGTCCGGTCAGGCAAGTGAAAATAAATGTTAATGTTGGACTCAGAGTTTTACCTGACCAGGTAATGAGGTAAAACTTCAGGCCCCAGAAAAGGCACTTACAAATTTTGATACACCAGTTTCGAACCTGTCTTGCCACCTTTGGGTTTGCTCTTATCTGCCTTTCTAAGAGATGACTGACTATGTCATAAAATCAAAGAATGAAAAATATTTCCATATTGAATTTTCATTACATGGATGAAAGCAAATGTTTGGATTCTTCATAAAAAAAATGCAAAAGGTTGTTGCAGTGGTTTATTCTATGTAGTGGTGCTGTTTCTGTTGGTGTGTGAGACTGCTTTCGTTTTCTGTGTTTCACTCAATACATTAGCTTGACTCCAAGATACCCTGCAGAATCAATAACATATCTTTCCCTCCTTCCCTCTGCCTGCCATTTGGTCACAATTGCAGTCCATTTGAGTCCCCTGCAGCAGAGTGACTCAAATGGATATCTCAACTGTTCACTGCTGTAGCGGTTTCATTTAGTAGGGGTTTCACTTTTAATCAGGACTGATATGGCATTAAACACACACTCAAGCATGCTCATTGGTGTACACACACACACACACACACACACACACACACACACACACACACACACACACACACACACACACACACACACACACACACACACACACACACACACAGGATGATTACATCACATGTCCATTTTGACCCCTTCTCCAGATTCTTGATGGGATCAGCGGTGAAATGAAATTAGATCAAGCCTCAGACAGTGTGAATATAAAAGGAGATCTCCTGTATCTATAGGAGACCAGGCGATAGATGTAATTAGAGCAGGGAGATGTGCCTGGCTGGCTGGGGCAGCCTGGCTGGCTGGGGCAGCCTGTGATGCCAGAGGAGCAACACGTGAATGCTGCTGTAGCCTCCCCCAAGGCTAGAGTGGATGGAGTCACTCAGTCCCCAGGCAGGCTGAGGCTGACGTGAGCACTCACTGTCACTGCTAAGGGCACACGCTGAATCTGTGATCAGAATGCTGTCAACTTCATGAGAGCTGATTATGTCCCGTGTCCTGTCCAGAATTGAAAGCCAAATCAGCTTACAGCTGGTCTAGTCAATAAGCAAAACCATGCTGCATGCAGTGACAAAAGCCTGGTATATGGGAATAGAGGAAGGGCATCCTCACAAAGAAAATTCCCGGCCAACACCCTCTTGTATGCTCTCTCTCAGGCTTTCTCTGAGCTTTGGCAAGGAAAGATAAATATTTTTAGAAATTTCGCTCCAGAGCTGCTTGTCAAATCTCTTTTTTCATATTTCATAAGCCAAGACCATGGGAAACACACATTCCCCTCCCCCTTTCTCACCATTCACGCAGCCGTCATTGGCTTCCCACTGCCGCCTGTCAACAAACCGCTGCCCCCAGGGAGAGGGTTTCCGTGGCAACTGCTTTTCACCGAAGCAACTTGTCAATACGTTCATCTGAGCCATGTGTTTCAGGACTGCATTTACAGTGCCTTCAGAAAGTATTCATACCTCTTGAATTATTCCACATTTGGTTGTATTATGGCCTGAATTCAACATGGATTAAGTATATACACTGCTCAAAAAAATAAAGGGAACACTAAAATAACACATCCTAGATCTGAATGAATGAAATATTCTTATTAAATACTTTTTTCTTTACATAGTTGAATGTGCTGACAACAAAATCACACAAAAATTATCAATGGAAATCAAATTTATCAACCCATGGAGGTCTGGATTTGGAGTCACACTCAAAATTTAAGTGGAAAACCACACTACAGGCTGATCCAACTTTGATGTAATGTCCTTAAAACAAGTCAAAATTAGGCTCAGTAGTGTGTATGGCCTCCACGTGCCTGTATGACCTCCCTACAACACCTGGGCATGCTCCTGATGAGGTGGTGGATGGTCTCCTGAGGGATCTCCTCCCAGACCTGGACTAAAGCATCTGCTAACTCCTTGATAGTCTGTGGTGCAACGTGGCATTGGTGGATGGAGCGAGACATGATGTCCCAGATGTGCTCAATTGGATTCAGGTCTGGGGAACGGGCGGGCCAGTCCATAGCATCAATGCCTTCCTCTTGCAGGAACTGCTGACACACTCCAGCCACATGAGGTCTAGCATTGTCTTGCATTAGGAGGAACCCAGGGCCAACCGCACCAGCATATGGTCTCACAAGGGGTCTGAGGATCTCATCTAGGTACCTAATGGCAGTCAGGCTACCTCTGGCGAGCACATGGAGGGCTGTGCGGCCCCCCAAAGAAATGCCACCCCACACCATGACTGACCACCGCCAAACCGGTCATGCTGGAGGATGTTGCAGGCAGCAGAACGTTCTCCACGGCGTCTCCAGTCTCTGTCACGTCTGTCACGTGCTCAGTGTGAACCTGCTTTCATCTGTGAAGAGCACAGGGCGCCAGTTTGCGAATTTGCCAATCTTGGTGTTCTCTGGCAAATGCCAAACGTCCTGCACAGTGTTGGGGTGTAAGCACAACCCCAACCTGTGGACGTCGGGCCCTCATACCACCCTCATGGAGTCTGTTTCTTACCGTTTGAGCATACACATGCACATTTGTGGCCTGCTGGAGGTCATTTTGCAGGGCTCTGGCAGTGCTCGTCCTGCTCCTCCTTGCACAAAGGCAGAGGTAGCGGTCCTGCTGCTGGGTTGTTGCCCTCCTACGGCCTCCTCCACGTCTCCTGATGTACTGGCCTGTCTCCTGGTAGCGCCTCCATGCTCTGGACACTACGCTGACAGACACAGCAAACCTTCTTGCCACAGCTCGCATTGATGTGCCATCCTGGATGAGCTGCACTACCTGAGCCACTTGTGTGGGTTGCAGACTCCGTCTCATGCTACCACTAGAAAGCACCGCCAGCATTCACCGCCAGCATTCAAAAGTGACCAAAACATCAGCCAGGAAGCATAGGAACTGAGAAGTGGTCTGGTCACCACCTGCAGAACCACTCCTTTATTGGGGGCGTCTTGCTAAATGCCTATAATTTCCACCTGTTGTCTATTCCATTTGCACAACAGCATGTGAAATGTATTTTCAATCAGTGTTGCTTCCTAAGTGGATAGTTTGATTTCACAGAAGTGTGATTGACTTGGAGTTACATTGTGTTATTTAAGTGTTCCCTTTATTTTTTTGAGCAGTGTATTTTTTTCTCACACACCTACACCTACACTCAATACCCCATAATGACAAAGTGAAAACATGTTTTTAGAAATATTTGCAAATTTATTGAAAATTAAATACAAAAATATATCTTTTCAAAGTATTCACACCCCTGAGTCAATACATGTTACAGTCACCTATGGTAGTGGTTACAGCTGCTAGTCTTTCTGGGTAAGTCTCTAAGAGCTTCGCACACCTGGATTGTAGAATATTTGCACACTATTCTTTTTAAATTCTTCAAACTCAAGTTTTTTTGCCGTAGATTTTAGGTCTCCCATTGTCTGGTGGAAAGCAGACCTGAACCAGGTTTTTGCCTGTGCTTCTCTAAAAAATATAAAAAATCTCCCTAGTCCTTGCCGATGACAAGCATACCAGTAACATGATGCAGCCACAACCATGCTTGAAAATATGAAGAGTAGTACTCAGTGATGTGTTTTGTTGGATTTGTCCCAAACAACACTTTGTATTAAGGACATAAATGTAATTTCTTTGCCACATTTTTTTGCAGTTTTACTTTAGTGCCTTGTTGCAAACAGGATGCATGTTTTGGAAAAACGACAATGTTGTTCTCCTATCACAGCCATTAAACTCTGTAACTGTTTTAAAGTCACCATTGGCCTCATGGGGAAATCCCTGGGTGTTTTCCTTCCTCTCCGGCAGCTGAGTTAGGAAGGACGCCTGTATCTTTGTAGTGACTGGGTGTATTGATACACCATCCAAAGTGTAATTAATAACTTCACCATGCTCAAAGAGGTATTCAAAATCTACCAATAGGTGCCCTTCTTTGTGAGGCATTGGAAAACCTCCCTGGTCTTTGTGGTTGAATCTGTTTCAAATTCACTGCTCGACTGCGGGACCTTACAATTATCTGTATGTGTGTGGTACAGAGATGAGGTAGTCATTCAAAAATCATGTTTAACACTATTATTATTGCACACAGAGTCCATGCAACTTATTATGTGACTTGTTAAGCACATTTTTACTCCTGAACTTATTCAGGCTCGCCATAACAACGGGGTTGAATAGTTATTGACTCAAGACATTTCAGATTTTCATTTTCTATTCATTTGTAAACATTTCTGAAAACATAATTCCACTTTGACATGATTGGGTATTGTGTGTAGGCCAGTGACACAACATCTAAATTTAATCCATGTGGAAAAGTCAAGGGATGTGAATGCTTTCTGAAGGCACTGTACATAGAAACTGGGGCATTTTGTATTGGGGCTAAATATCTTGGGGACCTGGGGCAGATTCCGGATCTGGCCTGCTCTCCAGATCCCAGCTATAGGATAACGAAAACAGGAAATAATAGAACTACCACATCTAGAGCGCAGGTGTCCTGACCCTGATAGGATGCAGATGTCTACCCACCTTCTTTAGTGAGATTCTGCCTCACTCTTTCTTATGATAATCTGACAGAAAATTGACATGCTACACTGAGATGGTTTCGTGAGCAGGTCCTGCAACAGCTGTCCAGAAATTAAATAATCTCCTTTCTCCACAGTCTCCACAGTTCTCTGGGAGGCGGGAATATTAAACGACCAGAGACAGAGACCCTCACCCTCTAAGTCTCAGATTCAGGATGTTGATTACACAGTATAAAAGGGCATGGCCAAGCCTACTGTCAACTTCCAGCCATCTAGAGTAGACCATATGGCCCCCTGTCCTCTCCGGTTCACACTACAGATTCAAGGGTCAAAATCGAATATCCTTGATCACATGGGAGGCGTTGCTCTCTTAATCCACAGGGAGACGGTTCAGAATGCTGCTGTAGGTTTACAGCGCAGGACATGGCATGCAGTGTGCGTACTCTGTTGTGTAGAAAGTGTCATGAAGCCTGTGTTTGGTAGCGTGTGTCGTCCACCACGTGATGTGTAACATGTGCATTATAGAAAGCGCGTGTGGTGTGGAATAAGTCGTGCAGCATGTGTTGTGCGGCGTCAGACAGTCTGCATTGTGGGACTGACTGTGTAGGCTTCCCAGCGCTGCCTCAGAGCAACAGCGCTATTAATAGGGTTGAGCTCCCCAGTCGTTAAAGTTCATTTTCCCCTGCGTCTGAGTACTGATTTAGCAGCGCTGCATTGTGCTCTCCAGGCTGCAGCCTCCTCTCCTCTTCTCATCACGCCGGGGGGAAACGAGAGGAAGCTGGGCTCTCATTAACACACTCATTCACACCTGAGGACCGGAGGAGCAGGAAGCAGCTGTTCCACACACCTCCTCCTCAGTGCTCTGCTCCTCTGCTCCTCTCTCTCTACCCGGCCCAGGGGTCTAGAATCTGCTAGCCTGTGCAGGTGTGTGGCTGCTTGGAGGAAGCAGTTCAATAGGAGATCATAGTTATTAAGCTGTGGTGTGTCAGTAGGAGAAGTGAGATTTATGGGAGTCAAATCAGGCCTCCTTCAGTTATATATCTATATCTATATACCAATTCTGTGTTTTGCACTTCTCCTATAATATACGGAGGATGATGAGATGGAGACAGGACAGGAATGGTATTCCTACCAGTGTGAGGAATATAGCGTCTGTTTGTTGCCCAGTGATCGACTGCTTGTGTCCAACCATTGTGGCAGTTTGATGTTTGTGCTCTACTTTTCTAGTTCTGGTCGTTGGGCAGCAGTAGTGCAATACTCTGATTTTCTTCCCTCTCTGCTGTTGTTGAATATCCTTTTCCACCTCCATCTCTCTCTCTCCACCTCCATCTCTCCATCTCTCTCTCTCCATCTCTCTCTCTCCATCTCTCTCTCTCCCCCTCTCTCTCTCTCTCTCTCTCTCTCTCTCTCTCTCTCTCCCTCCCTCCCCCCCCTCTCTCTCTCTCTCTCTCCCTCTCTCTCCCTCTCTCTCTCTCCCCCTCTCCCTCTCTCTCTCCCCCTCTCCCTCTCTCTCTCTCTCTCTCTCCAGAGGTAAGACCAGTGTCTAACTGTGATGTTTTACGGTTCTCTCTCTCCCTCAGCCATCCATGAGTTTCCAGAAGATATATTTACCAAGGAGGAGCTGAAAAGAGGAGCAGTGCTGTTACATGTGCTGTGTGTGAGTGTCCTGTAACGCGCCCAGCAGAAAACATTCCTGTTTAACAACACCTCACAAAAACATCCGCGATACGATACCCTGATTCATAATAGAATTGATCTGCCGACTCTCGTATTAATGTCCGTCCTGCCCGAATGGCCTCTGAATGACTTAAACACTTTACGGACCGTGTCTCTGTTGTCGTCTCTCACTGTGCCTCTTAGGCTATCTACATGTTCTACGCTCTTGCTATTGTCTGCGATGACTACTTTGTTCCTTCCCTGGAGAAGATATCAGAGGTGAGAGAACCAACAGCACCAATTTCACTTTGAATGCAGGAAGACGGTGGCACCATATGCTGCTTTTTAACACTCTATTAGTTGAGTCATTCCAAATATAAACTGTTCCTGTATCACGTATTTCTACAAAGACGTAGTGCTTCTTGGTCATGTATTATGATTGTGTGAGAAGGTTCCCGCTTTGCTCTGGCCCTCTCAGAACCTGCAGCTCAGTGAGGATGTGGCAGGGGCAACCTTCATGGCTGCAGGAAGCTCAGCCCCAGAGCTCTTCACCTCTCTCATTGGTCAGTTCTTAATCCCTCTGTATTTCTCTTCTCTTAAAACAGTAGTGTCAGCAGTGGCCAATAAATTGGGTCGGTGAACGCTATACATATGCCCAACACTGACTGATACATATAACGCACGTCTTTCACCATCTTGCTATGGATCTTGCAATCCATCCCAATGTCCTTGTTTGCGTATCATGTAATGCCACAAATATCCATCAGATGTCAGCAGAGTCAATATGAATAGTCTTTAAGTCTACATCAAAGGTATAGGAAGGCAATTGACATAGCCATTGGTTTCATCCTCTAAAATGGAATTGTCACTACAACTCTCTATCTCGTGCAGGTGTGTTTATCACTAAAGGAGACGTGGGGGTCGGCACCATCGTGGGCTCAGCGGTCTTCAACATCCTGGTCATCATTGGTGTGTGTGGCATCTTTGCGGGCCAGGTATAGACCTCTGGCACTACACACCTTTATGGCCTTAACAGTGTGGCTATGGCTGAAGACCTCATGAGTACATGGAAACATGTTTCCCTATGCACGCACTGGCTGAGTGAACATGAGGAGGCAGCTGTGTGTTGCTTGTCTATTAGTAGTGTCTCTCTCTCTCCCCTCTGCAGACGGTGGTTCTAACGTGGTGGTCTCTGTTCAGGGACTCCACCTACTACATCTTCTCTGTGCTGGCTCTCATCCTGGTGAGGCAGACAAAGGAGAGAGGAGGGGAAATGAAGACCATACAATCACATGCTTTTAAATACAGTCAGTTACTTGTGCTCTACGTTTACAGTGCTGACTAAACTGCAAGCCGCAGTGACTAGTTTAACGCGTTAGCTTTCTCTTTGTAGGTTATCTTTGATGCAAAAGTTGTCTGGTGAGTTTTATCCCAATTATTTGAATGAACCTACACATCATTTACTTTTGTGACAAAAGTCTCAATGTTATTAATGTCAGAATTGTAAAAGTACAGTAAAATAGCAGTTTAGTGGCTTTAGGTGGTAGTTGACCGGTGTATTTCTCTGATTGTAGGTGGGAGGCTGTGCTTCTAATGACTATGTATGGAGTTTACATTGTTATCATGAAGTGAGTATTCTGCTTAGGCCCATCTCACAGGAGCCCTCAATCCACAGAGCATGTACAGCAGTGTCTGATTGTGCTTGTGTTCCTCATGTGAAAGCTGTTTTGTGGTTTCAGGTTCAACTCCCAGCTCTTGGGGTGTGTGACTCGTTGTTTTGGTGGTCCGGGTCAGTGTTGCCTGGGTAGTGAGGGACACCGAGATGAGGAGATGGCAGAGGACGGACCCACCTGCAACACCAACATGGTGCTGCTCAGGAAAGGTCTGTCTGGAGCTCATTACAGCCCTGCCTGCCTGCCTTTTTTTAGCTCATCAAAAGTCTCACAGTTAATTAGAACCGCATTATACCTGCCTGCCGACTTTAGGTAAAGTGTTACCCCTCTTTCTATCACTCTCTCATCCTGCAGGCCAACTCCAGAGTCAGGAGTTTCCTCCGGTGATGATGGTGGACGAACTCCTCATCCTCAACCCCCATCAGTTGTCCTTTTCCGAGGCTGGCCTGCGCATCATGATTACCCCCCACTTCTCCCCTCGCACCAGGCTCAGAATGGCGGGCCGCATGCTCATCAGTGAGGTAGTTGACTCAGGTTGGAGGAACATCAGCAACGTTAGCCACTATGAGGCACTCATTTCTTTTCTCTCCCACACAGAGACAGAGGTTGATCAGGAGTCCCAACAGCCAGCTGGATGGAGAGACCAGCGCAGGGGCAGGGGGCACCCCTCTGAAGGGTTCTGGAGGTCTGGAGAATGGGGGCAGTGTGGAGAGACAGACCCCCGAGGGGGCAGGGCTAGGGGACGCAGGGGAGAAGCCAGGGGCGGAGGGTTGTCAGGCTGAGGAAGAGGAGGATGATGATGGGCCTTTCAGACCTCTGCACTGGCCAGGTGAGGATGTTTTTTTTCTTGCCATGTGCTATGTGCCTGACTGAGGTCGGGATTGAAAAAAAAAACACACTGTACAAACATCGCACTGCACTTGACCTTTTAAAGGCAATTTTCGCCGAAATTGCATTCGAGGGAAACACTGCATGTCAACTCTGGTATAATCTTGTTATTGTGTGTGTGGCAGATGGTTGCTGTGCGCGGGTCAAGTGGCTGATCTCGTGGCCCCTGGGCCTGCTGCTGTACTGCACTGTGCCTAACTGTGTGTTCCCCCGCTGGCACCGCTGGTTCATGGTCACCTTCTTGGCCTCCACCCTGTGGATAGCCATCTTCTCCTACCTCATGGTGTGGATGGTAAGGACTAACAGCAGAGCCGTAAAGGCCATATCGGAACTGCAAAACCAGGCTTTCTACAACGTTGTAATGTCTGTTGCCTTCCAGAAGTGATAGGATGGCATTTAAAGATGCACTATGCAGAAATCGCTCCTCCTTTTCCTGGTTGCTAAAATTCTAATATTTAGCCTAATTTCCATTTGTGATAAAATAAGCAAGTATAGTGTAGAGAATCATTGTAAATCAAATCAAATGTATTTATATAGCCCTTCGTACATCAGCTGATATCTCAAAGTACAGAAACCCAGCCTAAAACCCCAAACAGCAAGCAATGCAGGTGTAGAAGCACAGTGGCTAGGAAAAACTCCCTGGAAAGGCCAAAACCTAGGAAGAAACCTAGAGAGGAACCAGGCTATGAGGGGTGGCCAGTCCTCTTCTGGCTGTGCCGGGTGGAGATTATAACAGAACATGGCCAAGATGTTAAAATGTTCATAAATGACCAGCATGGTCAAATAATAATAATCACAGTAGTTGTCGAGGGTGCATCAAGTCAGCACCTCAAGAGTAAATGTCAGTTGGCTTTTCATAGCCGATCATTAAGAGTATCTCTACCACTGGTCTGGGACAGGTAGCACGTCCGGTGAACAGGTCAGGATTCCATAGCCGCAGGCAGAACAGTTGTACCATCTAAACCGCTGTGAAATGTATTTTCCATAACCAAAAATATTGTATTTTCAGCTGTTTGAAGCTGGTGTACAAAACCGAAAGTAAAAGACACAAAAATAAATCTTAAGAACGGGAAGCATAGAAATAGCGCACATAGAACAGATATACCGCTTCTTAGAACTGCATTCAGGTTGACTGGCAGATCTATAACCCACATTTCTATGTGCATTTGGTCAGGTCGCCCCGAAAAAGTGACATGGTGCAGCTTTAAGAAGGTGAGTGTGTGTGTGTGGTGTCTCTGAACTAGCTGTGTGTCCCCACCAGGTCACCATCGTCAGCTACACACTAGACATCCCAGACTACATCATGGGTATCACCTTCCTGGCAGCGGGCACCAGCGTGCCAGACTGCATGGCCAGCCTCATTGTTGCTCGGCAAGGTACCCGTCACCCTCTCTCCTCAGACTCCTGACTCCTGACCAGCCTTTCAACTTCCTGGTGGTGTAGCGTAGACTGTTTCAGTTTGACTTTACTCTCCCTCTCTCCTCAGGTATGGGGGACATGGCTGTGTCTAACTCCATTGGCAGTAATATCTTTGACATCCTGTTGGGGCTGGGTTTCCCCTGGGCTCTGCGCACTCTGGTGGTGGACAACGGATCGTCGGTGGGCACTTATTTATTACAACTATGGACATTTAACAACCATCAGCATATTATTAAGGCGACAGGTAGCCTAGCAGGTTAGAGCGTTGGGCCAGTAACTGAAAATCTGTCCATTTGTCCTTGAGCAAGGCACTTAACCCTAAATTGCTCTCAGGGTTGCCGTTGATAATGGCAGACCCTGGCCGTGACCCCACTCTCTCACGAGGGTGTCTCAAGGAGAGTTGGGATATGCAACAAACAAACCAAAAAAAATCCAATTCACACATGCCTGTTAATACATAAGAGCCACGTGAGATAAAATATAAGCCCAGCATCTGACCCCCTCACCCTCTTCTTCCTCACAGGTCTACATTAACAACAAGGGCCTGGTGTATTCTGTTGTCCTGCTGCTGGCCTCTGTCTTCCTCACAGTAAGTGTGTGTGTGCGTGCCTGCATGCATGTATCGTGCCACAATGGAGTTCACCATGAGTGACTGTTGTGCTACACATCTGGTTCCGAGCGTCATTGAAACACGTAACAGGCCTTGCTGTATACATATTACAATTTTATTGCCGTTTCACTTTTTACAAGTCTTTTGTTATGGACCACAAACACACAGGGCGATTATAGTTTTATTGGTATTGCACTTTTTACAATACATTTGTTATGGACCATAAGCAGGGTGGCGGAAGGCAGGGCTAGTATAGTACAGTCTTTCTGGAGAAGGGTTTTGGTCCATCTACTGTTTCGGTTCGAGACACGTTTAATTGTGCGGTTCCACCAACCCATCCAGTCATCGCAAAGTCATCCTTTTTACCTCTTGCACCCCCCAATTCCCTTTCCACTGAACCCCTCTCCATCTGGCCATCCCGTTCTCTCTCTCCACCTCCCTTTCTGCCCCTTCTCACCTCCTCTCCCTCCAGGTGATGAGTGTTCATCTGAACCACTGGAAGCTGGACCGCCGGCTGGGCCTGGGGCTGATATTCCTCTATGCCATCTTCCTGCTCTGCTCCATCTTCTTTGGGCAGATGTGAGGCTGACACTGGGGGTCAAAGGTCAACCCTGATTCGCTTTCCTGCAAGCTGCCACGTCCAGGAGCCCTCTGTCTCCCAGAGTTCCTCGCCCCTAAAACGAAACAACAGTCTCGGCTACATTGTGCTAAAAGTTAACGTGATGTAGCACAGACAGAATATGCTCGGATGACGTTACACACACACACACACACACACACACACACACACACACACACACACACACACACACACACACACACACACACACACACACACACACACACACACACACACACACACACACACACACACACACACAAAATACCTAAACACTCACTGTAGTGCAGTGTTTTAATACACAGCAACACAATGTTCAGCTGTCACAATGGAGAAATAATACAATAGACTAGTACTCTTGTTTCTTTAACCTTAAGTTTGGAACAGCCGTGTTTGTTATGAATGTATGGCCTAGCTGACGTTACCTTGTTGTGTGGGGATTCTGTATGTACATTTGTGCTAATGTGTAGCAATGCTGGGGTACAGTGCAGCGTAGAACTGTCAGTCAGGAACTAGGGACATAGCAATAGGACAAATGGGCAGCATAGACTTATGATGGAGAAAATGTTAATAAGAGATGCAGATTATTGTGACTATAACTGACCGAGTTCCTCCAAAAAGAGGATTTATGAATGATTTTTTTGTTTGTTGCCTCACTGCTTTTAAACAAGTACTGTTACAAACTAAGTAAATAATAGGCTACCGTGAAATCTATGATTTGTAGCGTTTTTAGAAGTGTTATTACTATTGGCGACATGTTTCTATGAGTGTCATAACCTGATTAAATGCGTACGGGTCTGTTGTAATAGTTCACTATGCTAAAGTATGATCAATGTTTGTAAAAAAAAAAAAAATCTTTCTGTACATTTTTGTTTTTCAGTATTACTGTATAACAATTATTAAGTCAACAAGACCATACTTTTTACTGTTTCTAAATGTTTACTAAATATTTTACATAGTTTTTCAAAAAATGAATGTCAGACAGAGACTAGATTTGTGATGTTTTTGATATTTGTAAGAACTAGATAATATTCTTCCTATGATATTTGTGAGAATACCATATGTTGTAACTGAAAGACGACGTATATTTTTTGTCACTTGGTAAAGAAGACTAAAGCGTCAGATCAGCACACTCCACCTAGATCTAATGAAAGGAGAATAGGGTTTAATATTGAATGTCCCGTTCTATTCCACTATTAGGTTATTTAACCCAGATTAGATCCTTTTTCAGCACCTGACCCCCTTGATTTAGTACCGTTATTTATTATTTCCGAGATTTTGCATATTTCGTTTATCAAGTGCTTGTGATGACAATAAGCATTGGTTTGCTCCTCAAAATAGTATATTCTCAAAACCTGTTATTTATTTTGAAAATGGTTTCTTTCATTACCACAATGGTAACTTCTATTAAATATAATTTAGATTTCAGATCAGATCAAATGACTCAACCATTTTTGCCAAATGAAAGGACTGCAGAAAATACTCTGTGTGTCATAGAACTATTAGTTCTGCTGTTTGCTCTCAGCCACTCATAAGCATTTTTAACATTTTAAAAGAGGCTCACACAGAACCAGTCAAGTTTGGACACACCTACTCATCTTTATTTTTGCTATTGTCTACATTGTAGAATAGCAGCGAAGACATCGAAACTATGAAATAACACATATGGAATCATGTAGTAACCAAAAAAGTGGTAAACAAATAAAAATATATTTATATTTGAGATTCTTCAAAGTTGCCACCCTTTGCTTTGATGACAGCTTTGCACACTCTTGGCATTCTCTCAACCAGGTAGTTACTTGGAATGCATTTCAATTAACAGGTGTGCCTTGTTTAACGTTTATTTGTGGAATTTATTTCCTTCGTAATTCGTTTGAGCCAATCAGTTTTGATGTGACAAGGTAGGGGTGGTATACAGAAGATATCCCTATTTGGTAAAAGGCCAAGTTCATATTATGGCAAGAACAACTCAAATAAGCAAGGAGAAACGACAGTCCATCATTACTTTAAGACATGAAGGTCAGTCAATTCTGAAAAGGTTAAGACATCTCAACATCAACTGTTCAGAGGTGACTGCGTGAATCAGGCCTTCATGGTCGAATTGCTGCAAAGACACCACTACTAAAGGACACCAATAAGAAAAAGAGACTTGCTTGGGCCAAGAAACACAAGCAATGAACATTAGACCGGTGAAAATCTGTCCTTTGGTCTGATGAGTCCAAACTTGAGATTTTTGGTTCCACCTGCCGTGTCTTGTGAGACTCAGTAGGTGAGTGGATGATCTCTGCACATGTAGTTCCCACCGTGAAGCATGGAAGAGGAGGTGTGATGATGTGGGGGTGCTTTTGCTAGTGACACTGTCTGTGATTTATTTAGAATTCAAGGCACACTTAGCCAGCATGGCTACCACAGCATTCTGCAGCGATGCGCCATCCCATCTGGTTTGCGCTTAGAGGGACTATAATTTGTTTTTCAACAGGACAATGACCCAACACACCTCCAGGCTGTGTAAGGGCTATTTTACCAAGAAGGAGAGTGATGGGGTGCTGCATCAGATGACCTGGCCTCCACAATCACCCGACCTCAACCAAATTGAGATGGTTAGGGGTGAGTTGGACCACAGAGTGAAGGAAAAGCAGCCAACAAGTGCTCAGCATATGTGGAAACTCCTTCAAGACTGTTGCATTCCAGGTGAAGTTGGTTGAGAGAATGCTAAGAGTGTGCAAAGCTGTCATCAAAGCCAAGATTGGCTACTTTAAAGAATCTCAAATATAAAATATATTTTGATTTGTTTTAACACTTTTTTGGTCACTACATGACCAATAAGTGTTATTTCATAGTTTTGATGTCTTCACTATAATTATACAATGTAGAAAATGGTCAAACTAAAGAAAAACCCTTGAATGAGTAGGTGTGTCAAAACTATTGACTGGTACTGTACAGTGGGGCAAAAAAAGTATTTATAAATACTTTTTTGCCCCAGTGCATGTTGAAGAGGAGTGGGCAGACTGTTGAGTGTTGTACACACTGGTTGCTGGAGCTGCTAATTATCCCAGGTGTAGTTACCTGTCGTATTTTCAGTGTAGGCCTTTAATAAGTACCTACTTCGATAGGACGACCACCAAGGAGTCCCCACTACCAACCAACCTCTTATAAATCCTGACTCTGTTAACAGAGCAGGGCAGAGCACCAAATAGAAGCCTGATTTAGTTCTGTCATGAAGCAGCTGTGTTTGAAGTGTGTTCTTCCTCAATGTTTTGTTCTGTTAGGTTGGAACCACCAGCTATTCTAGCACTGAGATTAGTTTCTTTACAGATGACCTCTGATCATTGAGAACTTTTGTATGTTGTTGAATGCAATAAATACAATTTGTGCAATAACAATCCATGTCTCTCTCCTTAAGTCCTTAAAGTAAGTACAGCTGTAAAGATCTGAGAAATGATGGGTGGATGAGGACAGGGGAAACAGTCCCAGTGTTTTTTTCCTCATCAAAGGGATTGTAGTCTCACAGTGGAAATGAAAAAAAAAACACTCAAAAGGGAAGTGAGAGCCAAGTCTGTCTACGAGGCAACACAAAAATGGCTCTAGGAGAAGCTACACAGACACTCACTGATCTTGTCCAGAATTGCATAGTTGAACCACCGATCGGTTATACCTCTCTCATTCTCTCTCTGTCTGCCACACCGGGTCTCTCGGTCTTCTTTGCTGACTCCAGACCTGTCGTTTACTCATTAACCCATGAAGAGCTGCAGTAAGCTTTTAAGGCCGCTTAACACGCTCCACTCTGTTGATCTACATGCGTGCGTGCACATCGGTGGAGTTTTTTTGGGGGGGCCAGTGGACTTTTCGTTGCGTTCCACCCACAGAGGAAGTCCGCCTTCTGTAGTGTATATCCACTTGTGGCCTTGGGATCTGAGCCTCTCAAAGCAAGCACCTCCTTCCGATTAGAGTCCAGAGGGAGCCATGTAGACAACAACCCATCTCTGCTTACCATATGCTACACACTGCAATTGACACAGAATTTCCAGTCACAGTCATAATAATGAGCATAGCGGGGACTAAAAACCCCATTTCTTTATCTTAATTCGGATCCACAGATGAGAGGCCATGGGTAGACAAAGGAAATTGAAAAGAAGGAGTTAATGAAGTTATCCCTTGTATAACAATAGATGTTTAACGACATGTCCAGTGTGATATGGCATCATCCAATATGATACAGTGTTCCTGCCTGCTGCTGTCAGTTTTTTGTGGCAATTTCCTAAATTACTGTGTACATTACAAATACTCGACAGTCGACAGAGATGCATTTAATAGAAACGTTTTCAATCAGGGGAAATTCCGACCCGAGTTAAGCGTGTGTAAATGAAACGTAATTCCCTATGCGCCTTTCTCTCTCTCGCATATTCTGACCTTGAACTGCTGAGGAATATTTTTGGCCGCTGATACCGGAACAATAACGGCCTAGTTATATACAGTGTATATATATATATATATATATATATATTAATTTTTTAAAATATATTTTTTAAATTTATATCACCCTCAGCTCCACAACTTCCCTCGGCTATGTAACAGCTAGGTAAATGAGTAAGTCCTTTGGATAAGGGGATTGTGTTTTATATGTATATTACCTTATGATCCCTGGAGACAAATGTGAAACCAGTCACATGGCAGCAAACTGAAGCATATCAACATATCACCTTTTCCCCAGTGAAGTTTATGAAATGCTGGCCTTGCAGATATGAAATGTGCCAAGCACAAATGACAGTTTTAGCGCCAAAGTTACAGAGTTGATTTATGATTTCGATAATGTTGTAATTATATGCCTGGACTTTTCACAGTATTTTTTACAATTTGTATGTTGTTAAATATTAGCCACTATCGATAGCCACCATCAGTTATAGGGTACTAGGTGGTAACTAGCAATGTCTAATCGCTGACACAAAAAAGCAATGTTTGGGAAAAAATTGGTATGTGGATGAAGGTCATGCTTAGGTGAATAAACCATAAAGATAAATAAATGGCTACAGTTTATACTTTTGTAGTTATTTCATGACTCACTGCGCTCTAGCAAATCCTTGTGGAGGCCGGGCGCCTGCAGGCTGACTTCGGTGGTGAGTTGAACGGTGTTTCCTCCCACATGTTGATGCAGCTGGCGGGTGTTGTTAAGGAGCGTGGTTTGGGTGGGTCATGTTTCGGAGGATGCATGGCTTGACCTTTGCCCCTCAGTGATGAGACAAGATCGAAATTGGGTCTCATGAAAAAGGAGGTAAAATACCTCAAAATGTATTAACATTTAATAACAGTAACTCAACTAATAAGTCAGTCATCCAACATATTACACCTTTACGACAAAATGGTCTAAATGTTTCTCTCTAAACAAGTTGATTATTTATCTTAAGGCATTCCTACTTGTATATTTAAAAAACTAATTATTATTATTATTTTAAAAAAAAATCAATTTAACACATAATTGTTTTGTTTAAATATCTCCAAAAGTTGTGATGACACAGAAAACATTTTTTTGTTGAGCAAGAGCAGTGGCAGCCAGGGAAGTGTTGGGAAAATAATTTGGTGAAACCCAGACCCGATTGCATAAAGCATCTTAAGTCTTTCCCTTAAGGAATCATTTCCCCTTACCTAAAGGAATTGTTTTAAGGGTCTTTTCACGTTTTCTCAACTTGTTTATATTACTATCTATTACATCAAGGTAGTTTACAGTGTAGCTACATCTAACTAGCCAGCGATGGATTGTGCACCTTCCGTTATTTAGTTAAGTAGCTAAAGCTAAAGTCGGAAGTTTACATACACTTAGGTTGGAGTCATTAAAACTTGTTTTTCAACCACTCCACAAATGTCACAAAACTATAGTTTTGGCAAGTCGGTTAGGACATCTCCTTTGTGCATAACCCAAGTAATTTTTCACTTATAATTCACTGTATCACAATTCCAGTGGGTCAGAAGTGTACATACACTAAGTTGACAGTGCCGTTAAACAGCTTGGAAAATTCCAGAAAATGATATCATGGCTTTAGAAGCTTCTGATAGGCTAATTGACATCATTTGAGTCAATTGGAGGTGTACTTGTGGATGTATTTCAAGGCCTACCTTCAAACTCAGTGCCTCTTTACTTGACATCATGGGAAAATCATAAGAAATCAGCCAAGACCTCAGAAAAGAAATTGTAGACCTCCACAAGTCTGGTTCATCCTTGGGATCAATTTCCAAATGCCTGAAGATTCCACGTTCATGTGTACAAACAATAGTACGCAAGTATAAACACCATTGGACCACACAGCCTTCATACCGCTCAGGAAGAAGTCATCTAGAGATGAACATACTTTGGTGCAAAAAGTGCAAATCAATCCCAAAACAACAGCAAAGGACCCTGTGAAGACGCTGGAGGAAACAGGTACAAAAGTGTCTATATCCATAGTAAAATGAGTCATATATCAACATAACCTGAAAGGCTGCTCAGCAAGGAGGAAGCCACTGCTCCAAAACCACCATAAAAAAAACAGACTACGGTTTGTAACTGCACTTGGGGACAAAGATCGTACTTTTTGGAGAAATGTCCTCTGGTCGGATGAAACAAAAATAGAACTGTTTGGCCACCATCGTTATGTTAGGAGGAAAAAGGGGGAGGCCTTCAAGCCGAAGAACACCTTCCCAAACGTGAAGCACGAGGGTGGCAGAATCATGTCATCTATAAAATTGCCTCCAACACTCTACTCAACAAACTGGATGCAGTCTATCACAGTGCCATCCATTTTGTCACCAAAGCCCCATACACTACTCACCATTGCGACCTGTACGCCCTCGTTGGTTGGCCCTCGCTTTATACTCATCGCCAAAACCACTAGCTACAGGTTATCTACAAGTCTCTGCTAGGTAAAGCCCCACCTTATCTCAGCTCACTGGTCACCATAGTAGCACCCACTCATAGCACGCGCTCCAGCAGGTATATCTCACTGGTCACCCCCAAAGCCAATTCCTCCTTTGGTCGTCTTTCCTTCCAGTTCTCTGCTGCCAATGACTGGAACGAACTGCAAAAACCTCTGAAGCTGGAGACTCATATCTCCCTCACTAGCTTTAAGCACCAGCTGTCAGAGCAGCTTACCGATCACTGCACCTGTACATATCCCATCTGTAAACAGCCCATCTATCTACCTACCTAATCCCCATACTGTATTTATTTATTTATCTTGCTCCTTTGCACCCCAGTATCTCTACTTGCACATTCATCTTCTGCACATCTACCATTCCAGTGTTTTAATTGCTATATTGTAATTACTTCGCCACCATGCCTATTTATTGGCTTAACTCTGTTATCTTACCTCATTTGCACTCACTGTATTTACACTTTTTTCCCCCTTCTTTTTTCTACTGTATTATTGCCTGTTTGGTTTATTACATGTGTAACTGTGTTGTTGTATGTGTCGAATTGCTATGCTTCATCTTGGCCAGGTCGCAGTTGCAAATGAGAACTTGTTCTCAACTAGCCTACCTGGTTAAATAAAAGTGAAATAAAAATTAAATTAAAGAAAATGTTGCAAGGGTGCTTTGCTGCAGGAGGGACTGGTGCACTTCACAAAATAGATGGCAATATGAGGAAGGAAAATTATGTGGATATATTGAAGCAACATCTCAAGACATCAGTCAGGAAGTTAAAGATTGGTCACAAATGGGTCTTTCAAATGGACAATGACCCCAAGCATACTTCCAAAGTTGTGGCAAAATGGCTTAAGGACAACAAAGTAAAGGTATTGGAGTGGCCATCACAAAGCCTTGACCTCAATCCTATAGAAAATTTGTGGGCAGAAGTGAAAAAGCGTGTGTGAGCAAGGAGGCCTACAAACCTGACTCAGTTACACCAGCTCTGTCAGGGGGAATGGGCCAAAATTCACCCAAATTATTGTGGGAAGCTTGTGGAAGGCTACCCGAAATGTTTGACCCAAGTTAAACAATTTAAAGGCAATGCTACCAAATACTAATTGAGTGTATGTAAACTTCTGACCCACTGGGAATGTGATGAAAGAAATAAAAGCTGAAATAAATCATTCTCTCTACTATTATTCTGGCATTTCACATTCTTAAAGTAAAATGGTGCTCCTAACTGACCTAAGACAGGGAATTTTTACTAGGATTAAATGTCAGGAATTGTGAAAAACTGAGTTTAATGTATTTGTAAAAAAAGTGGCAAAGGAATTCACTTTTTGTCCTGCATACAGTATTTCCAAGCATAGTGATGGCTGCATCATGTTATGGGTATGCTTGTAATCGTTAAGGAGTGGGGAGTTTTTAAGGATAAAAAATAAACCCAATAGAGCTAAGCACAGGCAAAATCCTAGAGAAAAATCTGGTTGTATTCACTAGACACCATGAGATGAATTTACCTTCAGCAGGACAATAACCTAAAACACAAGGCCAAATCTACACTGGAGTTGCTTACCAAGAAGACAGTGAACGTTCCTCAGTGGTCGAGTTAAAGTTTTGACTCAATAAATCTTCTTGAAAATCTATGGCAAGACCTGAAAACGGAAGTCTAGCAATGGTCATCAACCGAATTGACAGAGCTTGAAGAATTTTGAACAGAATAACAGACAAATGTTGCACACTCCAGGTGTGGAAAGCTCTTAGAGACTTACCCAGAAAGACTAACAGATTTAATCGCTGCCAACGGTGATTCTACAAAGTATTTACTCAGGGGTGTGACTACTTATGTACATGTTTCTATTTCTGTATTTAATTTTCAATAAATTTGCATTCCTAAAAACATGTTTCCACTTTGTCATTATAGGGTATTGTCTGTAGATGGGTGATCTATCTTGAATTCAGGCTGTAGCACAACAAAATGTGGAAAAAGTCAAGGGGCATGAATACCTTCTAAAGGCACTGTACTTTCCTAACCCTAAATAATATACAAGATCAGAGTATTTTTAATTCCACCAATTGGTGATGAAAAGGAGATGAATAAATGTGTATTTCCATGGCTTCTGTCACTGATCCCTAATATTATGAACTTTATTTTTATATATTTTAGTCTGTCGAGAAAATTCTATTTAAAAGGTACACCAAAATGAAAAGGAATGGCTTTAGTTAAATGTACTGAAAACACTATTGAATGAAAACTCCACAAGGAATTATATTGGCCAGCAAGAGGGAGGGTTTTCAGTGGTTGAATTCAATTTATTCAGAGCATGCTAGGGAACCATGCCTGCAAAGCCCGTAACGCACTAGCATAAGGTACACTACATGACCAAAAGTATGTTGACACCTGCTCATGGGCATTAATGTGGAATTGGTCCTGCCTCTGCTGCTATAACAGCCTCCACTCTTCTGGGAAGGATTTCCTCTAGATACTGGAACATTGCTGCGGGGACTTGCTTCCATTCAGCCTAGCCCAAACCATGAAAAACAGCCCCAGACCATTATTCCTCATCCACCAAACTTTACAGTTGGCACTATGCATTGGGGCATCTGCCAAACCCAGATTTGTCCATCGGACTGCCAGATGGTGAAGGGTGATTCATCACTCCAGAAAACGCATTTCAACTGCTCCAGAGTCCAATGGCGGCAAGATTTACATCACCCCAGCCAACAATTGGCTTGGTGATTTTAGGATTTTGTGCGGCTGCCTGGCCATGGAAACTAATTTCATGAAGCTTCCGACGGACAGTTCTTGTGCTGATGTTGTTTACAGAGGCAGTTTGGAACTGAGTGTTGCAATCAAGGACAGAAACTGTCCCATTCTGTGAACTTGTGTGGCCTACCACTTCGCAGCTGAGCCGTTGTTGCTCCTAGATGTTTCCACTTCACAGTGGCATGTTGTTCCTAGATGTTTCCACTTCACAATAACAGCGGTTACAGTTGACCGGGGCAGCTCTAACAGGGCAGACATTTGATTGAACTGACTTGTTGGAAAGGTGGCATTCTGTGACAGTGCCACATTGAAAGTCACTGGGCTCTTCAGTAAGGCCATTCTACCGCCAGTGTTTGTCTATGGAGATAGGTGTATAAAATTGAGCGCACAGCCACGCTATCAGAAATGGGCGTGGCTGAAATAGCCGAATCCACTCATTTGAAGGGGAGTCCACATACTTTTGTATATATTGTGTAAGTCTGAATAGGAAAAGCATAGATTTCCTAAGTCTGAAGAGAAATCTGAGAATATATTGTGTTAATCTATTGTAGGACAGGCCTACTGTACAACAATACAACTCACTGTTCAATGTTATCTAAGTACAAGACTAAACAATCCCGTGCAGGTACGAAACAGTAGCTGAAAGTGTTGTAAAAGTCATTCCATCTCTATCATAAGGGCCAGTTCCTGCTGTGGCTCAGTTATATAACAGTCAATCCGTGCCCACAGTGCCAGCACTCACAGCTCTCAAATACTGTATAACAACTGTAAAAATATGGTGTTGCAAACCACACTGCAAAAGACAAGGAGTAATAGGCGGTTTGGAATGAAATTCTGAATGACTGATACTCAGGCAGGTGGACAGGGAACATAACTATGTAGATCTACAGTTTAACCCAAATATACTAAATATTATAAATATAATTGTCTGTTTGTTCTCATGTTGTGTGTCAGTGTGCGAACCCAATCAAGATGTCCTGGGTGATTACTTTGCCCTTCAGCTTTATTAACGCCTTATTGCCATCTGTAAACATTGAGAAATGTTTATCTAAATGTGTTCAATTACTGGAGTATAGGACAGGAAATAAGTTGAAGGAATGATTTGGGAGATGGTAGCCGAATGTCAGCTGCTTGAGTTTGTACAGTAGTCTGCCTGACACATTATTTACACCAGTTATGGCAGGAGCCCTGGTTTCATTTGTTTCTCTCCTCCTATTGCGTTTTTCTCTTCGAAGAACACACCATGTCGCACCTTATGACCAAGCCATATGAGGAGCAATAATTAATGTGCATAATAAATTAAACTACATGCACGAACAGCGGACACTGTAGTAAGTCTGAACAAAAGAGACACCAGAGCGGCGAAGTTTCTCTCATTGGATGGACCATGATGAGTAACTAATTTTCTTACTGTAACTTTACGACTTCAGCTACATGAATGGACCATCGCATTGACTTTTCATTGCCACGAGAATGTACCGTTAAGGATGGGGAAACCTGTTGTTTTATTGTGGGCATATGGACAGCATCCAAGACTTAGTTGGTAAGTGTTGAAGCATGTACTATAAACAGTTGTTTCAAGCAGTGTCGTAAATGTTATTACTTATTGTGGCAACAATCGTGACCATAAATAGTTTCTTGACAAGGTGTGTTGTTGCATGAAGGGTATATTATTAGAGCAGTTGAGCAGCAGCCCACGAAGTATTTGACGTCAGGCGACATCTTTTGGACTTATTTTTTTTTGGTCATTTTTTTGTTGCGAACCCGCCTTGATTTCACCTT
This sequence comes from Oncorhynchus keta, assembly GCF_023373465.1. Lineage (NCBI taxonomy): Eukaryota > Metazoa > Chordata > Actinopteri > Salmoniformes > Salmonidae > Oncorhynchus > Oncorhynchus keta. The sequence continues at coordinate 46,639,570 of NC_068431.1, forward strand.
CCACAGGAGTTGATTTTTTGGTGCGGACCGGACCAAATCTTAACCAATCATAGACGTTAACAGACATCAGGGTCCGGACCAGCCGAAATTTGGCCCAAACATAGGCCGAACCGGACCAAATCTGAACCAATCATAGGCATCTTTGTTTCACAAGTTTGGACATCACAGTACAGCAGAATATAGGACAGTAGAGTACAGTACATTACAGTACACAGTGCAGTAAAGAAAAGTAGAGTAGTGTACTGTATTGTACTCAACTTTACTATACCCTACGGAACTAAACTGTACCTCTACTGAATCAAACTATACTGTACTTTACTGTAGTCTAATGTACTCTACTCTAATTAATGACATTTTACTGTACCATACTCTACTCTACTGACTGTACTCTACTGAATTAAACTCGACTGTACTCTACTGAATTAAACTATACTGTGCTGTGGTGTACTCTACTGCATTAAACTATACTGTACTCTACTGAATTAAACTATACTGTTCTGTTCATTACTATAATTAAACGGTACTGTACCATACTGTAGTGTACTCTACTGACTACTCCACTGAATTAAACTCTACTGTACTGTAATGTACTGTACTCTACTGAATAACACTCTAGTGTATTGTACCACACCTTACCATATTGTACTGTACTCTTCTGTTATCCCGAGTGTCTTACAGTTACTGCATTTCACTGTAGGTAGATAAACAACATATCACAGTCATAGCAAGAAAAAATATCTGTAACAGTTACTCAGAATGTTATTGTAGTTGTGGTCTATTGGTTTATTCTGTATGTTGGACTACTTAAAAAAATCATCACTGCCAGTGTTAAAGCTTTTGAAAAAGCTAACATAAGTCCATGTGATAGATGGGAGCAATAACACAGATTTAGTTGTAAACTAAAATCTAAATGGTATTGGTTGCGTACACATATTTTGCAGATGTTATCGCAGGTGCAGTGAAATGCTTGTTTCGAGCTCCAACAGTGCAGTAATACCTAACAACACACACACAAAAATACACACAAATCCCCCAAATAAAAAGAAAGGAATTAAGAGCAAATAATGTAAGAAATTACACACGAAAACAAATACTGCAGTATGCTCGGAACAGGGCGACAATGTCTGTTGGCGCCATCTTGTAATCTTCAGTTGGCTCCTCTTTCCTATTAAGAGATGTGACAAATGATTATTGTGATATAATGCTTTCTCAGTTGAGAAGGTATAGCAGTTGAAATTTCACCATATAATCAATGGCTGAACTATACAGTACCGGTCAAAAGTTGACACACCTACTCATTCCAGGGTTTTTCTTCATCAGTACTATTTTCTACATGATAGAATAATACTGTAGACATCAAAAGTAAATAACACATATGGAATCATGTAGTAACCAAAAAAGTGTAAAACAAATCTAAATATGTTTTATATTTGAGATTCTTCAAAGGAGCCACCTTTTGCCTTAATGACAACTTTGCACACACTTTCCATTCTCTCAAACAGCTTCATGAGGTAGTCGCCTGGAATGCATTCCAATTAACAGGTGTGCCTTGTTAAAAGTTAATGTGTGCAATTCCTTTCCTTAATACGTTTGAGCCAATCAGGTGTATTGTGACAAGGTAGGGATGGTATACAGAAGAGAGCCCTATTTGGTAAAAGACCAAGTCCATATTATTGCAAGAACAGCTCAAATAAGCAAAGGGAAATGGGTCCATCATTACTTTAAGACATGAAGGTCAGTCAATAAGGAACATTTCAAAAACGTTGAAAGTTTTTTCAAAATGCAGTCGCAAGAACCATCAAGCGCTATGATGAAACTGGCTCTCATGAGGACCGCCACAGGAAAGGAAGACCCAGAGTTACCTCTGCTGCAGAGGATAAGGTAATTAGAGTACCAGCCTCAGAAACTGCAGCCCAAATAAATGCTTCACAGAGTTCAAGTAACAAACATCTCAAAGGTTCAGAGGAGACTGCGTGAACCAGGCCTTCATGGTCGAATTGCTGCAAAGAAACAACTACAAAAGGACACCAATAAGAAGAAGAGTCTTGCCGTGGGCAAGAACCTCAAGCAATGGACATTAGAACAGTGGAAATCTATCCTTTGGTCTGATGAGTCCAAATGTGCGATTTTGTGAGACGCAGTGTAGGTGAACGGATGATCTCTGCATGTGGTTCCCACCGTGATGCATGGAGGAGGAGGTGGGATGGTTTGGGGGTGCTTTGCTGGTGACACTGACTGTGATTTATTTAGAATTCAATACACACTTAACCAGCATGGCTACCACAGCATTCTGGTTTGCACTTAGTGGGACTATCATTTGTTTTTCAACAGGACAATGACCCAACACACCTCCAGGCTGTGTAAGGGCTATTTGACCAAGAACGAGAGTGATGCAGTGCTGCATCAGACAACCTGGCCTCCACAATCACCCGACCTAAACCAAATCGAGATGGTTTGGGATGATTTGGACCACAGAGTGAAGGAAAAGCAGCCAACAAGTGCTCAGCATATGTGGGAACTCCTTCAAGACTGTTGGAAAAGCATTCCAGGTGAAGCTAGTTGAGAGAATGCCATGAGTGTACAAAGCTATCATCAAGGCAAAGGGTGGCTTCTTTGAAGAATCTCAAATATATAATATATTTTGATAGGTTTAACACTTTTTTTTGGTTACTACACGATTCCATGTGTGTTATTTCATAGTTTTGATGTCTTCACTATTATTCTACAATGCAGTAAATAGTAAAATAATGAGAAACCCTTGAATGAGTAGGTGTGTCCAAACTTTCGACTGGTACTGTATGTTCAACGCCTGGAAAATACCTATTTTCGACATCCGTATAAGATGTATTTTTCACATCCGGAAAAGACGTCTTCTAACTTTCATTCAGCACCTGAAATATACATGACGTTGTCTGGAAAAGACGTCTAAAGTCTTTTCAACATCATTTTGCTTACTGGGAGATTTCACACTATCGATTTTACTACGAGAGTTGCAGTAGCTCTACCTACAATCAACGCAACTCAAAGTAGTCAAAACTATGACAACTACCTGCACTATTTACAAAAATGATGTAAACTGATTTTCAATTTCAACACATTCCTCTCCCTATTAATCTACAATGAAAAAAAATATAAACACAACATGTAAAGTGTTGGTCCCATGTTTCATGACGTGAAATAAAACATGCCAGAAATGTTCTATATCAACAAAAAGCTTATTACTCTCAAATATTGTGCACAAATTTATTTACATCCCTGTTAGTGAGTATTTATCCTTTGCCAAGATAACCCATCCACCTGACAGGTGTGGCATATCAAGAACCAGCATGGTTATTCCACAGGTGCACCTTGTGCTGGGGACAATAAAAGGTCACTCTAAAATGTGCAGTTTTGTCACACAACACAATGACCACAGACGTCTCAAGTTGGGGGAGCATGCAATTGGCATGCTGACTGCAGGAATGACCTCCAGAGCTGGTACTAGAGAATTGAAGGTTAATTTCTCTACCACAAGCCACCTCGAATGTGGTTTTCGAGAATTTGGCAGTATGCCTAACCGGCCTCACAACCGCAGACCACATGTGGGCAAGTGGTTTGCGGATGTCAACGCTGTGACCAGTGCCCCATGGTGGCAGTAGGGTTATGGTATGGACAGGCATAAGCTACGGACAATGAACACAATTGTATTTTATCGATTGCCTATTTTGAATGCACAGAGATACCGTAACGAGATCCTGAGGCCCATTGTCGTGTCATTCATCCGCCGTCATCACCTCATGTTTCAGCATGCTAATGCACGGCCCCATGTCACAAGGATCTGTACACAATTCCTGGAAGCTGAAAATGTCCCAGTTCTTCCATGGCCTGCAGACTCACCAGGCATATCACCCATTGATCATGTTTGGGACACTCTGGATTGAAGTGTACGACAGTGCATTCCAGTTCCCACCAATTTCGAGCAAGCCATTGAAGAGGAGTGGGACCACATTCCACAGGCCACAATCAACAGCCTGGTCAACTCTATTCAAATGAGATGTGTCACACTGCATGAGGGAAATGATCAGATACTGACTGGTTTTCTCTACCTTTTTGTTTTTAAAGGTATCTGTGACCAACAGATGCATATCTGTATTCCCAGTCATGTGAAATCCATAGATTAGGGCCTAATTTATTTATTTAAATTGACTGATTTCCTAATATGAACTGTAACTCAGTAAAATCTTTCAAATTGTCGCATTTATATTTTTGTTCAGTATATCCTCTTGTTTGCATTCAGCAGTAAACTCATTAAGCACTAAAAGTTATGAAAAATGTATCATAGTTACAGCATGTCACCTAGTCTGTGAGTCAACAGAAAGGCAGGATATCAAACATGGTGGGTAAACTGAACATGGTGGGTAAACTTAATGAGTTTCTCAGAACTGCCTTTACTGGAGATATGACAATGTCATTTACCGGGATGACGTTTTTCTAATTATATCAATGCACCAGTTAAACAAATTCTCTAAATTATTGACAAAATATGTGTATAAAGGTCATGGTTGTCAGCAATGTGCTCCATCTCATGACTGTTCTCTTGTTCTGCAGTTGGCCCTGAGACGGTAACTCCATGCCAGATGTCAACATCAGCGATTCCCTGTTTTGAAGAAGAATGACTTTTGCTCCACAGCTTAACTCTGCGTCGCTCTGTGGAAGATGAACCACTCCTGTCTCTCCCAGACCAGTGACACCACCAATGTGACAGCAGATCCACTGGGGGGCCATGAGATATGGGAGGTGGTGGTGATTGTACTCATCACAGGGCCTCTCTCCCTGGTCACTATCATAGGTAACCTGCTGGTGGTGATCTCCTTCCGGGTCAACAGGCAGCTGCGCACCTTCAGCAATTACTTTCTGCTGAGCTTGGCGGTGGCGGACCTGATCCTGGGAGCAGTCTCTATGAACCTCTACGCTGTTTACATTATCATGGGACGCTGGACCCTGGGCAGCCTGGCCTGTGACGTCTGGCTGGCTGTGGATTATGTAGCCAGCAACGCCTCAGTCATGAACTTGCTGGTCATCAGCTTCGACCGCTTCTACTCCATCACCAGACCTCTCACCTACCGTGCAAAGCGCACCACACGCCGGGCAGCCGCAGCCATCGGCCTGGCCTGGGCCGTGTCCTTCATCCTGTGGGGGCCAGCCATCCTGTTCTGGCCCCATGTAGTGGGCAGGGAAGCACAGGACGCGGGTGAATGCTCTATCCCGTTCCTGACCGAGCCTGCTCTCACATTCGGCACGGCCATCGCTGCCTTCTACCTTCCTGTCACCATCATGGGAATCCTGTACTGGAAGATCTACTGGGAGATCGAGAAGCGAGCCCAGGGTCTGGAGGGGCTAATGGGGTCTGGGAGCAGTGGAGGGGCCTCCCAGGTGTCTGGGCGAAGGGATGTCTACTCCAGCAGCACCAAGAGCAGTGTGAGCAGCTCCAGAGAGGTGCCTGTGGGCAGGGAGCAGAGCAGTGAGGTGTCCCAGGACTGTTTCCCTGTGAGAGAGGAGCCTAAACAGAGCAGTGAGAGGAGAATAGCAACACTGTCATTGTCTCCCACCAAGGGGGCCTACAGGGAGGGCTGCAGAGACAGCACCTGTAACATAGATGAGGAAGAGCCTACTGTCTCCCTTTCCTCCTCAGAGGAAGAACCAGAGCAGACGCAGCAGGGGGCGAGCGCTAAGACAAGCCCTAAAGCCATGATCCCACTCAGAGATGCCCAGGGCAGAAACACCGTAGGGGCAATCAAACCCCTGACATCCAGGGCAGAGGACAGTACAGCAGGTCCACAGGGCAGGCAGCCCCCCCTAAGGGGCTCCACATCAGACTCCAGACGCCACAAGCAGCCCAAAGCCAAGAGGAGGAGGAACACAATTGTCAGAGAGAAGAAGGCAGCCAGGACCCTGTGTGCCATCCTGCTGGCTTTCATCCTGACCTGGACGCCGTACAACATCATGGTGCTGGTGTCAGTCTCCTACTGCGTGCCCGAGAAGCTGTGGCAGCTTGGCTACTGGCTCTGCTACATCAACAGCACCGTCAACCCAGTCTGCTACGCCCTCTGCAACGAGCACTTCAGAGTCACCTTTAAGACGCTGCTGCTCTGCAGGCCGGGACAGAGGAACTGGGGAATGGCTTATAACGCCAACCATGCCTCCTTCAGGACACACAAGACCAGCAGTACTGTCTGAACTTCTTCAAAGCTAGACACTACCCTCTAGCTTAAGAAGAGTCAGACCTGCCCTAGTAAAAGACAATCCATGCAAGGGGATGATTTTTTTGAAGGCAGAGGAATTGCTTTTTGACTGTTCGGTAAAAAGGAAAAAGAAACAGACATGCTAAGTATGATGGGCATTGACATGCATAACAGTCAATAGCAGAAAACCTACGCAGGGTATTGCCTCAAAGTAGTCTTTCTTAAGAACATTCCATTGCATAGATCTATGATAATCATACAGTCTGTTTTTGCCCATGACTGTCTTCAAACCTTCCTTCCTCACCCTCCCCTTCAGTTGCTCTCCATGGAGCTGTTGGTCTGCCCGTTTTGACTTCGGGCCAGAGCCATGAAATGGCTTCTGTTTATGACATGTTTATTGAAACAGGGTTATGAATTGGTCCATATGCCTTAATGTTAAATCACCACCAGGAACTTGCAATAGAAAAAGGTAAAAATATAACAGACACTAAGATTCCATCACTGATACTATAGTGCTTCAGTGATCCTGAATGCACACTGCTGCAATATAGAAAAGAGGACACGGCACCAAATACAGCCAGTGACAAATATTTTATTTTCCGCGGGGGGGGGGGGGAAGACAAAACCTTCTACCATAAAGGCAATATTCATTCACAACTCAAATAAAGTCCCAAAACTGTTCTACATCAACTGGCAAAACAAAAACCGTTATGTTCCTGGAAACCGCCTCTAAAACAAACACCCCAAAAAGTGTCATGAGAAATACTTGTTTAACGCTTTAGTATTTGTTAGTTGGCTATTGATATAACATGATAGTACAGCTAAATTATATTACACAACTTCCCTTTACACTTTGATCAATTCAAATCGGAGCATACCATTAGCACACATTATCATGCACTTGCTTGACTGTTTTGCCTTTCTTACCATGTCTGTCAATGTATCCTGTGTTTTTTTACTGTCACTAGTTAAGGTAAAAACATCTTCGCTAATTGTAATTAGTGTAATTTGTGTGCCAGACCTGTGGAGAACATTGTGCCCAGCTTTGGGGGAGAAGAGCATTGAGAAAATACAAGGGAAAAAAACAGGTGTTCCCTTTCCATGAGACAAACAACTCAGACATGCAATTGATTCAGAAATGTGCCTTTAAGGTTCACCTTAGAATCACTTTGTGCCCATCTTACAAATGATATAAATGTAGACCTCATATATGACAATGTCAATACATTTTTCCTCTAAGGAAAATGCTACAGTATAGCAAATGCAGGTGCACACACCAGTCTGCAGTTTGTGTTAACACACCACTGTCTGACGAGATCCTCCGATGGCTCCCCAATCATTCCAATAACATTATCCCCCTGACAGTCCCAGTAGCACTTGTATTGCTCATTACTGCCCTCCTGTGGCTATAACTGAAGGGGAGTGTAGATCATGACAGTCACGTGAGGCCCCAGTGGAGCAGGGTGGGATGAGACTTCTGAGCCGTTATGGGAAGGGAAACAAAGTCCTGTGCTCGGTAGCCATTTCCCAACACATAACAAGGGGTCGGGTTCAGGACTAGTGCAGCTCTCTAGGACCTGTGATGCCTACCAATGGAATATTTAACTATTGTTGGTAAAATGCTGGCTGTAGGTATACAGTCGTGGCCAAAAGTTTTGAAAATGACACAAATATTCATTTTCACAATGTCTGCTGCCTCAGTTTGTATGATGGCAATTTGCATATACTCCAGAATGTTATGAAGAGTGATCAGATGAATTGCAAAGTCCCTCTTTGCTATGAAAATGAACTGAATCCCCCCCAAAACATTTCCATTGCATTTCAGCCCTGCCACAAAAGGACCAGCTGACATCATGTCAGTGATTCACTCATTTACACAGGTGTGAGTGTTGACGAGGACAAGGCTGGAGATCACTCTGTCATGCTGATTGAGTTTGAATAACAGACTGGAAGCTTCAAAAGGAGGGTGGTGCTTGGAATCATTGTTCTTCCTCTGTCAACCATGGTTACCTGCAAGGAAACACGTGCCATCATTGCTTTGCAGAAAAAGGGCTTCACAGCCAAGGATATTGCTGCCAGTAATATTGCACATAAATCAACCATTTATCGGATCATCAAGAACTTCGAGAGCGGTTCAATTGTTGTGAAGAAGGCTTCAGGGCGCCCAAGAAAGTCCAGCAAGCGCCAGGACCATCTCCTAAAGTTGATTCAGCTGCGGGATCGTGGAACCACCAGTACAGAGCTTGCTCAGGAATGGCAGCAGGCAGGTGTGAGTGCATCTGCACGCACAGTGAGGCAAAGACTTTTAGAGGATGGCCTGGTGTCAAGGGCAGCAAAGAAGCCACTTCTCTCCAGGAAAAACATCAGGGACAGACTGATATTCTGCAAAAGGTACAGAGATTGGACTGCTGTGGACTGGGGTAAAGTCATTTTCTCTGATGAATCCCCTTTCCGATTGTTTGTGGCATCCGGAAAAAAAAGCTCGTCTGGATGTGGCCCAGAAGTTAAATGACAGCATGCAGGGCGGATTGCAGAGGTCTTGGGGAAAAAAAAGGGTCAACACTGCAAATATTGGCGCTTGCATCAACTTCATGTAATTGTCAATAAAAGCCTTTGACACATATGAAATGCTTGTAATTATACTTCAGTATTCTATAGTAACATCTAACTAAAATATCTAGACACTGAAGCAGCAAACTTTTGGAAATTAATATTTTTGTCATTCTCAAAACTTTTGGCCATGACTGTAGAATAAACTCAAATTCACTTAAACCAACCAGCAACCACTTGACTCACTTTCCTTCAATGCCTCACTTTCCTTCAATGCCGTAAACACTCAATATCAATTCCTTAAAAAGAGTTACGCCAAGGTCCTGTTCCTCTCTCTGAGGTATAGAGATGGATGGGTACTAAGTAATGGTAAGGCCCTCTCTATGCTTTCCCAACTCTGTGTTGCCTCCACATCAGGAGATGGAAGATTATTAATTAATAATGAAGATGGGCACTACACAAAGACTACAGAACCAACCTATTATTGCAGCTTTTAAATCATTTCACACCTTTAATATGCTATACAAATATATAAATATACAAAACCTTAAACATTTTTCTGATTATGAACAAGCATTGGCATGCTAATTGATTTCAACTATTTCTCTCCTCACCACGCAAAACAGATATTTTGCAGAATAAAAGTAGGATTCGGAGCAGTCGTGTGCATGTGCAGTGCCTTCGGATTCTTCAGACAATTTAACTTTTTCCACATTTTGTTACGTTACAGCCTTATTCTAAAATGTATCCCCCCCCAACCAATCGACAACCAAATACCCCATAATGACAAAGTGAAAACAGTTTTAGAATTGTTTGCAAATGTATTTAAAATAAAAAACTTAAATATCATATTTACTTAAGTATTCAGACCCTTTACTTAGTACTTTGTTGGCAGCGATTACAGCCTCAAGCTTCTTGGGTATGACGCTACAAGCTTGGCACACCTGTATTTGGGGAGTTTCTCCTATTCTTCTCTGCAGATCCTCTCAAGCCCTGTCAGGTTGGAGCGGGGAGCTTCGCTACACAGCTATTTACAGGTCTTTCCAGATATATCAGATCGGGTTAAAGTCCAGGCTCTGGCTGAGCCATTAAAGGACATTCAGACTTGTCCCGTTGCAAGGTGAACCTTCGCCCCAATCTGAGGTCCTGAGTGCTCTGGAACAGTTTTTCATCAAGGATCTTTGCTCCGTTCATCTTTCCCTCGATCCCAACTAATCTCAGAGTCCCTGCCGCTGAAAAACTTCCCCACAGCATGATGCTCCTACCACCATGCTTCACCGTTGGGATGGTATTGGCCAGGTGATGAGCGTTGCCTGGTTTCTTCCAGACGTGATGCTTGGCATTCAGGCCAAAGAGTTCAATCGTGGTTTCATCAGACCAGAAAATCTTGTTTCTCATGGTCCGAGTCCTTTTAAGGGCCTTTTGGCAAACTCCAAGCAGGCAGTCATGTGCTTTTTTACTGAGGAGTGGCTTCCGTCTGGCCACCCTACCATAAAGGCCTTGTTGATGGAATGCTGCAGAGATGGTTGTCCTTCTGGAAGGTTCTCCCATCACCACAGAGACACTCTGTCAGAGTGACCATCGGGTTGCTGGTCACCTCCCTGACCAAGACCCTTCTCCCATAATTTCTCAGTATTGCTGAGCGGCCAGGTCTAAGAAGAGTCTCGGTGGTTCCAAATTTCTTCCATTTAAGAATGATGAAGGCCACTGTGTTCTTGGGGACCTTCAATGCTGCAGACATTTTTTGGTACCCTTCCCCAGATCTGTGCCTCGACACAATCCTGTCTTGAAGCTCTATGGACAATTCTTTCGACCTCATGGCTTGGTTTTTGCTCTGATATGCACTATCAACTGTGGGACCTTATATCGACAGGTCTGTGCATTTCCAAATCATGTCCAATCAATCGAATTTACCACAGGTGGACTCCAATCAAGTTGTAGAAACAGCTCAAGGATGATAAATGGAAACAGGACGCACCTGAGCTCAATTTCAAGTCTCATAGCAAAGGGTCTGAATACTAATGTAAATAATTTATTTCAGTTGTTTTTTTACAAAATTTGCAAAAATGACAATGCAAAAGGTGTTTTAGACATTATGGGGTATTGTGTATAGATTGATGAGGAAAATGTATTTTTTAAATCAATTTTAGAATAAGGCTGTAACGTAACAAAATGTGGAAAAAGTGAAGGGGTCTGAATACTTTCCGAATGCACTGTGTGTGTGAGATTGTGTGTACTTTGGCTGGTAAAAGCTGCGTTTGTGGTTAAAGCCACTTTTAAAGAAACATACTTGATGTATTGTCAAGTTCAGGATATTACACATTGAGTTTGATATATTGACAAATAGTTGAAAACAAAAGCCTACATGGGTCACTTGAGCTTGGAACTGTGCAACAGTCATAGAACAACCAAACCTAAGCGTGTTTCAGCGGGGGGGTACGTTTCCCTTTTCACAAGTCATCTGTCCCACCCCCTCCGCTCGACTGACCACAGAGAAAGAACCTCACTGTGGAGGGAGGGTTGTATGTGAGGATGGGGGTCCATCACGACGGAGGGACATTACGGGTCTGATATATTGACGCCTTGTCTTTCAATAGGTCCAGACACAGATGGCAGCTCCAGCTCCCTGTTAGAGGACACAAGGAAACAGAGGTGAATGACACAGACTTTTAGTCCTATAAATATCCTCTTTCTTCCATGGACCCACCTCATGTCATTAGCCCAGTTGAAGTCAGTGGGTCTCAAGGTAGAGGCTATTCTGTGATCTAACACTTTGCATTGATGAAGCATTTCCACGCTAGCTTAGTGCTGAACGAGGTGATTCATCAGTAAAACACCTGGCCATGCTATCGTTGTCTGGCTACGCTGCCTGAGAGCTCAACTTGGACACTCGGCTCTGCCAAATTTACTGAGATAAATCTGTCTCCCTACGGAGAGGAAACCCACAACACTCGCTACCAAAAATGCTGTTGACTCAGAGTAGACAGGCAAATGGGGCAGTGGCTGTGTAAAAAAAAAAAAAGCCCATTTAAACCAACATTGTGGGACATATTGTTCACATCCTGCTCTTACCTTCTGGAGGTTCAGCCATAGGGGGGCTGAGACAGTACATATGATAGCCTCTATCACAGTCATCACAGAAGAGAAGCTGGTCCTGGACAAAAGACCACAGGCTCATTATACAACGCCGTTTTTCAGTGCACCACTTCATTCTAAATATACAGTGCACTTCATTTATCCCACAGTAATAAGCATGACGCCTGCAGGTCAACTCACGTCGTTCTCTGAGGTGCCACAGATGTTGCAGCACTTGCACTCGATGCACTGCCAGCGGTAGGTCTTCACTGCAGCCATCATCACGGGGGTGAACTGCAGGCAGGACGGGTGGCCTGGGTTGGACACAGAGAATGGGTCTCACAGGACAAACCCTGTCTGCCACTGTCATTACTGCTGGTCTTTGTAACTATGTCATCATGAGTCTGACTCTGAACACACTCAACACGGACCTTAAAGTAAAAAGTCTACCACTCACACACGCCCATACAAAATGGTCTCAAAATCGCCGAGGTTATCCCGGTCTCTCAGTGTAAAGGCCAGGGGTGAAGCGGTTACCTGAACGTCCACAGTCTGAGCAGGACTGCAGCGCCTCTGACTGGCCCGTTTTCTGGTTGAGGGCAGAGTCTCCCAGGCAGAAGTCACAGTAGTTATTGGGTATCGCCAAACCATCTGGACCTTTCTTGGGTGCTGTGAGGGAGAGAGACAGAATAAAACAACGTATAAGAACGTATTCAAAGGTTATTGATTAACAAGGATCCAGTGTCATTGGCCGTGTCCGAATACCTATACTTGCGTTCTATATAGAAGGCATTTTCAGTATGCAGAAAAAATCCCATTTTATAACATTTTATGTGAAATTCTGAAAATATTGTATAGGATGTCATTCATACTAATTTTGGATTTTCATCTAGTAAAATTTGCTGCACACTTGAGGAAGAGGACCGTCTTTCCAGACTCGCGTGTGTTTGACTACAGCTGATAATGAGATAACGGGACGCTCTGTACCCAAATTAATGAATGGCGGGAATCAAGACAATTGCGTATTAGATGATGTATTCTCAGGATTGGAAAGCCTAGGATGTGGATATTTGTTGCTTACTGCATTGTTGTACTAAACAGTACGTTCTAAATAGTATGGAGCACAATTATACACAGTATTTATTTTTAGTAAGTAGTAGGCAAGACAGATTTCGGACACGGCCAACCAATGACCCCACTGGTCACCAATGACTGGTCACTTACTCTTAGGCTCCTCAGGCTGGGGCGGAGTGGGGGTGTGGACCTCAGGCTCCTCCTTGTCCTCTCCCTCCTCCTCAGCCAGGTGCGAGTGGGTGTAGTGGTAGCTCAGGCCCGGACGATTCTTGTAACGCTTCCCACAGACTGCCAGAGAAACCCCCCAAACACAACACGTGTGAAAACAAAAACATACGTAAACTATTAAGTAGCCTTCATACGAGGTCAGAGTACAACATTGTTTCCTAATCGCTCAGATCTGACCTTGCCGTGGCATTTGCTGATGCTGAAAAATCATATCCATGCACTCCTGTCCTCTGAATGGCCTGCAGTTTTGCCTATCCTCCCACTTAGTCAAACAGTTTCAGCACGTCCATAACTCTGCTACCCTCCAGTCTGCACGGGCTCATCTTGGAAGAGTGATATTACGTTTCAATTTGCACTCAATAGCTGGAGGCGAGAGACCATCTGTGGCCCTGAATGACAATTGTGTAATTCAATTTCAACTGGAGCGGGGAAGGCGAGATCCGGTCGTGGGAATGAATCTTTTCAGCAGACAAAACCATAGGAGAGATCTCAATCTAGCTTCTAGAATTTAGCCTGATGGAGTCTGTTTTAATGAATGGACCAAACAGTTTAGATTAGTACTAATAACTTGAATGAAGATTACTCTTCCTGTGCCAGACTAGAACTCTGGTGCTTTGGGAATGGCATGAGGAGTCTAGACTAGACTAATACCCAGGGTTATAAATAGATGGATTTGTGGTGGGATTGTCTGAGTCGTGGAAACAAAGATGTCAGTGTTTTGCCCCAGCCTCAGGTCTAACATAAGATGTACCAGCAGACCAAACACTTCCTCCCTCCCACGCTCTCTTAATCCCTCCACTCACTCAATCACACTCTCATTTCTTCAGCTGATTTCGAGAGGGGCAAGATTATTGACTAGGTCAGCTCCCGGTCCCTTTCCCAACCTGCCAGTCAAAGGCCATGATGCAGAGCCCAGGTTAGTATACTTCTGGATGGACAAGGCTCTTAACACCCCCCCCCCATAGGCACTCTCACACCAGGACCCACACAGCCCCAAACTGGTGGTTCAAAACAAACGCAGAGGCACTATTTCACTCTAAAGAAACGGGTGAGGAGGACGAGACAGGACAGAACGTAGATGAGTTAAGAAAATATAAATGGAGTTAAGAAATGCAAATGAGTGTGCAGCCCTCTATTTTTTTTAAAGAAATGCAAATGAGACATACTAAATTAAGAGACACAAAGCCAGATTATGACAAGCATATAGCCAACAGTTGATTGGCTGTAGTGTGTGTAATAATAAGTGTGCCATACAGAGCCAAGACAGTCCTGAAGACAAACTACTGCTGGAGGAGCCTAAATGTCATTTAGGATAAAATAACACATTCACACTGCTACTTAAACTGTGGTGGAAACCAAGCACAGAAAAGGCATCTCCACACATTTACAATCCACTCTCAAGAATATCAAGTTAACTTTGACTTCAAGTCAATTGAATTGTACCTTAAATGAGAGCCATTTAGTGGATGAGGGGAGGCAGTGACATTTATCCTAGTCTATGGGTTCAACTAATCTCAGTGTTCTACATTTATCCTAGTCTATGGGTTCAACTAATCTCAGTGTTCTACATTTATCCTAGTCTATGGGTTCAACTAATCTCAGTGTTCTACATTTATCCTAGTCTATGGGTTCAACTAATCTCAGTGTTCTACAATTATCCTAGTCTATGGGTTCAACTAATCTCAGTGTTCTACATTGAGCCAACACACAGAGAGAGAGAAAAACAAACAGGCATTAAGCAGACTGGAGGCAGAGGAAAAAGGAATGCGAGAGAAATATACCTCTTTCGGAAGGTTTTGAAATATGCTTTTGTTTGAAAGTGTCTGAAAGAGAGAAGAGAGAGCATAGACAGAAAGACTCAGAAGAACGGTCACAGACAGAGAGAATCAGAAAGGCATCAACAATGCGCCCGAGTGTCTGACTTTCAGCTGCAAGAGATGACCATTTCAGGAGCTAAAAACAACCGACTTTGACTGCTTCCCAGCAACAGAGTTCCTAGAGAGTACCCCACCTCTGCAAAAGCCCATCTGTACTCCACTCCCACTGTTTCCCTCCCAGGTTCTGCTGCACCCCCCTGGGACTCACTGTCACAGGAGTAGGGCTTGTCCTTGTCCTCCAGCGCAGCCGCCGCAGCGTCCAGCTTCTTCTTGGCACTGCTTACTCCACGACCCTGCGGACAAACACGCTGTCATAACACACCATCCCCAATATCATAGTTACAGTCATGTTGCCATACTGGACACCATTTCAGATGACATGCCCTTAACATCACTAACAATTATTGGTTTGGAATAGCTTCTCTCACCTTTCCCTTTCCTTTCCCTCTTCTTTTTGGGGTGTCTTCCTCATAGTCCTCATCCTCCAAGTCATCCAGGAAGTCATCTGGCTCCAGGACTCTCTGTGTTGACAGAGGAAAGCATGTAGCTTTAGTAGCTAGTGTCACTGGAGGAGTAGTAAACAAGCTAGGTATCACACACAATCCAGCCAACCACAGCAGGCTACGGTACCTTTCTGACGCGTGCTACAGGGGTGACCGCCCCACCAGTGTAGTCTGTCAGACTGGACTCCTCCTCAGGCCCTCGGAGCTCCGGAGGAACCCGTTTGTCCAGGGGTTCTCCCTTCAGCAGGGCCTCCAGACTGCTGCCATCAGAGGACAGGGAATCCTTCTTTAACCCCAAGTCCAGCTCTACAGACAGGGAGAACCACAAACAACCTTTACAAATGAGTGAAGAACGAACAGGAAAATGATGAACAGAGGGGCACACAAATGTGTCAACACAGCTTTAGTATTATTAAGCAGAGCAGTATGCCATGATAAGGATGTACCTGACTTTAGAGGAGGGAAGATGAGTCGGGGATCCTCTGGGGGGTGGGATCGTCGTTTCTTCCTCCACCTGCGGGATGGGTAGGTGTACAACTGTCCCGGGGCCACGCCTGGGAGATGACAGATAGTTGCATGTTAGTGAGCACCCTGTCCCCACAGTGACAGCACATACATAGTGTCTTCAGAAAGTATTCAGAAACCTTGATTTCCCCCCCACATTTTGTTACGTTACAGCCGTGTTCTAAAATGTATTCAATTTAAAAAATCGTTGTCAATCTACAGACAATACACCTGGGATATAACTCACCGTTTATATCCCAGGACAAGTTAGCTAGCAACAGCAAGCTAGCTAGCTAAATTGCCATAAATGTTTAATGCTTTTTGACCTGTCCTCAAATTAATTTTATTGGTTCAGAGTTGGTTTTGATATTTGAACCTGTGTGTCATGATCCCGTTTGGTGTGGGGGACAAAATTAATTTGCGCACGATGGCGCGGACGGTTTTGGGGACGGTATTAGTCTACAAAAGTTGTTTACGAAGCATGTGAAAATAATACATTTGAAGTGTACTTACAACTAAATACGTTCTAGACCCATCAAAAAGGCATTAACTGTGACATATCTAAAGGACTTGGTTTAACGTTTCAGCATACATAGCTCAACCCAAAGAGGGCTTGAACTACAGTGCTCTCTTGTGCTCATCTCCAGATCATGAGAAGGTGGTGAATGATATAGCCTACTACTCGAATCTGTGAACTCAGTAGTTCTGAAAGAAAACTCCTACACGACTTCAGTTAGTGTGTATGCACACAGTATTTCTAACCTGGTCCCCTGTGTCTCTTCTCCATCCAAATGTAACAGTTGTTCTGCGCCACTCCAGTCTGAGAGTCCAGGAAGGGCATTCGGACACTCCTCTCGGCACATAGCCGGGCGTTGTAGTTATGGCACTGCTCCATGGCATCTCTGTAGTACTGCTCTCCGAGCCTGCACCCACACACAGAGAGCAGCAGCCAGGGACAAGTTAGCACTAGGAAACAGACTGCCTGTGTGTACTGTGATAAGTATACATTCATGCATCAGTTCAACAACTGACAGTACCTGGTGCGCTTCTCTGCCATAGAGGTAGGTGTGGTATGTGGTCCTACCACCTCTTTAAGCCAAATCATGCTGTCTGAATTCTAGGCGACCTCTCTACTACGCTGTAAAATAGGCTTCAAATAATTAAAACTTCAAAGCCTTTATCACAGCCTCAGCTAAAACGCTTTTTGTCTCTTTTATGCTGGCACCTCGGAGCAGCAGGCAAGCAAACTATGTAATTGTGTCCCTGGACTTAGTAGCTGGTGAGAATGTGTCAGCAGGTGCTCATTTGTTGGCTTGGCAACAGCGTCTACCTGGTAGAGGAAGCACAGCCTCTGCTGGTTCAGATTTTCAACACAAATCAGCATGAGTGAAACCCATTTTTTTACTAAATGCTCTGTGGGGTGCCCTGAAAGCTTCATAGTAGTATAATTTTACATATATTTTATGCAAAGTGATATGAAAGCTTTAGGGAAATATACATAATAACTCTTCTCGTGTTTTAAACTACATTTGTTTCATGGGAATTTTCTGAAATTGGTTTTATTGTCTTGATGAAAACCACATCTGATTCATATCATCAAACTCCTTCGGCAAAAGTTATTTTTAACACTGCCTCAAAGACATTACTTTTTTAGTGACTAATGTATTATGGTGACACATGAATTTCCCGTTGGAAAGCGCTACAAAACATGCATTCCACATAAAAGTATGCCAGGACAACATCTGCAGTGTCAGATGATAAATTCAGAACACATACGGTACAAGACCTGGACTAATTTCTAACTAGTAGGCCCAACCGTACATACTACAACAGCAGCCTCTATGCACTCTAAGAAGCTAAACGTAACAACCAAATTGCCAACGGGATATCCGCAACTCCCTATCCGTAATCCGACTAATTCCAAGGGGAGTTTGAAAACACCAACCGTGAAAGTAAACCGGGACAGTGACTTGCTAGCTATCTAGTTTACAATCGTTTTAGCTAGCAACATTAGATCGCTACCACAATGACTGCAATTCTTCATGTATATTTGCTAACTTGTACCCGATGTTTGGTTACATAATGAGATTTGGTTCCTTTCAATGTGTTCATTAACCACAACTATTGACAAAACGTTAGCTAGCTGACCTGCTGAGTGTTGACTCTGTGCTGATACAGATGGCTAGCTAGCTGGGGTTAAATTCATTACGGATAACGTTTGCCGTTTAAGAACAAAGCGGGGAGGGACCTAACTAGATGATTCCAATATAAACTCTCGTTTGCATTTTCCGTTTGAAGTAGACGGTTTCTGTTGCAACAGACAACGTTTTGCAAGATATTCGGTGTATTACACCACAGGCTAGCCACTTCCTATAGTCCGCAAAGCTCAACTACTCAGTTTGATAAGTGAGTTACTCGGTTCCTTTAACGAACATGTTCGGCAATTTACCATAACATATACTTGTTTCTGCTTTACCACCGACCTGTATTATATTTAAACGTAAAACACATTCGCGTACTTTAACTAGGTGGAAAAGAACAGTACTTACAGTTTGACAACATTCTCAACAACAGCCGCCATCTTGGTTTGCTTTGACGTGGATAGTTTGCGCCTGCGCGGGGGGAGGGGGTCCAATAGCCAGCTATGGGTTTTAGGCACTACGCAATTTCAGGCAACGTGATTAAATCATGTCTTGTGTAATGTAATTTAGACTTCAGTGTTACTATTATAACTGATTAATGTAATACTTCTAGTGATACACTAAAATGTCCAGCAGATGGAGTTGTAACCAAGTGGAAGGAAATGATCATTCTGGCCAAAGATTTCAGGTAGCTCTTCTGACATGTAAACCGTCAAACTCACTGAATGCTACCCAACTTCAGACCTGTCAGTTCCCCACAATAGCATCTTTCATGTTAAAAACCTTTCCTCTATTCATGACAACCTCATCCCGCTATATCACCCCAGCGGAGGTCCAAACTCAGGCCAGGGAGAAAGAGGCTGGCATGGGCACTCGATAGGCCTTTCCATCATCCTTATCCCCTCAACACATCTGTGTATACCATGCTTCTAGACCTAGACACACAGCTGTTGTTCCTCGCCAATGAGGGACACGGTGAAAAACAACACTTGTTTCATTGCGAAACTTACCAGCGGTCTCCTTCGAATGCCAATGGTGTTTTTGTTTTGCAGTTACATCATTTATCCAGGCCAGTGGGGACACATTCCACTTATACTGTAGAGTGAGGTTTTGAGTATTATTAACTTAGATAGGAAAAGATTGTGCGGTTCAAGAATCAACACAGGTATATTCTGGAGGACACCTTGGAAATCTCCAGGCATGTCTTTGCTGGTGCACCAATAGCTGTGTTTTTCGCTTTCTCTGTAGAGAAACAAAAGCGCTTGTGTAGAAGATCTGGATCGGTGCATATAGAACATCCAGGCATTCCCAGAATGGCACAAAAGCATCAAACCCAACTTCTCTCATGGTTTTAATTTGCAAAACTATTACAGTATAACGAAGGTCAAATAACATGTGACCCCTGCACTAGAATATTATTTTGTATTTTTTTTTAAATGTAACCTCTAACTTATTTACAATGACGGCTTACACCGGCCAAACCTGGACAACGCTGGGCCAACTGTGCACCGCCCTATGGAACTCCCAATCACGGCCGGTTGTGATACAGCCTGGAATCTAACCAGGCTGTCTGTAGTGATGTCTCAAGCACTGACATGCAGTGCCTTAGACCGCTGCGCCACTCGGGAGCTCAATATCTTTCCATTTCTGAAGTTCCTTGAAGACTCAAGCTCAAAGGGGCAGAAAAAAATATCAAGATGAAAACAAATTTACAACAAGCTTTTTGAAAACAGTTGAAACAGTGTTGTTTTTAACTTTATTTGCTGCAACTATTTGCTCTGATAAGAAATACACCATGAGAGAAAAGGTTACAAATAAATCTCTTTGGCCTGTCCCTCTCCTCATCTGCACCGGCAGTTTCCCCCCGTATCCTCGGAGAGCCTCCCCCTGCAGGGCCCGTCTCAGTGGTGTTCCCAGAGCTATGAAACTGGACGGGCCATGGCAAACAACAGAAAAGACAAAACATGGACATAGTTTTTCTTCTAATCATAATATTGCATTTATTCAAATTACAGCTTGTAATCAATTTTGTGACGCCAGTAAATAATTTGTCCCAGTACGTAAAATACGCCAATTGATAGCAGCACGATAAGTCGTCATCAAACACATAATTATTGTGCAAAAATGGAAGATCAGCAAAGGTTATGATGTAAGAGACATCTACAAAACGTTGATAAGTTTGGTGCCTATAGTTCCCTGCGTGTAGCCTCATATCTGGTGATTCCGATATGTGTTTGGTTCTGTATGCTGCAATCCCTTTCTAAAACAACCAACAGCTACTTGGAGGTCAGGACAAGTAGATAGATACAATGTGAAACATGCCAAAATAACTTGAGTTCAATTATCATAGGAGGCATAGCATATTTCACAGCTTTGAAAAAAAAAGGAAGACCAAAGTATATTCACATAGTCATACTGTACACGACGACTTCAACTAGATTGTAAAAGCCAGCAAAGATTATTAGTGTCAACATTAGTCCATCAACAGTCTTTCACGATGCAGAGGAGGCTGGTGTACTGTACTGAGGAGTTGGCTGCATGTCTGCCAGCAGAGCTCCAGAGTAAACAGACACAGTCTTACGTAACACCATCCTGGCCTGGCCACAGTCAGCAGGACAGCTCCAGTATCTGGACCAGGCTCGGGCTACGGACAGACTGTGCTGCAGTACATCTTATCACATCCTCTCTCCCTCTCTGAGTTGAAGCATATGTCTACTAATACAGTCCTCTTCCCAAAATGTCAGCTATGGAGTCTTTTCCAGCTGATTTAGAAATCACATAAACCATGCACAGGGTGAATTTTATGGAATGAGAACATTATATGTTGATAGATATGGCCTGATGAGTTGAGATCCAAAAGTAAACATAGAAATTAGAGCAGTTTAAAAGCTGTAATTCACGGAACAATGCTGGAACTATGCTGTCACAATGCTTGCCAACAGGTTTAGTGGTAAAATGTTAACATTTTATTGTGCAGGAAAAGGTTTATAGTGCTTTAGTGAGTTTGTCAAAGTATCAAGAAATGTAATCTGAGACTATAATGATATTGTTAAGCGTTAGGCTCAAATGTAGTCTGTTTTCCTACAACATGGTATATCTTGGTATAATGTGTTAACGGGGAATCCAACGTTTTGTGCCATTGGTCCATCCTCAAGATAAACCTAACCATCATTGGTCCACCGTTATCAAAGAACCAATGTATGTTCTATATTATATTATCTATCATCCAGAATATTTTCTACAATGTTAAAGTGAATCCTTGCACCTCTGGGTGCAAGTAATCATGCATTTATTGTTGGGTTTGTGAAGAATCAATAACCCATTATCATGTTCTAGTTGATTGCTACATTGAAATATATACAGTACCAATCAAAAGTTGACACACCTACTCATTCAAGGGTTTTCCTTTTATTTTTTACTATATTCTACAATGTAGAATAATAGTGAAGAATTCAAAACTATGAAATAACACATATGTAGTATGCAAAAAAAAAGTGTTAAAACAAATCAAAATATATTTTATATGAGATTCTTCAAATAGCCACCCTTTGCATTGATAACAGCTTTGCACACACTTGACATACTCTCAACCAGCTTCATCTGGAGTGCTTTCCCAACAGTCTTGAAGGAGTTCCCACATTTACGGAGCACTTGTTGGCTGCTTTTTCTTCACTCTGTGGTCCAACTCATCCCAAACCATCTTAATTGGGTTGAGGTCGGGTGATTATGGAAGCCAGGTCATCTGATGCAGCACTCCATCACTCTCCTTGGTCAAATAGTCCTTACACAGCCTGGACGTGTGTTGGGTCATTGTCCTGTTGAAAAACAAATGATAGCCTCACTAAGGGCAAACCAGATGGGATGGCATATTGCTGCAGAATCCTGTGGTAGCCATGCCGGTTAAGTGTGCCTAAATAAATCACAGATAGTGTCACCAGCAAAGCACCTCCACACCTCCTCCATGCTTCACGGTGGGAACGACACATGCAGAGATCATCCGTTCACCTACTCTGCGTCTCACAAAGACACGACGGTTGGAACCAAAAATCTCACATTTAGACTCATCAGACCAAAGGACATAGCAAAGGACCAGTTCCACCGGTCTAATGGCCATTGCTCGTGTTTCTTGACCCAAGCAAGTCTCTTCTTATTATTGGTGTCCTTCAGTAGTGGTTTCTTTGCAGCATTTCGAACATGATGGCCTGATTCTTGCAGTCTCCTCTGAACAGTTGATGTTGAGATATGTCTGTTACTTGAATTTTATTTGGGCTGTAATCTGTGGCGGTCCTCATGACAGCCAGTTTCACCATGGCGCTTGATGGTTTTTGCAGCGGCACTTGAAGAGACTTTCTAAATTCTTTTAATCTTCCAGATTGACTGACCTTCCTGTCTTAAAGTAATGATGGACTGTTGTTTCTCTTTGATTATTTGAGCTGTTCTTGCCATAATATAGGCTGGGTCTTTTACCAAATAGAGCTGTCTTCTGTATACCACCCCTACCGTGTCACAACACATCTGATTGGCTCAAACTCATTAAGGAAAGAAATTCCACAAATGAACTTAACAAGGCACACCTGTAAATTGAAATGCATTCCAGGTGACTACCTCATGAAGCTGGTAGAGAGAATGCCAAGAGTGTGCAAAGCAGTCAACAAGGCAAAGGGTGGCTACTTTGAAGAATCTCAAATATATTTTTGGGTTACTACATGATTACATGTGCTATTTCATAGTTTTGATGTCTTCACTATTATTCTACCATGTATAAAATAGTCAAAATAAAGAAAAACCCTTGAATGAGTAGGTGTGTCCAAACTTTTGATTGGTACTGTATACCCCATGAAGCAAACGGTGATCTGGCAACTCTATCCTGTACTGTATTAGTTTGTAATTTCCACAAATTTCAGATTTAAAATGTATCAACCCCTACAACAATGTCCATTAATGATGATCCACATTTCCTGTTGCTGCAGTATTATTTTCCTGCTGTAGCAAATTGGCTCAAATTAAAACCCTCTCCCTGTATCTTGTAACAATAATTCCAAATAACATTGGTAAATGTCTCATTCAGAACTTCGCTGTGTTGGTACAGAGATAGTTTGAGCAACACAAGGACTTGGAGGGCTACAGCGGTTAGATAATCTCCAAACGTGCTCAACATCTCAATTACCAGAGCATGAGGGCCAGTTTAAGCAGCTCTCTGTAGATCTGCTGAAAAGTCAAAAGATATAGAACTGAGCTCTCTAAAACTCATCGTCTCTCCTGATGCAAAGTTACAGCATTCACATTCTTGCATTAAAAATAACAAAGGCTGGAAAATGACACATCTGACTCAGGGATGTGACCTCCTCTACCACTCTGGATCTTTGTCCTTGCAGACATTTAAAACTAATATATGTAAACCTTTATTTAACTAGGCAAGTCCGTTACGAACAAAGTCTTATTTCCAATGACGGCCTACCCCGGCCAAACCCGGACGACGCTGGGCCAATTGTGCGCTGCCCTATGGGACTCCCAATCACGGCCGGTTGTGATACAGCCTGGAATCGAACCAGGGTCTGTAGTGATGCCTCTTGCACTGAGATGCAGTGCCTCAGACCGCTGCGCCACTCGGCAGACACCCTCCCTGTTGTACAGTTCATCTTTCCATAAGCGTGTCTTTGATCATGTGTATCCAACCATGAATAGAATGTCAGTTCCAGAACAGCTTTGTAAGCTGGATAAATCTGTGTGACACAGACACCAAACTGTGATCTCAGGAGCACGGACAGTAGTCCACAGCTCAGGTGCAGTAAAAATAAAATCTAACTGTGACTGTTCAGGTTTTACAATACCCTTTCACTCCCACTGACAAATATGATCCCAGTCAGATACATGCGGACCTCAGTTCCTGACCAGCAGTATATTCTTTCACCGGTTTCTTCATATCCTCTTTGGGGGAAGGGTAGAGGAGATTTAACAGTGTCAGCTTTTGGCTCATGGTCACTTCATTTCATACTTACTATATTAAGTAATTTGCATGGAAAAGCGTAGAAAGATATTCAATACCAATTAAAACACTAACAGCAACTGAAGTTAAGTTCCAGGGAAAAAAACATTTCATATGAGCGTACTTCTGTACAAATCCAGCCTTGTAATCCAGCAAGGCTTGGTTGAAGTCAGAACCTCCTCTTATACGCTAAGGGGGTCAGTAAGAGGACAGAGAGCCGAGGGCTTCTCATGGTCAGGTGTAGAGCTCCTGCCGCCCTCCCTGCAGACAGGTTCCATTGAGGCCACTGAGGCGCTGGCTATCCATAATCTGCAGCACGTCGTCCAGGATGGAGGGGCCCAGGTCCAGGTGCAGGGAGAGCAGGGAGCCTGCGTGGGACAGGTAGGGGCGCTCCTGGTCCCCATCATCCAGATAAGGGTCCTGGATACACACATCTTCGCCTGATGACAACCTGGGGGAGGGCGGGCAGAACTGGGACATCTTGCTGGGAGCCTGTGCTGAGGGAGAAGACGAGTCCAGGCCTGGGTGATGGGGCGTCAGGATCTCGTCATCCAGGTGCAGTCGGGGAGGCTTGGGTGGAGGGGGCGCGTTCTGAGGCGGCTGGGGGCGGGCCGAGGTGGGTGCAGAGGTGACTGGTAAGGTGATGGCCTGCACCCCTTCGATGACGGGCAGCGAGAGGGCGTTCTTCAGCAGGGGGGAGCTCTCTGAGGAGGGTGTGTGTCCACTGTCGCTGGCAGTACGGCTGAACTGGAAGGGCTCTGCGTACATGGAGGAGCGCTGAGACAGGTTGTGGCCCTGCTGCCCAGGGAGAAGGTGGAACTTCCCCTGCAGGAAGGACAGGTCCCCAAACAGGTCGTCGTCCCCCCCGCCGCTCCCGATA
This sequence comes from Oncorhynchus keta, assembly GCF_023373465.1. NCBI lineage: Eukaryota > Metazoa > Chordata > Actinopteri > Salmoniformes > Salmonidae > Oncorhynchus > Oncorhynchus keta. The sequence continues at coordinate 46,664,609 of NC_068431.1, forward strand.
TGGATGGTGTGGCGGAAGTCCCCCAGCGGAGGACTGATCATGTCAGAGGAAAGGATGTCCCGCAGCTTCTCCTTCTTTCCCTTCCTGCTCCGCCGCTTCAGATAGATGGGCGCCTTGGTGGACATGTCGGGAGCCCTCCCTGGGCAGCAGAGGCTCAGCTCCTGCAACAACGTGAGGGGAGGTGGTGGGGAGAGGAGGCCGGGCAGAGCTCCTCTCTGAATCAGACACAGGGAGAAGGAATCATGCTGGCTGGCTGAGCTAAACCATTAACAGGTCAAATCAGGTCTGGTGATCAGGGAGGACTGCTACCTCTGCAGTCAGCTTTAAAATGATGAATAGTACCAAACAAAGCCTCGATCACTCTCTTGGAACAGAGCTTCAGTGAGCAGGATGCAGGGTTGACACTTTGGCTGCGGAGGAGGTTTCTTGGTGAGGTAAAAGGATTATGTCCACAGTTTTAATCAACTGCAGAAAGAAGCAGAAGAAAGCCATTAGAACAGAAAACTATTACAAAACCTGTGTTGTAAAATGCATGCGTTATAAACATGCAGGAATAATCCTCCGCCATGAGAGAACTTTATTTAATATGTTCTGAAACATAATCTATAGGGATTATGAACACTCAGGCGTTGATACAGGAGGGGAAAACCTCTAGCATGAAACAACCGTGACCATGTAAAAACCCAGGCTAGCATCTCAGAAACCGTTATTTACGCTGACCAAACACACAGAGTTGAATGAGTTGAGATAAGATAAACCCATAGTTCCGTCGTATCATATGAGGGCAGGACAGAAAATAATGACTCTGTCTATTGTTGTTGGCAACGCAGCGTGGGAATAAAGGCTTTTCTAGTTTTGACGAATCCTGGAATGAATGAATCCTGATCCACTGCGGAGGAGTGGTAGGGAGATGTGTGAGGGTGTGAATAAGGGAGGACATTTTTAGTAGCATGTCTAGAGGACGAGAGAGAGGTTAACCTGGTTTAAACCTATTTAGGGAGCTTTAGTGAAGCAGCTGTGTGTCAGGCTGGTGTCTGATGGAGGCAGATTAAAGTGCTGCTTCTCAGTGAGGGCCTTGGCCCCGAGGGCACAGGAGATAGACAGGGCCAAGGCCAAGCAGAGCAGGAGGATGAGAGAGAGAGGGCATGACTTGCTTGCCGCTGACATTAACTCAAGCTTCTTAGGTTCTAGTTATGAGACAGCTATACAGTAGCACCACTGCGTGCACAGGAGCGTCAGTCACTCACAGAGGATTTCCTTTAACGTTTGCTGTCAGCGACTGTGCATAGATCACTCTGCAACAAAAACAAAACCACGCCTCCCTTCTGCCAGCGTACGGAACACAATAGCTGACCTCAACGTGCATACAAAGTATACAATGGTAGAGTGATACCGAATTGAAGCCACAAAAAGGCACCAGCGGGAACAATATAATGTCACATGACGTCAGGGTTGCAGAGCGAGAGGAGCTGGTCCAACCAACTTGATTGGGGCTCTGCTGAGCCTGAACAGAGTGGATTCTGGGTGGTGACAGATGCCTCTCACAATAGCACAGACACACATTGTTAACTCACACACACAGACAGACAGAGAGAGACAGAGAGAGACAGAGAGAAGGAGAGAGAAGGAGAGAGACAGAGAAAGACAGAGAGAGACAGAGAGTCAGAGAGACAGAGAGTCAGAGAGAAGAGGAAAGGAAGGCGAGAGGGGAGAGAGAAAGAAAAAGGGGGTAGCAGTGCCAACTGAATGACTGGTCTGTGGAGATAATGACTGACCGAGAGAAAAAAAAGAGAGCAGCGCCTCATCTCCTAGCTGCGCTCTGCTCCATTTGGCCATAGTGAGGAAGCCACTCTCAGGGGCACCATTGTGGACCCAGACTGCGTACGTGAATACTATACAACGGTCTAAAGCAAACGATCAATCTATTTAATTCAAATGAGAAGGGGAAACGAAGCATCAGGACGATTAGAATGCAATAATGTAGTAGGATACTATCTAATCACTTAAAAGGTTTGGACAAAACATTGTAATGAGATTCTAGCCTTGTCTTAGATCCTCTGTTGTCTTCGTATGGAACAGCTATACATATGCCGACCAGACTAATGAAATGCCTTTGCCTCCATAAAATCCATTTGTCAGAGTTAACAGATCACCATTATCGGAGGCCAATAGTATTTAACCCTGGTCACAGCAGGTTATAATGACTTACACATACTGCATTTAAACTTGATGTACATTTAACATGCTCAAAAACACATTCACTCTTCCCCTTTCATATAGGCCTATTCACTCAAACACACAGCACATTCACAGAGAGAGCGCTCTTGCACATTGTAAGCCGTTTCCAAGGCCTGTCTTTCCCCAAACTGGAGTGTTAAACATATTTTAAAGAATGCTTAAAGAATGCTTTGCCTACATAACAAAGGGGCCAAGATCTTTGTAGACCCCTGAGTTTAAAGATACTGGTCACATGATATTAATAAGGTCATTTTGCTCCGGTTCTGCTGAACTGCAACCGTCTGGAGGGCAGGCTGGCCATTATAAACCCCAATCACAGATACAGCAACGGACACAGCTATGGGACAGCTTCCCGGAGCCATTACTTCACACACAATGGCCATCTAAGTGGTGCGAGACGCCACTTATCAAGTTGATAGGAGCCAAGGTTGTGGGGACAATCTTGTGACATGTCTTGGTTATCTCTGACCAGGTGGCGAATCGCATCTCTGCATGTCTGGCAGACATATCAGTGTGGATGACGGATCACCACCTCAAGCTGAACCTCGGCAAGACGGAGCTGCTCTTCCTCCCGGGGAAGGACTGCCCGTTCCATGATCTCGCCATCACGGTTGACAACTCCATTGTGTCCTCCTCCCAGAGCGCTAAGAACCTTGGCGTGATCCTGGACAACACCCTGTCGTTCTCAACTAACATCAAGGCGGTGGTCCGTTCCTGTAGGTTCATGCTCTACAACATCCGCAGAGTACGACCCTGCCTCACACAGGAAGCGGCGCAGGTCCTAATCCAGGCACTTGTCATCTCCCGTCTGGATTACTGCAACTCGCTGTTGGCTGGGCTCCCTGCCTGTGCCATTAAACCCCTACAACTCATCCAGAACGCCGCAGCCCGTCTGGTGTTCAACCTTCCCAAGTTCTCTCACGTCACCCCGCTCCTCCACTCTCTCCACTGGCTTCCAGTTGAAGCTCGCATCCGCTACAAGACCATGGTGCTTACCTACGGAGCTGTGAGGGGAACGGCACCTCAGTACCTCCAGGCTCTGATCAGGCCCTACACCCAAACAAGGGCACTGCGTTCATCCACCTCTGGCCTGCTCGCCTCCCTACCACTGAGGAAGTACAGTTCCCGCTCAGCCCAGTCAAAACTGTTCGCTGCTCTGGCCCCCCAATGGTGGAACAAACTCCCTCACGACGTCAGGACAGCGGAGTCATTCACCACCTTCCGGAGACACCTGAAACCCCACCTCTTTAAGGAATACCTAGGATAGGATAAAGTCATCCTTCTCACCCCCCCTTAAAAGATTTAGATGCACTATTGTAAAGTGGCTGTTCCACTGGATGTCATAAGGTGAATGCACCAATTTGTAAGTCGCTCTGGATAAGAGCGTCTGCTAAATGACTTAAATGTAAATGTCTAAAAAAAAAACAGCTAGAGGTTATTTTTGTGGGGGGGGGGTCATTGTAAAAAGTGTGTGTCAGAAGCTGGGTCATTGTACAACATGGGTGTCAAACTCATTCTACAGAGGGCCTTGTGACTGCCTGTTTCTCTTTACAATTAAGACCTAGACAACCAGGTGAGGGGAGTTCCTTACTAATTAGTGACCTTAATTCAATCAAGTACAAGGCAGGAGCGAAAGCCCACAGACTCTCAATGCTCCGCGGAATGAGTTTGACACATGTTATACAATATGTTGACACACAAATCTTTGTTTTCTGCCATTTTATCATGCATTATATTTTCCTCAAGTTCAGTTCCAGTTGAGAAATGGAATAGTCACTTTTACTTTCAAACAGGTTAAAAAATAAACAGGAAAAATAAAACACAGGAATTTTAAGGGTCTGTTTTGACAAGCCCCTTTCATATTGTCCAAAAGTGTAGCTTTGTGAGTCTCAACTTGTTTCCTCAACACACAAGGTGTGAGCTTAATCCATAAAATTACCAGGCTTTATCAGACAGTTTTTTTTAACTGCCACAGATGAGATTGCACAGCACTTGGTGAAGCCCTTGAAAGGCTTGTTCATTTGTTAGATAATGCATGGAACATACTGTCACAACGTTTTTGGCCCAGGCTGCCATTGCGAGTTCACACAAAGAGCACTGTCAGAGGTATAAGAAGGACATTGTTCACCCAGCACATACTGTTAACTGCAACCAAGCGCTTTTTGGAACAATGCTCACAGTGTCACCATTCAAACTGTTCTGTCACAGGAGGCCAGTGAAAGACAACAGGCCTCAACAGCTGAAGGGATAACTTCATTCTGCATTTCAAATAATTTTACTTCTGCAGGGCGGGAGAATTGTGGCTTGAAAGAAGTCAGGTGTTATGTCTTGATCACACAGAAAGCATCATCTGGATATGTGCAACAAAAGTTCCACGTTCACTTTCTGCTACCTTTTCTGTCAAGCAATCTACACATACAATTTGATGCAGACGTTCGATGTATGCACCACACAGAACGCACTGCAATGCTGCAAGGCAAACGCAGCGTTCAATTGGAAACAAATGTACTTCTGGTGTACCAAAACCACTGTCGGTGTGATGGAGGCGTTAGTGAAAAACATCTGCTTTCACGAGCCTTTCAAGGAAAGTGGAGCTGAAGGATCTTTGGATCGTAACATTTTTAGATTCCTTTCTCATGATACAAACAGAACCCTGCCGAAAATTATTTTAAAAATCCTCACCTATTAAGGAGAAATGAGGGAATACTCCTCTAGCCCTCGAAAGTTGTGTGAAAGTGTGAGGTTTGGTAAACAATAGAGAAACATAATTTGCATAAACATATACAACTAATTGATTTGAGGATCGTAGCACAATACCCACCTCTGTCCCAGGAAGAGAGAGCAGAGCAAAGGGAACAGGATCGAGATTCTCAATGTTTCATCCGCCCAACACATTAATGATTTCCTATATTGTTAGAAATGTCCACTAATCTAGCTAGAATAGAGATATGCTGCAGTATGACAAAACACACTCCCACAAGGGATGACTAATGGGCTAACAGAAATGTGGAATCCTCATAATAAGATACGAGTCCCATTTGGTCAGATTCAACATTGTCAGTAAGCCTGAAAGTAGGCCACTTAGTTTCTTAGAAAGTAGGCCACTTAGAAATTTAAAATGTACGTTTGAGTCAGGAAAGTTCTCTCTCATGACCTCAACAAACTAACGTTGCATAAAATTACATTTTAAAAAGGTACTTTACCGGTTGTCCATGCAGTTGGTCCTCTTGGCGGTAGGAATATGAGATAATATATCCACAGGAAAGTATAATTACATACAATTTTAAAAGCACTCTTATTGCATTTAGATTCATATCACCTGAGGCAGAACCAAGTAAACATGTACACGAGCAAGGCAATTATGCGTGCATGTATTTTTCATATTGTGCGCATGGTGTTGGTGATACAAATCGGAATGTACTACCAGTGCTTTGAAAAGTTGATGTAGCCTAGTTATACTTACCGGTTGATATATTGTATGACATTCCTACCGCCAAAAAGGGCAAACCGCATTGACAACCGGTAAAATATATTGAAATATAATTGTATTCAACATTATGGCATGTAGAGGAAACTTATCTGATTCAAACGCTCATTTTTGCCCGACATAGAATCTATGCAATTCAACGTCTGGTTTTGAGACAAGATGACATAACCTTCGCCAGACAGTCTTTCCGTAGTACCCCTACTATTCACCTTCTTCTATGATAACTTAGGCTATCTTTTATATAATTTATACTGGATACATGTCGGTTTATCATAGGCGCTGTGCGCAACATTCAAGAAGGTAGAATATATCCAAAGACCCGCTTACCTCCCAGTTTCCCGATATCCGTTATGACAGCCCTGACTTTCACCCCAAATATCTCTCATCTGCCCAGAGCAGGGGTCGGCTATTCAAGGTTGCGTAAAAAGCCGAAAAAGTCCCACTGCTTGGCGATGCGTAGGTGCCTGCATCACAAAACGTAACCACTTCACATCGCCTGTTCCATAGGCTGCTACAGCGACTATGTGCAGATATGGTAGAATCCGAGAGATGCGCTTACACCCCTTTTCGTTCTCGTCCTCATACCGGAAACTCCGGCACTGGATTTCGCGTTTTACAATTTTGAGGTATAGCTAGCCCAAAGGCGGGCAGATGGCGATATCGATCTGGTATTGATGGTTTCATCTTACCGTCAAAACACATTGTATGCAGCAAGCAATACACTCCTAACCCCTGTGGACCGGTTCATACATAAACAACTCTCCATTCAGGTTGCAAGGCCTCGATTTCCTCATTAACTAAATTTAACAGCGAGAAGGCGGAAAAAAACCGAAAAAACTGAAAAAGTGTACTTTCTGTATGAAACACAATTTCCCACCACCAATAACAGCTCATTCTACTAACTGGTGTTGTGCCATGCATGCAGCCAGGGTAAACAAGACTGCTGCAACCTGATTGACTGAAGGCGATACCCAACATCTGGGACTAGAATTACTAGGCATTAGCTACTTTAGCATGGTGGTTTAAAATGGTGTTTCATTTAAAAAAAGTAGGCATATTTCCCCCGTTTTTTTCTGCCTTCTAACCATTAAATCTAGGTAAATGGATGCCTATGCAGCCTGAATGGAGAATGTTTTATGTATGAACCGGTCCACGGGTTTAACGAGTGTATTGCCAGCTGCATACAATGCGTTTGGACGGTAAAATGGAAACGACTGAATATCGCTATCTGCTGGCCTTTGGGTTAAGGGATGGCGCAGGGCCCACCATGTGCATATCACTTTACCAAACGGCCGATGGTTAGAAAAGCGAAAACTCTCAGAGAACAATCCCCGAAAGAGCTGTACTCCAGACAGGGTTTAAACTTTGTTGGATTATATGGCTACTTTGTGGCTGCCAATTCAAACACATATGCGCTTCCAACACTGTCCACATGTACAAGCACAGCAGTGTGCACACTGACGAGCGGTTACTAGCGGTTACCCCAGGGCCGTTTCTAGCTTTTTTGGGACCAGTCCCTAAGATAGATTTGGTTGGGGGGCCCCCTCACCTCGTGGGCAAAACATTTGAGTGGCACCCCTCTTGACTGTGGAGAGAAAAATGTGCAGCTTTAAAGTTAGTGATTGATGCTAGAGGTTTTGTATAATTTCAGCCATTAGTTCTGAAAGTAGTGCTCCAGAGCCAAACAGGTCCCTGAAAATTGTGCACAATTGTGTTGGCAATATTTTATGAATTTGTAAGTGCTTAAGATCACAGACTGCATCTTTAATGTCCTGCAATTCTACATACTTGCCATGGGCCGTACAGAAAATGTTGAGTTTTAAAGCAATTTTTCTGGAATCCTACCAGTTTTTCCATGGGCCAGAGAGATTTTTGCAGTTTTAAAACGAATTTCCTGCAATTGTACACATTTTTCCATAACTTATACCATGTTAATATGATATCTGAGTGGAGAGTGAATAACACAATCAACCGGGAATCTCTAGAGATCAGGGTCCCTGGGCACATGCCTTGTGTGCCCGGGTTGGTAATGGGGTCATGAATACTACAAGGTTTACATTGCTAGGTAAGTTAGTCTAGCCAGCTATCTATAAAATGTTAACTGACATGGGCTAATCGAGTGACTAACAAGAGGATAACTGCTGATGGACTACCACATTTCAAAATTGTGTGTTCTACTACCCTCACAAACAGTAAGTTGAGACCCCAACCGACTTAAATATATGGAGGGTTGGGGCCCCCCGAGCAGCTGCAGGGCCCTAAGCAGCTGCTTATGTTGCTTATACCTAGAAACGGCACTGCCTGTGCCAACTGAAACCATAAAAGACTGCCATGCAACCCCCACGAAAGGCATCAGTCTATACTGTGTCATTCTAAAATCTGGATGTGGTCAGCAGCTAAGATGTTCCTAGAAAAACCTGGCCTTGAGCCATCCCGTTCTGAGCCGGTGACCAATCATTTTGACATTCTAACAGTCTAATAGCCAACATTTCATAAAAATGTGGTTGTGTTTATGAAAGTAACATTAGAAAACACTTTTTTTTGGTATTATCTTACTAGTCTTGTGCGTAGTAGACAAGGGTATATAGTGCTGTGTGCTCATCACTTGTGGGGCACATGGAACAGCAGTTATTCTTGTAGAAAGTTATATTTTGAAATCATCTCTTGAATTTTGAGAGTTAGGTCTGTTTGGCAAAAGGGAAGTGTTTTGGAAGCATCAGAATCTGCTGATACTGTATCAAAATCTAAACGTCTTACCTGCATCTGACTGTAGGAAGATTTGAAAAAGTCACTTTTTGGTGATCTGTTTCCCCATCCTCTGTGTCAATTCCAAGCTGCGCTGGCCCATCTCTTCATACAGTTGAAGCCGGAAGTTTTTACATATATCTTAGCCAAATATATTTAATCTCAGTTTTTCACAATTCCTGACATTTAATCCTAGTAAAATTACAGGTTTTAGGTCAGTTAGGATCACCATTTTATTTTAAGAATGTGAAATGTCAGAATAATAGATAATTATTTATTTATTCACATTCCCAGTGGGGTCAGAAGTTTACATACACTCAATTAGTATTTGGTAGCATTGCCTTTAAATGGTTTAACTTGGGGTCAAACGTTTCGGGTAGCCTTCCACAAGCTTCCGACAATAAGTTGGGTGAATTTCGGCCCATTCCTCCTGACAGAGCTGGTGTAACTGAGTCAGGTTTGTAGGCCTCCTTGCCCGCACAAGCTTATTCAGTTCTGCCCACAGATATTCTATAGGATTGAGGTCAGGGCTTTTTGATGGCCACTTCAATACCGTGACTTTGTTGTCCTTCAGCCATTTTGCCACATTTTTGGAAGTATGCTTGGGGTCATTGTCCATTTGGAAGACCCATTTGAGACCAAGCTTTAACTTCCTGATTGATGTCTTGAGATGTTGCTTCAATATTTCCACATAATTTCCCTTCCTCATAATGCCATCTATTTTGTGAAGTGCACAGTCCCTCCTGCAGCAAAGCACATGATGCTGCCACCCCCGTGCTTCACGGTTGGGATGGTGTTCTTCAGCTTGCAAGCCTCCCCCTTTTTCCTCCAAACATAACGATGGTCATTATGGCCAAACAGTTCTATTTTTGTTTCATCAGACCAGAGGACATTTCTCCAAAAAGTACAATATTTGTCCCCATGTGCAGTTCCAACCCGTAATCTGTATTTTTTTATGGCAGTTTTGGAGCAGTGGCTTCTTTCTTGCTGAGTGGCCTTTCAGGTTATGTCAATATGAGACTTGTTTTACTGTAGATATAGATACATGTGTACCTGTTTCCTTCAGCATCTTCACAAGGTCCTTTGCTGTTGTTTTGGGATTGATTTGCACTTTTCGCACCAAAGTATGTTCATCTCTAGGATACAGAACGCGTCTCCTTCCTGAGCGGTATGACAGCTGCGTGGTCCCATGGTGTTTATACTTGCGTACTATTGTTTGAACAGATGAACGTGGTACATTCAGGCGTTTGGAAATTGCTCCCAAGGATGAACCAGACTTGTGGAGGTCTACAATTTCTTTCTGAGGTCTTGGCTGATTTCTTATGATTTTCCCATGATGTCAAGCAAAGAGGCACTGAGTTTGAAGGTAGGCCTTGAAATACATCCACAAGGTACACCTCCAATTGACTCAAATTATATAAATTAGCCTCTCAGAAGCTTCTAAAGCCATGACTTCATTTTCTGGCTGTTTAAAGGCACAGTCAACTTCGTGTATGTAAACTTCTGACCCACTGGAATTGTGATACAGTGAATTATAAGTGAAATAATCTGTCTGTAAACAATTGTTGGAAAAATTACTTGTGTCATACACATTTACATTACATTTAAGTCATTTAGCAGACGCTCTTATCCAGAGCGACTTACAAATTGGTGCATTCACCTTATGACATCCACAAAGTAGATGTCCTAACCGACTTGCCAAAACTATAGTTTATTGACAAGACATTTGTGGAGTGGTTGACAAACAAGTTTTAATGACTCCAACCTAAGTGTGTGGAAACTAGTTGCGATTTGTTGGGCCATCATCAGCTGTACAGTGAATGAGGGGCAGAAGGTGGAATGACATGTCCTTGTCAAACTGCTTATAACTCAAATTCTGTTTATGATATCGAAATTCTAACAACATATCTCACTGGGCACAGATGCCATGACATGGAAACAATGTTGATTCAACCAGTGTGTGCCCAGCAAGATGAGTGTTAAATAGACTTATTTAGGGCAACTAAAGTACAGGGGGGTGGGGGGCATTACTTTAATAATTGGCAGAGATAATGCACTTCTACATCAGTCAAAATGTCTGCATTGACACTTCTATTATTAACACAAGGTAATATTTAGTCCCACAGGCCTACAATAATCACATTTCTTTGATTATAACGCAGCTGATTATGCCAACATCTAGGCTCCCACCGGAGTAAACTACCTGCTCCCATTGAATCTCGACCCGATGTAGGCCTACAGTATGCAACCCAACGATTCGTTATGGTCATGTGAATACATCGATACGGCCAATTATAAACTTCTTTAAAACGTCTCACCCGGGGGTAGGTGCTATCTGCATGTGGGTAAACAAAACATTGTCCGTGACATGAGAAAAGATAAGTGATCAATACTCCGTACTCTTCTAGAAGGGACAGCAAACGTGGTGATCATAAGAGGCGCATAGTGCAATGACCGCAGCATTTAAAAAAATGCAACAGCGCTTTTACACTCATTAATTAAAAAAAAAATGTAACCTTTATTTAACTAGGCAAGTCGGTTAAGAACAAATTCTTGTTTACAATGACGGCCTACCCCGGCCAAACCCGGACGACACTGGGCCAATTGTGCGCCGCCCTATGAGACTCTCAATCACAACCGGATGTGATACATCCTGGATTGGAAACAGGGACTGTAGTGACGCCTCTTGCACTGAGATGCAGTAATTTAGACCGCCGCGTCACTCGGGAGCCCTGAATGACATGTGAACTTCTACCAAAGCATGTGCAGGCCATTTTTGAAAGATTTCATAAATTGTAAAAACAAAGCTGGCCATACAATGTGAGGGAAGCCTACACATGGTTTAGTTAAAGAGTCTGAGAAGAAGCCTACTAACAAGGCTGTAGAGAGAGAACAGCTCTGTTCCGGATAAGGGCAGACTACCTATTGTATTTTCCCCTTCCTCCTTTCCATACACCTCTAAATACAGCCCAGATGTTAGGCATGTTCACCAATCTGTGTTCATGAGGTAGCCTGAGCTTTAGTCCTCTCGGGATCTATCTCTCAGTCCCTTTCCCACCAGGTCCTTTGGTTTGTTAAGCCGAAAAAAGACAAGTGCACTTTCAGCTCCCCTGTCTTCAGACTGCTCAGGCCCCCAACCCAGTTCTTGTCATGCATAATGCAAGAGGGCTTAAGAAAAAGAGTCTTGCAACACATGCCCACAGCTTTTTTGCTTACTAAAGATAAAGTATGAGTGATTAAGGACCCAATTCAACCAAAGTTATTCACTAGGTTTCTGGTAAATCAAAAACACATGTTTTATCACTGCAAGAATGCATAAATCCATTTATACTCCAGAAAACAATGTTTTCAGTGTGAGATAATAATAAGCACTCAAGGAACATTATGTATGATTCACTTGATGAACTTGGCTACCAGTTTGATTGAATAGGATCCTGAGTTCAAAACCAGGCCAGTGGACGCATTCATATCGTCAACATTTCACGAAGGTATGAAAAACAAGAGTTAGACAACTTACTGAATTTATTCCTTCTTTTTTTTAGCTCCGCTAGACAAAATGTGTCATGTTTTCTTTTGTAATCAGGTTCAAGTTTTTAAATGTTGATATTAGGCTGATCGGTAGGCTACCATGCCAAAGACAATTGTCTTGGGAGCGCTGAATGCTTCGACAGCACTGTGACGACGACCTTGTCTTTTGTCTAGGAGCTTTAACGGTCGCTGGGTAACAGGCTATTGATAGGGTGAATACTGTGGGGAGCTAAATGAAGGGCTGTGCTCTTTTAAATGTCCTTCAATATATTGCAGCTAGTTTCCAAGGTATCCAAGGCACTTGATTATTTGAGGTCGTTATGGCCATTGACACGTCTTTAACAGAAATAATGAAGATGGAAATGCGACCGTTACTATTTAGATTAGTTTATTTCATGCCTGTAGGCTCTTACAACACCATGTACACGCCGTTTAAGCCTCCTCTTCACATTAGAGTTTTGAAGCAGAGAATGAGGGGTCTTCATTAAATCGTCCAATTAATGAACACTGACTGATCTATTGGTAGAGTTAAATAAAGATATCAACTGAGCAAGCTGAAATATTATACAGACCCTTACTACTACTGTTACTATAATCAAACCAACTCAGTTCCTGCTCTTCCCCAAAAACACCTGCAGACTGCAGTAGGACGTTTCTACTGGAGGTTTTTGTGGAGAAGCCCGCGAAGAGCAAAAGTTCAGTTGATTAAGTCCTGTAACCTGAGACTTTGACGTGCATTGAAAATGATCGGAGTGCTTCAGACACTACTACAAATGTACACAGAGCAGGGTATGTGCAGCCAAGTTAAAGAAAATCAAGAATAATAAGTACTTTTTTTTTTTAAACAGAGCTGTTTGTTCCAGTCCAGCCAACGTAAAAACAGGATATATCCCAAATCCCTTTCCTCCCTCTGCTGTCTGCGTCATACGCTTGAAGGATATTACTATTTTTCCTTAAAAGCACACGGACAACTTTGGTTTTACCAATGTCCAATCAGAATAAATACATGGTTAGCTGCAAAAGTATTGGGACAGTGACCCATTTAATTTTTTTTAATTTATTTTTTACAGTAGATTTGGCTTTCTACTCCAGTACTTTGGATTTTAAATGATACAATGACTAGGAGGTTAAAGTGTAGAATGTCAGATTTAATTTGAGGTGTACTGTTTACAAATTACCACACTTTTTGTACACCCCCCATTTTAGGGGACAAATTCAGTTATATGTGTATTAAAGTAGTAAAAAGTTAAGAATTTGGTCCCATATTCAAAGCAAACAATAACTCCATCAAGCTTGTGACTTGATACATTTGCTGTTTGTTTTGGTTGTGTTTCAGATTATTTTGTGGCCAAAATAAATGAATGGTAAATAATGTAGTGTCATTTTGTTGTGACTTTTATTCTAAATAACAATATCATGTTTATAAACACTTCTACATTCACGTGGATGCTACCATGAATATGGATAATCCTGAACGAATAGTGAATAATGAGCAAGAAAGTTAGATGCACAAATATCATACCCCCACCAAAAATGCTAACCTCCCGTTATGTAATGATGAGAGGTTAGCCTGTCTTGTGGGTATGATATTTGTGCTGAAGTACAGAGTCACACACACACACACACAAAAATAGGTCACTGTCCCAATACTTTGAGCTTGTATATAGCACAGAATGCACACCCAATCAAAAATGACTGCTATTTCAGTTACAGAAGTTGTCAGCCTCACCTGGGCACTATGCATCTCCACACAGACCCTGTTCACAAGAGTCCCCTTTCCACACAGGCTGGTCACGGAAGAGGTCAGGGACTAGAACTCCTCGAACACAATTGTATAGAATACATTTTTTATTATTATTTTTTTTTTTACACGTGAATAACTTTAGCGAAATCGACTACAATCAAAACACAGTGACGATTACCGACAACACAATGACAGAAATAAGAAATAACACCACAGCTGTACTTCGTTGTTTTCTTTTAAACGAGGTTTTATTATTCCTAATATGAAGATACAAGTCAACAAACATTATTTTCAATCTGTAATGAAAATGCTCCACAGCACACTGACATCTTGTGGAAGGGTCTGGTATTACAGACACATACCTGAAAAATGGACAGCAGTTCTAGTTAAAGTAATAAGTAACAGGAGTAACAGTAGTAGTAATAACAGTAGCAATAATAATACATCATAGCAGTGGTATTAGCTTGGAATTAGTTAAGTCACAGAAGAAGGAACTTAGATTCATCAAAGAAATTAGAAATGAGAGTGGGTGAACAGGCTTATCAAACACTGCAGAACAGATCAGACCACTGGATGAGAAAATACAAGAACCCCGCGAGACAGCACATCTGCTGTCTAACTCTAGAAAAAGGAAGCTCAAATTTGCCATCAGCCTTCTGGTTAATGTATACTGTATTTATTTTTTTCCTCTTCAAATAAGAGACCAAGATACCTTTTCAGGTGTTCCACTTTAACGTTTAAAACCCCATCTCAACACCCTCAATAATACAATCCTTTTCTGGTCAAAGCTCACCAGTAACACACAGAGACTGAACAACAACCCAAGTCTGGAACCAAATCACAACCAGCTCCACATATTTCTGCTTGGCTGGAAGGCCAGAGTCATTCTACCTTAGTATATCAGAGTGTTTGTGTGTGTGTGAGAGTGAGACAGAGAGAGGAGAGAAAGGTAGTGTGTATGCATGTAAAGTATGTGAAATAGTGGCTCCAAGTAACATGTCCTTTTGCATCACATGACCAATTTGGCCAACTCACTTTCTGAGCCATAAACATTCATAAGAAGTTATACTAGAACATACAGCGCTAGACTCATCTTCAGAGACTTCAAATGGGCCCGGGGAACCTGCTCGTGTCTACAACGGGGTCACTGTTGGAGCAGTACGCCCAGTAGAGGGCTACACAAGCTACTTGTTGAAGTGCTGTGGCCGATCCAGCACTGGCTGCCACTGCAGTAGCTTGTCACAGTGAATATTGACCCAGCAAGGCTCACTCTGTTCTACTCTGAGCGTCGTTGACTTCTTCTTTGTTGTTGTTGCCTCATTGAACAGGTCAGCGGCCTTTGACCTGTGACTAAGGAGCCAGAGGCTCAGCTCAGTACATTCGGCTGGGACCAATTGCTCAGGCTCACAGCTGGGATACAAATCAAGGCAGAAAAAGCAGTCAACTGCATATTCTACAGCCTCAGGTATTATGGGTCAACTCTTGCTTATTTACCCCAAATCACACCAACTGTATTGGAATGAAAGGCCAATAGTTCAATAGTCTTGCCTGTTGGAAAGCTGCACATTTCGGACACTTAGCCAGCCACTTGTTCTTTCCTTCTCTGGTTGAGGGTGAGCCATCGGTCATACAATAACCTAACAGGGCTTTGATACGCCCACACCCTCACCCTCACCCCAGATAAGCCTATCGTTGAGTAACAGATACCATTTTGCCCGCAATAATTGAGGCTCCAGGATTCTGCCATGTTTAGAGCCGTCTTATACAGGAAAAACTTCCACTCATCTCAGACAAGGAAATAAAAATCACTCACTGTGCCAGGACTCGCCATCTATGTGTCAATGTCACCTTTACAGTCATTTAATATCATTTAACCATTTTCTTTTTGCCCATTTGTGAATTCTTTCCAAACTGCTAATGATACACCTGTGTAATACGCCACCCTCCACAGCATGGGCTTCATGGTATCATGCCATACATGGCTTACGGAGGAAATCTCATGTACCTAGAACATCTGACTAGGTGAGAATTGGAGAGAAAAACGAGACACATACAATCCTACATGAGGTCATGCCACCAGCGGAGGAGCTCCAAGCTCTCCGGCAAAACACCGGAAGACTATTCTCTCTATCATTTACCATCAAGTGAGGAAAGTGATCCATGGTTACGCCTCTTCCAATCCAACCGAGCTTTGACCTGCATTTCACTTCCTTCAAATCGCTGTTGCGGCTGGGCCCGTCTCCATGCGCCCTATGGTACCTGGGTACAGAATCCATAGACATATGCCGCGTCAACGCCAAAGGGCACATTCAGAGATTTGTTACGCGGGTGAAAAAGCTCCCTTTGTGATTAAGTGCTATTCAAGGAACGACTGGGCTAATAAAGGGTTCTTAAGTCTGTGGGCTGCAGTAAGGCTCAGTACTCCTCCTCTCCCTCATCCAGCACACTACCTTCTGATTCTCTACTCTCATCATCCCCCCTCAGCGCCCCGACCCTAACCCACCTGTAATGACCCCCCATACCTACCAGACCACCCCATGCCACATTGATGTGCTTTTGCTTACAATCATCTCTAGTGTTGGGCACTGGCAGTGTTAAACAGTGTTAACGTACCCCTCTGCCATCACATAGCAAAACAACAGACAGAGGAGGAGGTGGTGAGGGAAGAGTGAAACGGAAGTCTGAAAACCATCTAGGAGGAACGTTTAATTCATTCATTAGCACATTGTCATCTACATTTTAAGAATACTTCTAGAAAGCCATCCCAACAACTTCTTTAAGTGTGTGTTTATCTGTGTGTGTGTGTGTGTGTGTGTGTGTGTGTGTTAAGTCAGAAAAGCAGCATCCAACTGGACACGTCTGATTTAGAACAGAAACGTGCAAAACCCACAACTCACACTCTCACTAGAAAACTAAATCTCTCTGCTTCCAAAAGAAACAAGGAAACTCACAATCAAAGGAGAAATAATCCCGTCGAAGAACAAAATCAAAACAGGTACAATTTCCAAGTTAAAATAAAACCACTTTAAATATATCTATCATTCTGCACTGGTGAAAATCACTTAACTGCACACTGCTAAAATTTACTGAGCTTTCTTAAAAAACAAACAAAAAAACCCCCCCACCTCAAACTGAAAACGATACAAACAGAAACAAGACCAACGTGGTCCCGTGAATTAAACCAAATTGTTGTTTCACAACATGACTCAATACATCCACTGACGTACTCTTTAAATACCCCCCCCTCAAGCTTGCAACAGCAAAAAGATAAATATGAATTATAATAACAGCAATAATTATTGGTAACGTTAATTACGCCAACGTCCCAAAAATGATGTGGTCCTTCCCAAGGAGGGGGAGAGAGAGACTGGGAGAGGGGACGTGAGGGGACAGCACTCTACTGTGGTCCATGGGTTCTCTTTTAGTGGTAAAACAGCATTAGAGCAGATTAGCCATCTAAAAACTGGTCGAGGAAGAACTCATTTTAAACAGAATCCAATGTGGGTGAATGGAAGAGAATGGACTCTTACAGGCCTCATAGCCTCTTGGCTCTGCCAATGCTAACCACCCCTGCCTCTCATCTCCCCACAAACACCTTGGTTCCCCCCAGCGATGAGGTCAAAGAGTTCTTATTAGTGACTGATCAACAAACACAGCTTCTTGTCTGAAAATGCCATTGATGCAAAAGACAAGGGCTTACATTGGTAGGATGAATCTAATGTGAGAAATGGAAAGGAAAAGAGCGATATGAGAGGGAAAGAGAAGACAAATGGAGAGGGAGGAAGAGAGGGAGGAAGAGCAAGCTCTGTGTGTGCCACATAGTTGTTGACAAACTCCTTAGGACCAAGGCTGAGAGCGATGCGTTTATGCCACAAGACTGTTTTCCTTTCTGCCCGTTTCAGTTTGGTGGAATTTCGACAAATATCATTTTCCTTGATGTTGTTATTCTCCAGACGTTTTATTTCTTCTTGCCAAAGAAGCTGAACCTCTTTTCGCGGTCCTTCTCCTTGCCCTCCTTGTTGCGCATGGTGACCCCTGCAGCCTCTGCTGAGCTAGGGGAGATGGGGGGCATAGTCATGGCTCGGCTCAGGGCCCTGGGGCCTCCGGGGGAGCGGTCTCCTGACCCCCCTGCTGGGATGCAGCTATGAATGGAGTGGATCCACGAGGCCATCTCCGGCTGGGACAGACAAACGCAGGGTTAGTCCTCAGTAGGGGGAGAACACCAGAGGAGCATCAGAATCTGGTTTGGGTTCAAATGTGACACTCACCTCATCTTTAGCTTGGAACAGGAACTCCTTACCATCTCCTAGCCTGCACAAGAGAAACGCCGGGTCAGTATAGATGCACATCACAATTTATCACAATTTAATTGAGTTTACAAGACTATTCTCTTTTCAAACCGTCACATTTCCTCTCTCTCACCGTAGCTTGAAGACGTGTTTCCTCTTCTTGTAGTCGTGTGCCACCTCACACACAGCCTCTCCCAGGCTGATGGGGACTTCTCCGTGGTAGGGGATCCCGCCGGAGGCGCTCTTCTGGTCCTTGTAGAAGCCAAGGCTGCCCTTACGCAGAACGCAGTAGACATTCTGCCAGGACCTATGGGAAGAGAGAGAGAAGCTGTTGGCGGAAGGCATGCAGGCATGCGCCTGAAAAGGTTAGGGACATCAAAGAGTTCATGGTGACACACAAAAGGCTATTTTCTTTATCAAAAGAAAAAAAAAAACACTCCAAAATCCTACATATAACTACTTATGATGGTGTTGTTTTTGCTCGTATTAATTCCATCCTTCAACAGACGGAGTCTATATAACCTAGGGCTCTCCATTTACCCTTCATGGCACACCCACGTTCACTCCAAGACGCCCCTCCATGCCCCCTGCCCATCTCCCGTCGCGGTATCTCACCTGCTAGCTGCCCTCTTGGCGTGGGTCTCCATCTCCTGCTTGCGGTAGAGCAGGCCTTCCATGGCGTCTGTGCCAGCGTTATCTCCCTTGCTGGGTAGCGTGGCAGACGGGTCCAGGCGTGAAGACGCCAGCCCGCTGTCCCTCCCCGGACCATTCACAGAGTCAGACTCAGAACCCTGTCATCCAAGACACACGGCAGTCAGGACACATGGCCACAACGATTCCTAGAAGCCATGCGGCGTAATACCAGCCATTATTATATTATTATTATTATTATTGACTGTCTGTCGGAACTTGACAAAACGAGACAACAGCTGAATGTCCATATCCACACATGCATTAGATGGTAGCTTTGAAAAGGATGGACAAAAAACACATACAGGACTACACAGACACACGTTAACAGACGACAGACACATGGAGAACAGCTCCAACCCCGCAGGAGGAGGTTCAACCCTCATCTGAATGTCACTCACAGCCTTAATGGAACATGGCAAACGCAGCAGAAAGCATGGTCATACTGTTGCTAAGATACACTTTGCTTTTTATAGAGGGGGTGTGGCATTGTTATATTTGTTTCCTGGCAAAACATCAAACTCAATTTGAAAGGAAATCAACATTTCCTCTCTTAAAAAAAAAACTTTCCCTACTAACACCCCTTTCAAAAGAACCCCATCAAGCTAGGCACAGCCTACCCAGGGACCTGCCAGCTAGGGACAACCCTCATCACCTCATACTAACAATAGCTTGGAACTGAAACTACCCTCATGTGCTGGTCATTTTGAAGATGGTTACAAATGGAACAGCACCCAAGAAAGGCTTAAGGTGCCTCTGATGCTTCTGGTGACACCAAATGATATCATGAATCTGTGTGAGGCATGATTGGCTCAACAGCTGCAGGGACTGTATATCTTCAATATCAAACAAAGCAATGGCACAGCGACAGAGGACGATGGCGCCCTCTAGTAGGTCATGCTGAGGTACTGCGGGAGCTGAGAGCAGGCGGTGATGGGGGGATGGGATGAGAAAGCTAGGCTAGGATAGGTACTCACGCGCAGCGGATGCTTTGGCTTAGACACAGGTTTAGAGACAGGTTCACACTTCTCTTTCTTTTCCACTGACACTGATGATACTGATAACGACTGCAGGTAAAGACGCAACAAGTCATTGTTAAGAAGTCCTTGTGCTAGGAGATAGCATGCTACCCTGTGCTAACGCGTTTGAAACAGCCTGACACGCGCACGACAAAGGGACACAATCACATCAGAAATGGGGAAACTGACTCACGTCGAACATATACAGGCTTGGTTACAGTTATGTCAAAGACGTAACGTCTCTCACACTTAGAACATTTAAAATCTTTCATTCAAATCTCCTCAAACATATGAACAGGACAACATGAAGAGGAAAAAGACAAAAACATGAAACAAAAAAAAACCCACACTTTATACTGCGGTGAAAATCTGGAACTATTTCAGTCAGTAGTTTAATTTGAGGGCATGAAACAGGAGGTTAGAACCTTTGATTAGATACAGTATGTCTCAATGTCCTCTCTCACCTGGGAGGTGTCCTGGTAGCTGTGGACTCCATTGACTGATACTGACTGGTTGAGTGTGGTCTGGTCCAGGCTGGTCCTGGGTTACACAGAAGGGGAAATGAGCATGAGAACGAGGGGGGGAGGCATCAAATATCTCTGATTACTAGGAGTTCCTCCAGTCTTACCTGGCATCATGTGTTTCGGCCTCAGAAGGGGCCACCTCTTCTGTTGGGGGTGGTGTTGGGGTTCGCCTCGCCCTCTCCTCCTCCTCCCTCCTCCTCTGGATCTCCTGCTCCTCCAGCTGAAATGGAAGCCCAGGTTAGTGGCTGTTCAGAGGAGACGTTACCCTACCTTCCTAACAACGCCAAGTACATGCATTCTCCCAACTCCTGCTAACCCACCGTCTTCCCATTTGCAAACCACCCCCGTCCTCCTCACCGTGGTGAGTTTCTCCAGCAGGGTGAAGCGTTCCTCCCAGCCGGCGGCCAGCTTCTCGAAGGCCTCGTGGCGTTTGATCAGGCTCTCCACCTCGTCCACGTTAGAGCCCAGCTCGGCCCCCCGCACCAGGGGCTCCTGGCCTGCCAGCCACGTCTCTGCCACGCACGCATCCCGGCCAAACTGCAGCACCTCCAGAACTGAGACAGAAACCAGTAAATAATGAGCATCCATGAAAAGATCACGAGCAAAACGTGTTAAAACAGACAAACGCAAAATGAATTCATTAATTCAACTGAAAAAAACACCCTGGAGTCCACATACCTATCAGGAGGTGGTCCATCTTGTCCTGCCACTTGTTGCTGATCTCGTCCCTCTTACCCTGGAGCTGGTCCAGTTTCTCCAGGATCTATGGGAAAGCCAACAGGTATGTCAGTAACATTACATGAACAAGCAGCACTACACACTCAGGGCTAACGCCGACACGACGGCGGTAGGTCCCTGGTCAGTGTGGGGCCGGAACAACCGCTCCCTCAACGTCAGTAAGACTAACAACTTTAAAATGGTCCGCGCGCAGTTGTGAAGAAACCTCAGGAGGTTGAACAGGTTTGGCATGGGCCCTCAAATCCTCAAAAGGTTCTACAGCAGTACCATTGAGAGCATCTTGACTGGCTGCATCACTGCTTGGTGTGGCAATATCACCGCCCTCGATTACATGGTGCTACAGAGGGTGGTGCGGCCAGTCCAGTACATCACTGGGACCAAGCTCCCTGCCATCCAGGACCTCTATATCAGGCGGTGTGAAAGGAAGGCCCGGAAAAAGACTCCAACCACCCAAGCCATAGACCGTTCTCTCGGCTTCCGCCCGGAAAGCAGTACCCCTTTTTGCCCGAACTCGTTTTACTCGTCACATACGCTGCTGCTACGGATTATTATCTATCCTGTTGCATAGTCATCACTTAACCCCTCCCTATATGTACACATCTACCCCAATTACAGGCATACCCCTGCACATCGACTCGGTACTGGTATTTATTCCTCGTGTTATTATTCTCCTATATTTTTCTTTCTGCATCACTGGGAACGGTCCGCATTTCACCGTTAGCCTACACCTGTCGTTTACGTAGCATGTGACTAAATAAATGTGATTTGATTTGCATAAACACACCTTTTACATTTGCTTTTGTCCTAATCCCGTGACTAAATCCAAATGTGGGTGTCCAGTATGTGACGTAACGGTGACATGGCCCATACCTCATCAGCTGCATAGTGGTTGTTGTTGATGAGAGAGTGTCCCATCTCATTGCAGGTGGTGAAGCTGTCTGCCCGGGTCTCGATCTCAGACTTGATGTCCTGATGGTTGGCTATGACCAACCCTGCAGAGGACACGTCCCTGACAGAGAGAGAGAGAGAGGATGGGGGACGGGACGGACGAACGACAGAAATTCAGCGTAAAACCTTAGTAAAAACATTGAGAACAACGATGAGAGAACAGAGGTAAGGTCAGGTCTCACCTGGGGCTGTCGTGGGCGTCGATCTGCAGGTTGACCCCGTCCATCCACAACATGAGGTCACGCACCATGTTGACGAAGCGGAACTTCTCCACGGTGTCCAGCAGGAGGTGACGGCGAGCCTGGCCGGCCCCCAGCAGACCCTCCCAGGCCTCAGTGACAGAGCGCTCGCTCCGGTGGATCTCCTCGGCCTTCTCCCCAGCGTAGGCCTTCTGCAGCCGCGCCGCGTCGTCCTGCACCTGGTTCACCTGGGGTTGGAGGAGGCAGCCGGCTCAGAAGGGATCCTGAAAACCATTAACCTGCCCCCTCATGTGCTCTGACACATTTCTGATAGCCCCCAGTAAGAGTCTGAAAAGCAGCCCTCACAATGCATTAAATCTAATATTCTACTGTGGGATGGTGTGTAAAAGTGTGTGTAATTACATTATTTCTACCACTAGTGTTACTGTAAGTATCCCTGTACACTGGTGGTATGGTGCCGAGTTCATCCAATTGAATTCAATATCTTTATTGTCCCGAAGGGAAATTCATTGTGCAGCCAGGAGTTTAAAAGAGCAGCAGCCTACCTGTCCGCTGAGGGCCTGGATGTCGTGCTCGTAGGCGGTGTGCTGTCGGTGGAGGTGCTGGACGGTGTTGAGGTCACGGCCCAGGTCAGAGGGCAGCGCCTCCTTCTTCTCCCGGACCCTCCCCAGCGCCTCGCGGGCGTCCTGGTGGAAGCGGTGCAGCTCGTAGGAGGCGGACAGCATCTGGGTGCGCGTGTCGATTAGCTCCAGCAGGTCGGCCCACGCCTCGTTCAGCCCGTCCTTCCACTCTGCCACGCTGGCATTCTCAGGGTGACCCGACTCGATGAGGTCATCGGCCAGCCCGTTAACGCCGTCCACACGCTCCTGGCCGATGGTGCTGGTGTCACGAGCAAACTCGCGGAACTTGTCCCGCAGCATCTGAGAGGAGAAGAGGTTTAAATATGGATAACAATCCCAGGTTATCGCCATACTTCTTAAAAGGTAGCTGACAGAGAAAATAAAGAGTTGTCGGTGAGCAATTAGTGCCTGTGTGTTGTGTTGCTAAGCGCGTGTGTGTTGTGTTGTGTTGCTAAGCGCGTGTGTGTTGTGTTGTGTTGCTAAGCGCGTGTGTGTTGTGTTGTGTTGCTAAGCGCGTGTGTGTTGTGTTGTGTTGTGTTGCTAAGCGCGTGTGTGTTGTGTTGTGTTGTGTTGCTAAGCGCGCGTGTGTGTGGTGTGTTGTGTTGCTAAGCGCGCGCGCGTGTGTTGTGTTGCTAAGCGCGCGTGTGTGTGTTGTGTTGCTAAGCGCGCGCGTGTGTGTGTTGTGTTGCTAAGCACGCGCGTGTGTGTGTTGTGTTGCTAAGCGCGCGTGTGTGTGTGTTGTGTTGCTAAGCGCGCGCGTGTGTGTGTGTGTTGTGTTGCTAAGCACGCGCGTGTGTGTGTGTGTTGTGTTGCTAAGCACGCGCGTGTGTGTGTGTGTTGCTAAGCACGCGCGTGTGTGTGTTGTGTTGCTAAGCACGCGCGTGTGTGTGTTGTGTTGCTAAGCACGCGCGTGTGTGTGTTGTGTTGCTAAGCACGCGCGTGTGTGTGTGTGTTGTGTTGCTAAGCACGCGCGTGTGTGTGTGTGTGTTGTGTTGCTAAGCACGCGTGTGTGTGTTGTGTTGTGTTGCTAAGCACGCGCGTGTGTGTGTTGTGTTGCTAAGCACGCGCGTGTGTGTGTTGTGTTGCTAAGCACGCGCGTGTGTGTGTTGTGTTGCTAAGCACGCGCGTGTGTGTTGTGTTGCTAAGCACGCGCGTGTGTGTGTGTTGTGTTGCTAAGCACGCGCGTGTGTGTGTTGTGTTGCTAAGCACGCGCGTGTGTGTGTTGTGTTGCTAAGCACGCGCGTGTGTGTGTTGTGTTGCTAAGCACGCGCGTGTGTGTTGTGTTGCTAAGCACGCGCGTGTGTGTGTGTGTTGCTGCGTGTGTGTTGTGTTGCTAAGCACGCGCGTGTGTGTGTTGTGTTGCTAAGCACGCGTGTGTGTGTTGTGTTGCTAAGCACGCGCGTGTGTGTGTTGTGTTGCTAAGCACGCGCGTGTGTGTTGTGTTGCTAAGCACGCGTGTGTGTGTTGTGTTGCTAAGCACGCGCGTGTGTGTGTTGTGTTGCTAAGCACGCGCGTGTGTGTGTTGTGTTGCTAAGCACGCGCGTGTGTGTGTTGTGTTGCTAAGCACGCGCGTGTGTGTGTTGTGTTGCTAAGCACGCGCGTGTGTGTGTTGTGTTGCTAAGCACGCGCGTGTGTGTGTTGTGTTGCTAAGCACGCGCGTGTGTGTGTTGTGTTGCTAAGCACGCGCGTGTGTGTGTTGTGTTGCTAAGCACGCGCGTGTGTGTGTTGTGTTGCTAAGCACGCGCGTGTGTGTTGTGTGTTGCTAAGCACGCGCGTGTGTGTGTTGTGTTGCTGTGCACGCGCGTGTGTGTGTTGTGTTGCTAAGCACGCGCGTGTGTGTGTTGTGTTGCTAAGCACGCGCGTGTGTGTGTTGTGTTGCTAAGCACGCGCGTGTGTGTGTGTTGTGTTGCTAAGCACGCGCGTGTGTGTGTTGTGTTGCTAAGCACGCGCGTGTGTGTGTGTTGTGTTGCTAAGCACGCGCGTGTGTGTGTGTTGTGTTGCTAAGCACGCGCGTGTGTGTGTTGTGTTGCTAAGCACGCGCGTGTGTGTGTGTTGTGTTGCTAAGCACGCGCGTGTGTGTGTTGTGTTGCTAAGCACGCGCGTGTGTGTGTTGTGTTGCTAAGCACGCGCGTGTGTGTGTTGTGTTGCTAAGCACGCGCGTGTGTGTTGTGTTGCTAAGCACGCGCGTGTGTGTGTTGTGTTGCTAAGCACGCGCGTGTGTGTGTGTGTTGTGTTGCTAAGCACGCGCGTGTGTGTGTGTGTTGTGTTGCTAAGCACGCGTGTGTGTGTTGTGTTGCTAAGCACGCGCGTGTGTGTGTTGTGTTGCTAAGCACGCGCGTGTGTGTGTGTGTGTTGTGTTGCTAAGCACGCGCGTGTGTGTGTTGTGTTGCTAAGCACGCGCGTGTGTGTGTTGTGTTGCTAAGCACGCGCGTGTGTGTGTGTTGTGTTGCTAAGCACGCGCGTGTGTGTGTGTTGTGTTGCTAAGCACGCGCGTGTGTGTGTGTTGTGTTGCTAAGCACGCGCGTGTGTGTTGTGTTGCTAAGCACGCGCGTGTGTGTGTTGTGTTGCTAAGCACGCGCGTGTGTGTGTTGTGTTGCTAAGCACGCGCGTGTGTGTTGTGTTGCTAAGCACGCGTGTGTGTTGTGTTGCTAAGCACGCGCGTGTGTGTTGTGTTGCTAAGCACGCGCGTGTGTGTTGTGTTGCTAAGCACGCGTGTGTGTGTGTGTTGTGTTGCTAAGCACGCGCGTGTGTGTGTGTTGTGTTGCTAAGCACGCGCGTGTGTGTTGTGTTGCTAAGCACGCGTGTGTGTGTGTGTGTTGTGTTGCTAAGCACGCGCGTGTGTGTGTTGTGTTGTGTTGCTAAGCACGCGCGTGTGTGTTGTGTTGCTAAGCACGCGCGTGTGTGTGTGTTGTGTTGCTAAGCACGCGCGTGTGTGTGTGTTGTGTTGCTAAGCACGCGCGTGTGTGTGTGTTGTGTTGCTAAGCACGCGCGTGTGTGTGTGTTGTGTTGCTAAGCACGCGCGTGTGTGTGTGTTGTGTTGCTAAGCACGCGCGTGTGTGTGTGTTGTGTTGCTAAGCACGCGCGTGTGTGTGTGTGTTGTTAACGCGCGTGTGTGTGTTGTGTTGCTAAGCACGCGCGTGTGTGTGTTGTGTTGCTAAGCACGCGTGTGTGTGTGTTGTGTTGCTAGCACGCGTGTGTGTGTGTGTGTTGTGTTGCTAAGCACGCACGCGCGTGTGTGTGTGTGTGTGTTGTGTTGCTAAGCACGCGCGTGTGTGTGTTGTGTTGCTAAGCACGCGCGTGTGTGTTGTGTTGCTAAGCACGCGCGTGTGTGTGTTGTGTTGCTAAGCACGCGCGTGTGTGTGTTGTGTTGCTAAGCACGCGCGTGTGTGTGTGTTGCTAAGCACGCGCGTGTGTGTGTTTTGCTAAGCACGCGCGCGTGTGTTGTGTTGCTAAGCACGCGCGTGTGTGTTGTGTTGCTAAGCACGCGCGTGTGTGTTGTGTTGCTAAGCACGCGCGTGTGTGTTGTGTTGCTAAGCACGCGCGTGTGTGTTGTGTTGCTAAGCACGCGCGTGTGTGTTGTGTTGCTAAGCACGCGCGTGTGTGTTGTGTTGCTAGCACGCGCGTGTGTGTGTGTTGTGTTGCTAAGCACGCGTGTGTGTGTTGTGTTGCTAAGCACGCGCGTGTGTGTGTTGTGTTGCTAAGCACGCGCGTGTGTGTGTGTTGTGTTGCTAAGCACGCGTGTGTGTGTTGTGTTGCTAAGCACGCGCGTGTGTGTGTTGTGTTGCTAAGCACGCGCGTGTGTGTGTTGTGTTGCTAAGCACGCGCGTGTGTGTGTTGTGTTGCTAGCACGCGCGTGTGTGTGTTGTGTTGCTACACGCGCGTGTGTGTGTTGTGTTGCTAAGCACGCGCGTGTGTGTGTTGTGTTGCTAAGCACGCGCGTGTGTGTGTGTTGTGTTGCTAAGCACGCGCGTGTGTGTTGTGTTGCTAAGCACGCGCGTGTGTGTGTTGTGTTGCTAAGCACGCGCGTGTGTGTGTTGCTAAGCACGCGCGTGTGTGTTGTGTTGCTAAGCACGCGTGTGTGTGTGTGTTGTGTTGCTAAGCACGCGTGTGTGTGTGTGTTGTGTTGCTAAGCACGCGTGTGTGTGTGTGTTGTGTTGCTAAGCACGCGCGTGTGTGTGTGTTGTGTTGCTAAGCACGCGCGTGTGTGTGTGTTGTGTTGCTAAGCACGCGCGTGTGTGTGTGTTGTGTTGCTACACGCGCGTGTGTGTGTTGTGTTGCTACACGCGCGTGTGTGTGTGTGTGTTGTGTTGCTAAGCGCGCGCGCGTGTGTTGTGTTGCTAAGCACGCGCGTGTGTGTGTGTGTTGTGTTGTGTTGCTAAGCGCGCGCGCGTGTGTTGTGTTGCTAAGCACGCGCGTGTGTGTGTGTGTTGTGTTGCTAAGCACGCGCGTGTGTGTGTGTGTGTGTGTGTGTTGTGTTGCTAAGCACGCGTGTGTGTGTGTTGTGTTGCTAAGCACGCGTGTGTGTGTGTTGTGTTGCTAAGCACGCGCGTGTGTGTGTGTTGTGTTGCTAAGCACGCGTGTGTGTTGTGTTGCTAAGCACGCGCGTGTGTGTGTGTTGTGTTGCTAAGCACGCGCGTGTGTGTGTGTGTTGTGTTGCTAAGCACGCGCGTGTGTGTGTGTTGTGTTGCTAAGCACGCGCGTGTGTGTGTTGTGTTGCTAAGCACGCGCGTGTGTGTGTTGTGTTGCTAAGCACGCGCGTGTGTGTGTTGTGTTGCTAAGCACGCGCGTGTGTGTGTTGTGTTGCTAAGCACGCGCGTGTGTGTTGTGTTGCTAAGCACGCGCGTGTGTGTGTTGTGTTGCTAAGCACGCGCGTGTGTGTTGTGTTGCTAAGCACGCGCGTGTGTGTTGTGTTGCTAAGCACGCGCGTGTGTGTTGTGTTGCTAAGCACGCGCGTGTGTGTTGTGTTGCTAAGCACGCGCGTGTGTGTTGTGTTGCTAAGCACGCGCGTGTGTGTTGTGTTGCTAAGCACGCGCGTGTGTGTTGTGTTGCTAAGCACGCGCGTGTGTGTGTGTTGTGTTGCTAAGCACGCGCGTGTGTGTTGTGTTGCTAAGCACGCGCGCGTGTGTGTTGTGTTGCTAAGCACGCGCGTGTGTGTTGTGTTGCTAAGCACGCGCGTGTGTGTTGTGTTGCTAAGCACGCGCGTGTGTGTGTTGTGTTGCTAAGCACGCGCGTGTGTGTGTTGTGTTGCTAAGCACGCGCGTGTGTGTGTTGTGTTGCTAAGCACGCGCGTGTGTGTTGTGTTGCTAAGCACGCGCGTGTGTGTGTTGTGTTGCTAAGCACGCGCGTGTGTGTGTGTTGTGTTGCTAAGCACGCGCGTGTGTGTGTTGTGTTGCTAAGCACGCGCGTGTGTGTGTGTTGTGTTGCTAAGCACGCGCGTGTGTGTGTGTGTTGTGTTGCTAAGCGCGCGCGTGTGTGTGTTGTGTTGCTAAGCGCGCGTGTGTGTGTTGTGTTGCTAAGCGCGCGCGTGTGTGTTGTGTTGCTAAGCGCGCGTGTGTGTTGTGTTGCTAAGCGCGCGTGTGTTGTGTTGCTAAGCGCGCGTGTGTGTGTTGTGTTGCTAAGCGCGCGTGTGTGTGTGTTGTGTTGCTAAGCGCGCGTGTGTGTGTGTGTTGTGTTGCTAAGCGCGCGTGTGTGTGTGTGTTGTGTTGCTAAGCGCGCGCGCGCGTTGTGTGTTGCTAAGCGCGCGCGCGCGTTGTGTGTTGCTAAGCGCGCGCGCGCGTTGTGTGTTGCTAAGCGCGCGCGCGTGTTGTGTGTTGCTAAGCGCGCGCGCGTGTTGTGTGTTGCTAAGCGCGCGCGCGTGTTGTGTGTTGCTAAGCGCGCGCGCGTGTTGTGTGTTGCTAAGCGCGCGCGCGTGTTGTGTGTTGCTAAGCGCGCGTGTGTGTGTGTTGCTAAGCGCGCGCGCGTGTTGTGTGTTGCTAAGCGCGCGCGCGTGTTGTGTGTTGCTAAGCACGCGCGTGTGTGTTGTGTTGCTAAGCACGCGCGTGTGTGTGTGTGTTGCTAAGCACGCGCGTTGTGTGTTGTGTTGCTAAGCACGCGCGTGTGTGTTGTGTTGCTAAGCACGCGTGTGTGTGTGTGTTGTGTTGCTAAGCACGCGTGTGTGTGTGTGTGTTGTGTTGCTAACACGCGTGTGTGTGTGTGTGTTGTGTTGCTAAGCACGCGTGTGTGTGTGTGTTGTGTTGCTAAGCACGCGCGTGTGTGTGTGTTGTGTTGCTAAGCACGCGCGTGTGTGTGTGTTGTGTTGCTAAGCACGCGCGTGTGTGTGTGTGTTGTGTTGCTAAGCACGCGCGTGTGTGTGTTGTGTTGCTAAGCACGCGCGTGTGTGTGTTGTGTTGCTAAGCACGCGCGTGTGTGTGTGTGTTGTGTTGCTAAGCACGCGCGTGTGTGTGTGTGTGTGTTGTGTTGCTAAGCGCGCGCGTGTGTGTTGCTAAGCGCGCGCGCGTGTTGTGTTGCTAAGCGCGCGCGCGTGGTGTGTTGCTAAGCGCGCGCGCGTGTTGTGTTGCTAGCGCGCGCGCGTGTTTGTGTTGCTAAGCGCGCGCGCGTGTTGTGTTGCTAAGCGCGCGCGCGTGTTGTGTTGCTAAGCGCGCGTGTGTTGTGTTGCTAAGCGCGCGTGTGTTGTGTTGCTAAGCGCGCGTGTGTTGTGTTGCTAAGCGCGCGTGTGTTGTGTTGCTAAGCGCGCGCGTGTGTTGTGTGTTGCTAAGCGCGCGTGCGCGTTGTGTGTTGCTAAGCGCGCGCGTGTGTTGTGTTGCTAAGCGCGCGCGTGTTGTGTTGCTAAGCGCGCGCGTTGTGTGTTGCTAAGCGCGCGCGTGTGTGTTGTGTTGCTAAGCGCGCGTGTGTGTTTGTGTTGCTAAGCGCGCGTGTGTGTTGTGTTGCTAAGCGCGCGTGTGTTGTGTTGCTAAGCGCGCGTGTGTTGTGTTGCTAAGCGCGCGTGTGTGTTGTGTTGCTAAGCGCGCGCGTGTGTGTTGTGTTGCTAAGCGCGCGCGTGTGTGTTGTGTTGCTAAGCGCGCGTGTGTGTTGTGTTGCTAGCGCGCGCGTGTGTTGTGTTGCTAAGCGCGCGCGCGTGTTGTGTGTTGCTAAGCGCGCGCGCGTGTTGTGTGTTGCTAAGCGCGCGCGCGTGTTGTGTGTTGCTAAGCGCGCGCGCGTGTTGTGTGTTGCTAAGCGCGCGCGCGTGTTGTGTTGCTAAGCGCGCGTGTGTGTTGTGTTGCTAAGCGCGCGTGTGTGTTGTGTTGCTAAGCGCGCGTGAACGTATGAGGAAGTGTAAGGAAAGCCACTCACGGTGACATGTTCGTAGTCCTGTCCCAGCTCATGGGATCCGGCCACCACCTCCCTCTCAGCGATCCACTGCTCCAGGTCGTCCACCTCTCTCTTCAGCTGGGTCAGCCTCAGCCTCTCCTGGAGACGCCCACGACGCTCCTCAGCCAGGTCCTTCAGCCCTGCGTACAGCTTGTCCACCTGGGCTTGCCGTAGGTTGATACGCTCGCTAACAGCAGGCAATATATATATATGTGAGTGAGTGAGTCAGGCCAGTTGTAATGACTGAGACATTGTGGCTGTAGTTAAATCCTATTGTGAAGTGGCATTAGTTTAATGTACTTAGCTTTTAACTGCCCCCCCGTTAACCCTGGTGCCCTTCACCTCTCTGGGTGTTCGCTGGTCATCATGGTGCGGCTGCTGTTGGCCAGCTGGTGGATGGGCTGGGCGTAATCCTCCAAGGTCTGTTCTAACGTCTGGTGCTTCTTCACCATCACCAGAGCGCTCTGCTCATCCTGGGTCACACACACACACACACACACACACACACACACACACACACACACACACACGGAGTTAGCACCATTACGCCAGGGACACAGCACTAGTGTGCACAATAGACGCCATTAGGACAGACGGAGCTTAACTTCCGCCTGCCTCTCCTCTCACCTTGGCCTTCTCCTCTGACATCATGTGTAGCTCCTGCTCTCCCATCCAGGCCTCGGCCTCGGCAGCGTCGGTGTAGAACTGCTGGGCGCGGTTAGCCTCCACCAGCCGGGCGTGGCGCTCGTCCGTCTCAGCGATGAGCTGGGCCCAGGAGTCCCGGAGCTCCGCCAGACGGCCCTCCAGAGCAGACCGCCTCTCCCCGTCCATCTCCTCCTGCCCTGGGGACATTCCCCTGCGGTGGGTCTGGATGTCATCAATACGGGGCTGGTGGCCCTGGATCTCCTTCTGTAAAGTCTGGAAAACAAAACAGTGTTGCAGTGTTTTTTCCTCCTACTGTCCAGACTCTTCCATAGAATTCCTCTCTCGTCTGTGTACCTGGTTCTTCTTGATGAGCAGCTGCACACTGGACAGGTCCTTCCCATGGTCGGTGGATGTGGCCAGGGGCATCCTCTCCTTCACCCACAGCTAATTGACCGACAGACAGGAGGAAGTGCATTAAAAGACGACGATGATGATTCTGTACAACATCTCTGTATTTCGAGTCAGGTGGTCCCACTCACAATCTCATCCTCCAGGTCTCTGTTGAACTGGTGGGCCTCCTTGGAGGCCAGCAGTTGCTGCCGCCTCTGGTTGAGGGGGTCCTGGAGCTGGGAGAAGCTGTCAGTGACACGTCTCTGCTGGCCATCCACCTCCACCACGGCCCCACCAGCATCTTCCTGGGACAGCGCCAGCGCCTGGGACTGCAGCGACTGCACCTCCTTCTCACGCACCTCCATCTGGTGCTCCAGCATCTACACACACAGGGATGTTTGTTATTTCTCTTTCATTTCGATACGAACACTTCTCCACGCAAATGGTCACTAAGGAGTACGACAACTGAGAACGGGCTTCGACGGTGTAATGTCACCCACCTGGTGCTTCTTGAGCAGGATGTTGACGGAGGTCAGGTCCTTGCCGAAGTCGTCGCTCTGAAGCTGCCCTGACAGGTTCTTCAGCCACACGTCCAGAGCAGAGCAGCTCTGGGTGAAGAGCTCTGCCCTGTTGGCATCGAAGAGGCACTGAGCCTTGGTGCGTGTAGTGTTCTCTAGCTCTTCCCATTGGCTCTGCAGGCCCTCCAGAGTTTGCTGGACTACAGGCTGTAGCTCCGGTTTCTCTGTCACCAGGGCCTGGCCCTCCTAACAGGGGCATGGGGGAAAGGGGTCAGAAAAAGCATAAATACTGGCACCCACATCTTTCGCACTGCTTTTCCCACTTATTATTTTCATTGTATAATAGTTTTATGATCATACCTTATCGATCTTATCCAGCCAGTCTTTGTTGGAGGCCAGCTCAGCCATGAAGGCCTGGTGTTTCTGCCACTTGCTGTGGAGGTTCCTGGCCTCGTCGTACGACATGTCCTGAGCTGTCAGCATCTTCTCATTGATCCACAGAGTCAGCTGCAGAGAGAAAGAGCGAGACAAATGATATTACTCAATGCATGTCCCTCAGGATAATTCCTTTGACTGCGGTTTTATTTTTAATGTTTTACTACAAGACAAACAGTGTCAATAAAATGTATCACACCACCATTATTATTGTAACAGTTTGGCGATTCGTACCTCCTGTCCGTCCTGCAGGAAGTGCTGAAGTTCGCGGTTGTCCTTCAGTTTAGACAGGAGTTCATTTGCAGCTTCCCTATTCTTCTGATGTCTCTCCTGGATGGAGTCGGCCTTCTCCTGGATCTTGTCAGAGTTGGCATTAAGGTCGTTGACCAGGCGGCGTCCGGCCTCCACCACGCCCGTGATCTTCTCCTCACTGGCCTCCATGGTGGTCAGGAAGTCCTCGTGCTTCTTGATGGCCTCCTCTGCCCCCTGCAGGCTGGAGGGCATCTCAGTGTGGGACAGCACATACTCCTACAGAAGGAGAGAGAACTATTAGTAACATCATCGAGATAGACAATAGACATGTTTGATTCTTCTCCACTGGTGTCCTGGTCCTCACCTGGCTGTTGAGGAAGCCCTCAGCCTGCTTGACTTCCCTCAGGAAGCTCTGGAAGTCGAAGGCTTGGGCCAGAAGGCTGTGGCGGTTCTCCCACATCCGGCGCAGCTCGTGCCAGCCGGTGTCCAGCGCCTGCAGCCTCTGGGCCAGGAACATGTACTGGGCGTCCGTCTGGCCCTGAGTCACCTCGTCACCCACCGCCCGCATCTTCTCATAGTCCTCCTTGTAGTTGTCCACCTCATTCTTGATGCTCTCGTGCTGGGAGAGCAGGCGCTCAGCCTCTGGCAGCGAGGTGGGGATGTCCTCGGACGCCACGGCGGTCTGTGTGCGGGACAGCCAGGACTGGAAGTCATCCAGGTCCCGGAGGAAGCCCTGCAGCTTGCTGGCCTCGCCCAGAGACTCCTCGCGCCGCTTCATGGTGGCGTTGAGCTCCTGCCACACCTCCTGGATCTCCCCCAGGTGGGCATGGATCTCCTCTGCCTGGTCCGGGTGCTCCTCAGCCAGCGTCTCTGCCTCCTTCTTCAGGTCGTCCAACTTACCCTGAAAAGATAAGGAAAATAAACAAATGGTGTCACCAACATCATATGGCATAAAATGATACAAAAGTATTGAAGTGAACCAGTTAATGACTCAACCGATCGCTATTAAACATGGATCTGATGCGGTGGTTTAGCTGTCCACCTCCATAACCTTTGATCCGTCACCGTACCTGAATGGCCTCCAGGTCTCTCTCCATGCCGGTGAGTTTGCGCTGCAGGGCCATGACACCAGCCAGGTCGTTGCCCAGGCTCTCGGTGGACTCGATCACCTTGGTCTTCTCTCTCATCCAGCTCTGGATCTCGTTACACTCCAGGTGGTAGTTCTGGATGTTGAGGGCCGACTCCAGGGCCTGTTTCCTCTGGTCCGCCAGACGCTGGAACTCCTTCCACCTGGGGACCAGAGAAAGGGGAAGTCTCAATCACCTGTTTCCAGTGCTCACTTTATACAGTGTATTGGCTATGCATCAGAGGGAATATGTGTTTTTCATGCGAGTGTATCAGACTTGGGTTCAAATGCTATTTCAAAGATCTTGGAAGTAAGTATTCAGATATATTTTATTTGAAAAGAAAAGCTGTTGAATATTTTAATGTATTTGAAAATACTCAAATACACAGAGTCAAAAACAGTCCCATGCATTTAACCCAGGTATATGAAAATACTCTCAAATACAATTTGGTTCTCACAAATAACCATTAAAATAAAAGTAGTTGTTTTGGGCTGTGTTATTTGCATGTCTGAGAGGCATCACGTTGAGAACTACTCACCTGTTGTTGAGCTGGTCTTGTGTCTGGTGGATCTGCTCTTTGCTGAGGTTGTCTGATCCCAGCAGCTGTTGAGCCACCTGGTTGACATCAGAGATACGTGTCCCCAGGTTGTTCATCTCAGGCTCCAGGGTCTCGAACCTGCAGCCCACACACAGGGATGTACATTCAACACTCGGTATCATGTTCCCATTGCTTTACCTCTACAATGGAGATTAGAAGGGAAATATCATAGGAAGAGCTTCTATCCCCCAAACGTTGCTCTGCCATGCCACAAAAGAAAAACACCCAATTTTACATCTGTACTGTAAAAAGGAGCAGTTTGATATCCACTCAACGAAGCACAATGATCAGCGTACACAGATCAATAGCAAATCATTATAAAGGCTATTCATATCACAGCCTAAAGACCACCTCTTCCTTCCTATCCCATCGTTGGAACACTCCTCCCTTCCCCAGCTCACCTCTGCTGCACCACCTCCAGGTCTTCCAGTTTGGTGGGGATCTGCATGCTGTCCAGCCACTGTTCCTTCTCCCCCACCCACAGCTGGCAGGCGCCCGCCTCGCTGTACATGCGGTAGAGGGCCAGCGCCCCCTCCAGGGCCTGACGCCGCGACGCAGACAGGGCCTCCAGCTCGTGGTAACGCTGCTCTATGGCAGGCAGACGGCCCTCTACCTACACACAGCCAGACGGCAACAACCACTCAGTCAGAGGACGCCCCTCCGAGCAGAGTCAATAACAAGTCAAGGAACACAAAATGGGAGCGATAAATAAAATTTGTCTCACTTAAAATCGGAGACATGGAGTCTTTTGTGTGTGTCAGAGAGAGAGAGAGAGAGAGGGAGAAACAGCACGGTGCCTAGTGAGTGTGGGTTGATATGCTGTTCCAGGGGTAACTGACCTGAGGGGCGTTTGCATGGACCGGGGGCAGGGTGAGGGCCTGCTCGTGCAGGGAGTCGATGAGGGTGCGGTGGCTCTGGATCTCCTCCTCCACCTCCCTCTGCTTGCGGGCCAAGGTCTGGGTGGAGAACTCGTCGTGGCCCACCTCCTGGCTGGACACCTGGCGCAGCGTCTCCAGGATCCAGGCCTCCATGTCGTTGGCGTCCGTCTGGAACTGGTGCAGGGCCACTGCCTCCTTCAGCTGCTGCTCCCTCAGCTGGGACGTCTGGGGACGGAGGGGGAGAGAAGGAATCAGTATATAAACAAGAGGAACCCCTTCTGAAATCGATCAATTCATTTTCTCTCTCCAGACCGGTCATCCTCCTTTCCCCTGCCTGCTCACCTCCTCCAGGTGTGCCCACTGAGCGCGGACGTCCCTGATCCTCTCAGTGCACTCTGGGGCTCCAATGTGTCCCTCCTCCACCAGGGTCTGACCCGCGGCGATGCTGTTGCCCAGAGGGCCGTAGCGGGCTGCCATCTCGTCCCTGAAGGCCTCGTGCTTGCTGAGGAGGTGCAGGGCGGAGGTGAGGTCGCGGCCACAGTCTCCTCCAGCCAGGATCTGCTCCTGCTCTCTGATCCAGGCCGCCTCCTCTCCCAGCTCCCACAGGAACTGCCAGAGGCGCCGCGAATCCTCGAGGCGCACCCTCCGCTCCCCGGCCAGCTGGCCCAGCTCCTCATAGGCCCGGCCCAGCAGAGACACCTTCTCTCCCACCAGCGCCGGCTCACACGGTTTGTAGACTGAGAGAGATAAGGAGAATTAGCTAAATGGTTATCGGCGAAGAGGCATCCAAATAAATTCATGAATTCCATCCTCCTCATAAGTTACGTGACGCATGAAAGCTGCACAGTGCGTAGTCGTTGAACGCCATCGTTACCATAATCACACGTACACAGTAACTGACTGTCAAGTGTATATTAGTGAGGGGGCGCAGATCTGTAGTCTCACCCTGTTGGTCCGAGGTGAAGCGCTGAGCGGCTCCCTGGACCCCACGGACCCCCTCTGCCTGGGCTGAGATGTCTGCCTCCACCAGGTTGTGAGTCTGCAGCAGGTCCTCCACATCATGCAGGTGCTTCCCACTGTCCTGGGACTGCAGACGACCCTGAGAGGGCACCGAGCAGGAAGAGGTTAGAAATGCATTCACTCACTAAGTCTGGATTGCCCGCAGTTAATAAATGGCGCTAATGAGATGTGAACGGCAGGGGGCATTAGTAAAAGACATAGCTGCAGCAGTCACTAAGAGATATAGATGAAGTCACGGCGTCAATATTGTAAATGAGGGGCCAGCTTTTGTGCTGACTGATAAGTGAGACCTTATCTTTAGAAAACAGAGCGCTCACTTGGTTTTGATGAGGTGAGGCTCTCTGAATCCCAATACCATCTCTCTGAGGCGCAATGACCAAGTCTATGGGTAACGCCAGTTAGCAGTGGCTCGCGAAACTACCTCTTAACTTCCTTCAAACCAGACACAGAGACATAAAAATGGTATCCGCGAGTTTGTCTGACTCTGGGGAAGTAGATAAAGAGCTAAGAATACACTGTCAGACTGTCCCAGTCAGGACCACCTCAGCCGACCTCTGTAACCCATCACACCCAGGAGTAGCCGCCATTTTTGAAAGGAGTCATTCGAGTTTGGACTGGCATGCAGGGTTGATAGTGTGAGATGTACAGCATGACCATGACCAAAGTGTGCATTTTCTACACTGGGAGAACATCGGGTGTGTTGATATGTTCCAGTACCTTCATCTCTCCCATCCAGTCCATGATGGATCTCATCTCCTGCAGCAGTCTCTGCAGGTCACGGTGTGCGTTGAGTCTCTCCCGGCGAGCGGCTAACAGCTCCTTCAGATACTCCCACAGCCGCAGCACGTTGTCCCTCCTCGCCAGCACACGGCGCACGTCGTGGTAATTCTCCGCCTCCAGCTCCCTGGCCACCGCCTCCACGGCCGCCACGCGCTCCCCGTACGCCCCGATGTCCGTCTCGATGGCCTCGTGTTTACGAGTCGCGGCGTCCACCGCTCCCAGGTCCACGCCAAAGTTGTCCTGTGGGACAAGAGGACAGTTTGAGGTGGTCAGCGTGTGCATTGGTCATGAAATGATCTGTGATCAACATGGTCAGTGTGTTCAAATGCATACAACTGTAGCCTGTTGAATAACCTTATGACAGTAGCAATTATGATAAAGCTACTGAACAAGCGTATATAATCCCTCCCCCCTGCCTCACTGAGATAATTACAGTGGCTTGTCTGCAGGACAGCAGGACGCTAAGCCTGTCCACTCCATCAAAATAAAGTCATCACAACCATCACCTACGATTACAGTTAACTCTGGGCTGTGGACAACTGAGAGACAGACAATATAACCGCCATCTTTCCTCACCTGCCTTCGCAGTTTGAACACATTGCCAGTTCAAGGTCAGGGGAGTGAATGTGTGTGTGTGTGTGTGTTACCTGAGAGACGAGCCGCTGGTTCTCGCTCAGCCAGGTCTCCCTCATGGCGGCCTTGCGGTCGAAACGAGCGGCGAGCATCTCCAGCTTCTCCTGGCGAATCAGCTCGTTCCTCAGCGCCAGCTCCCGCTCGTGCTCCGCCTTCTCCAGGCGCTCCCACGCCTGCAGAGCCAATCAGAACACAGCAAGTCGGAGGTGTCTCTTAAACCAGGGGTGTTATTCATGATCCTAGACGGCTGTAGGGTCAACTGGTGTTTATTAAACATTCTACTCTAGTCATGCATTTAAACAGGGAGTAACTGCACCTTGTTACAAGGCATCAGTGTCACCGGAGGGTGTATTCATTAGGAACCAAACAGAACCCCAAACGGAAGCAAATGGAACAAACGGGGAGGGGCCTAACAATTTGTTCTGTAGAATCTTCTTGTCATTGGGTGGACAACAGAGTGACAGTGATACCTTGTTGATGTCAGAGATGAGCTTGCCCTCTCTGGGAATGTACACCTTCTGGTTGTTGGCTCTCATCTTGCTCTGAATGGTGAACAGCAGCACCTCCAGGTTGCCTTTCTCTGTGAACCTGAGGAACACCAACACAGCCAGGTCAGACACCTAACCTACCATGGAATACGTGCAGTTATGATTCCAACCTGCTGAGATTTATGTTCTAATCTAGAACATCATCCCAGTTCTTAAATCCCCCCCCAGCGGTGTATCCCCGTCTTACTTAGGGGGTTTCTCCACGGTGCGGTAGGTGTTGAAGGCTTGCAGCTGGTTCTGCACGGCGCTCAGGGAGTTGGCCAGCTGCCGGTCGTTCAGGGTCAGAATGGTCTGCTCGATCCACTGCAGCAGCTCTGACGCCAGGCTCTCATAGTTCCCAACCAGCTGGTCAGCCTCAATGGCATAGTCCAGCACCTGGGAGGGAGAGAAGGGGTAAGATGGGCCCCAAGAACAGTAACAAGCCCACACACACAGCCGTTGTACCCCACCTTGCCAACCCTCTTGCCCTCCACAGCCAGGGCCTTCATCTTGGAGAAGTAGTGGTAGTAGGTGGCCACGTAGGTGATGATGGACTTCTCATCCGGCTGGTCAACATTGACATCTGGAAAGAGAGACATGCACTACTTCAGCACTGAAGTTCATTTACACTTGATCCTTTCACTGTGCTCCACATTCTCTCCACACACTTCTGCATGCACAGACACAGATACACAGACAGACACAGAGACACAGATACACAGACAGACGCACGCACAGACAGACACAGATACACAGACAGACACAGAGACACAGATACACAGACAGACGCACGCACAGACAGACACAGATACACAGACAGACACAGACACACAGACAGACACAGACACACAGACAGACACAGACACACAGACAGACACACAGACAGACAGACACAGATGCACGCACAGACAGAGACACAGATGCACGCACAGACAGAGACACAGATGCACGCACAGACAGAGACACAGATGCACGCACAGACAGAGACACAGATGCACGCACAGACAGAGACACAGATGCACGCACAGACAGAGACACAGATACACACACAGACAGACAGAGACACAGACACACAGACAGACACACAGACAGACACAGATACACAGACAGACACAGATACACAGACAGACACAGATACAGACAGACAGAGACACAGACAGACAGAGACACAGACACAGAGACACAGATACAGACACACAGACAGAGACAGACACAGAGACAGACAGAGACACAGACAGACACAGATACACAGACAGACACAGATACACAGACAGACACAGATACACAGACAGACACAGATACACAGACAGACACAGATACACAGACAGACACAGATACACAGACAGACACAGATACACAGACAGACACAGACACACAGACAGACGCAGACACACAGACAGACGCACAGACAGACACAGATACACAGACAGACAGACAGAGATACACAGACAGACACAGATACACAGACAGACACAGACAGACAGACACAGACAGACACACAGATACACAGACAGACAGACACAGATACACAGACAGACAGACAGAGATACACAGATAGACACAGATACACAGACAGACAGAGACACAGACACACAGATACACAGACAGACACAGACACAGACACACAGATACACAGACAGACACAGACACAGAGACAGACGCACAGCACAGACACAGAGACACAGACGCACAGACAGACAGACAGATACACAGACAGACGACAGATACACAGACAGACACAGACACACGCGCACAGACAGACAGAGACACACGCGCGCACAGACAGACAGAGACACACAGACGCGCACAGACAGACACAGACACACAGACAGCGCACACAGACAGAGACACACAGACAGACGCACAGATAGACAGACAGAGACACAGACAGCGCGCACAGACATACAGACACACGCGCGCACAGACAGACAGAGACACACGCGCGCACAGACAGACAGAGACACACGCACAGACAGACAGACAGAGATACACAGACGCACAGACAGACAGACAGACAGAGATACACGCGCACACAGACAGACAGACAGACAGAGACACACGCACGCACAGACAGACAGGATAGACACAGACACAAATACACGCACAGACAGGATAGACAGACAGACAGAGACACACAGACAGACAGACAGACAGACAGAGACACACGCACGCACAGACAGACAGAGACACACACACGCACAGACAGACAGAGACACACGCACGCACAGACAGACAGAGACACACGCACGCACAGACAGACAGAGACACACGCACGCACAGACAGACAGAGACACACGCACAGACAGACAGAGACACACGCACAGACAGACAGAGACACACGCACAGACAGACAGAGACACACACGCACAGACAGACAGAGACACACGCACAGACAGACAGAGACACACGCACAGACAGACAGAGACACACGCACAGACAGAGACACACGCACAGACAGACAGAGACACACGCACAGACAGAAAGAGACACACGCACAGACAGACAGAGACACACGCACAGACAGACAGAGACACACGCACAGACAGACAGAGACACACGCACAGACAGAGACACACGCACAGACAGACACTTACACAGACAGACACTTACACAGAGACACAGACAGACACAGACAGACACACACAGACATGCCCACACTAGAGGTCGACCGATTCATTGGAATGGCCGAGTAATTAGGGCCGATTTAAAGTTCATAACAATCGGAAATCGGTATTTTTGGGCGCCATTCTTCTTTTTTACACCTTTATTTAACTAGGCAAATCTTGCAACCTTACAGTTAACTTGTCCAACGCTCTAACCACCTGCCTCACGAGGAGCCTGCCTGTTACGCAAATGCAGTAAGCCAAGGTAAGTTGCTAGCTAGCATTAAACTTATCTTATAAAAATCAATCAACGACTGTCGTTGCTCCAATGTGTACTTAACAATAAAAATCAATTCCTTTCTTAAAATCAATACACAAGTATATATATTTTAAACCTGCATATTTAGCTAAAAGAAATCCAGGTTAGCAGGCAATATTAACCAGGTGAAATTGTGTCACTTCTCTTGCGTTCATTGCACGCAGAGTCAGGGTATATGCAACAGTTTGGGCCGCCTGGCTCTTTGCCAACTAATTTGCCAGAATTTTACGTATTTACGACATAACATTGAAGGTTGTGCAATGTAACAGGAATATTTAGACTCCTGGATGCCATCCGTTAGATAAAATAAGGAACGGAATAAACCTTTGGTTTTCGAGTTGATAGTTTCCGGATTTGACCTAAGGCTCATATTTGTGTGTGTTTATTAAAGTTAAGTCTATGATTTGATATTTGACAGAGCAGTCTGGCTGAGGGGTGGTAGGCAGCAGCAGGCTCGTAATAGTCAAAGGGATATGGTTTAGAGAGAAATAGTCGACACGTTATAATTCCTGTAATAACTTGCGGCTGAATTTGAAAGGGGTTCCTTCGTTATTTTACCGTTCATGTCTTCCATACAGAATGTCTTGATCTACTTCAAATAAGGTCTGTGTTTCGTGCTTAAACCGCCTCTGCGTTTTGATACCCGTGTAAATCTCACTAGGATAAGGTAACGTTTGTCAACATATGTTCATAAATCCACTCTACAAAAAAAATGATCATTATATTTAACCAATATTGATCAGAGTTACCTTGTCCTATGGATATCTACACAGTTATAAAATTGGCAAGGTGGTGTAAGCCTACACGAAACACAGACCTTATTTTAAGTGAATCTAAAAATATCCTATGGAATAAATGAATGAAGGAACTGCTTTTCAGATTTTGCTAGAAGGTGTCATAGGAATTATGACTCGCACTTTGGTAGTCAATTCTTACCATGTCCATTATTAAAATAGGATTTCCTGCATATAGAAATTACAGTTTTGATGAACATTCATCACAGGTAACTTTTATTCAAACAGTTGAGAGTATTTGTCTCCTAAGCAGACTCTTCAGTATCATTGTCACTTCAGAGCTGTGTGTGTGTTTTACAGATGGCAGAGAACAGCAGAGCACCAGTGTGGGACTATTACATGGAATTGGCACCAGGGAAAGCAAGGTGTCTTATTTGTGATAAAGATGGGCATGGGGTCAGCAACGGCTAAATCAAACAATACCACCAACCTGTGGAATCATCTTAAGAACACCCATCAAAAAGCCCATATGTATTATATTAAGTTAAAATAAAAGTGTTCATTGTTCATTCAGTATGGTTGCAATTGACATCATTACAAAAATGTGTGTGTGTGTGAATATATACAGTGGGGCAAGTTCAAACAGGTGCCATTAATACAGGTAACAAGTAGAGGACAGATGAGCCTCTTAAAGAAGAAGTTACAGGTCTGTGAGAGCCAGAAATCTTGCTTGTTTGTAGGTGACCAAATACTTATTTTCCACCATAATTTGCAAATAAATTCATAAAAAATCTTACAATGTGATTTTCTGGATTTGAACATTTTTTATTTTTTTATTTTTAAGTGGGAGAACTTGCACAATTGGTGGCTGAATAAATACTTTTTTGCCCCACTGTATATACATTTATTTTTATTATTATTATTTTTTTTTTTAAATCGGCTGATTTTTTTTGTTCCTCCAATAATCGGTATCGGCGTGGAAAATCATAATCGGTCGACCTCTAGCCCACACAGACAGACGCGCCCACGCACAGATGCACAGGCAGACGCGCCCACGCACAGGCAGACGCGTCCACGCACAGTCGCCCACGCACAGTCGCCCACACAAACTCCCATCTCAACCCAATCAATTAAAAACTTAAACACACGGTGCTCTTCTCTAAATCTGCCCTGATTGATGGCCCTGGAGCGTTGCCAACACCTCACCATGTATGGACTTCCTCTTTGATGTCAGAGGGCATCATTAAGCCCTGCCCCGTGTCCAGCCAGACCACACGGCACCTATTCTCACTTAAGCTTTAATTCATTCCAGTAATCCTCCCTCCCCACACACCATGTCCAGCTATCCTGGTACAGGACAGGAGCACAGTCTTGGTGGCCATAAGCCATTGGGGGAAGGCAGAGGGCACACACAGCTCAACCCATGTCCTCTCTCAGAGCTCTGAGCACACTCACCTTCTGGGTCCAGGAGTTTGGTGAGGCCCAGCTTATTCTCTGCCGTGTTGAAGGCATTCTGGAGGTTGTAGTGGGCGTTGGAACGCTTCAGGCTGTCAAACTCAATCACGTCCGGTCTGGAAGGGAACACAGGTGTCGCTTTTAATGAAAGGAATTGCATATATATATATATACACACACACACTGAACAAAAATATAGTGTTGGTCTCATGTCATTTTAGAGAATTTGCCAGTACGTCCAACCGGCCTCACTACCACGTAACGGGTGCTGAGGAGTATCTGTCTGTAATAAAGCCCTTTTGTGGGGAATAACTCAATCTGATTGGCTGGGCCTAGCTGCCAAGTCAGTGGGCCTATGCCCTCCAACGCCCACGCATGGCTACGCCTCTGCTCAGTCATATGAAATCCATAGACTAGGGCCTAATGAATGTATTTCAATTGACTGACAGATAGCATCTTCATCAACATGCCACCATGATTCTGTTCTACGGTAACTGTGGACCATGTCGACGACGACAACATTGTTTCTTCAGAGCAGTTCTAATCATCCCATCCACTCCCTCAGCTCCACTTTGAATAGGATGAGATAAGAAAAAAAGGGCAGTGACAGAACTGACATGACTGCCTTGTAGCACATTCAGAGCATATTTCAAATCTGCTTCGTACTTTGAGACTCAGTTGAGAAAGAAAGAGTCAATGATGAGAATAATACATGATCTTCCATTTGTTAGAGTTGTAGTCATGTTAAAAGGCCCGTCGCTCTAGAGGCCCGTCTCCCACTGTAACGCAGGAGCCACCAGCAGTGGGCAGCGTTGAGTCAACAGGCATTGCCTTGCATGCTAAAACCAGTGGGTTTTATTTCTGTTATCTAGGTCAACTTATTCCAATTCATTTGTATCCACTTATCCAAACTGTAGAGGGTTTGAAAAGAGGGTCAAACCCAAAATAGAGAACGGGGATACAGTCACCCCAGGGAGGTTGTGTGTCATAACAGGTAGCCCATTTCTCAAACGCACTGCAAGTACAACGGGCTACGTACGGTATTGGACAGACTGATTTATATCACAACACACAGGAAGCGTGTCAGGTGATGGACAATGTCAGCGCCGACTGTTGAAATGAGTGACTGAAGCATTTCATACAGTGTGACGGGCCACATTGTCAGAGGGGAAGGGAAGGGCATTGACCTGTGTTTGTGCACGATGGCGTTGAACGCCAGGCCGTCTCTCCAGCTGGTGGTGAAGTTGTGAACGTTGACGTTGGGGTACCTGCAGGGACAAGGTCACAGCTCATTAATCATCGACACAGAACCGAGGCTATTTTGATGTTGACAAACCAAGGACATGGGACGATAAGGTTCCATCTGCAAAAACATGATTCTGAGATAATTGGCTTTCAATCGCCGAACCCCAATTGGTTTGAATGGTGTCAGAAATGTTTCTTGTGTTCTTTTGAACTGAATTGTGGTAGTTCGAGTACTATATAGAGTGGACACCACTGAACAAAACAAGGCTATGTCAAGATCTACATTTTGAACCTTGTAGTCCCAAGCTCTCGAAAGCCAACGTTCTTCAAATCATTTCACTTCTATCATACATTCACATTGCTTGCACATCCTTGAACATGTCTCACTCTCCCCAGTTTCTCTCTCCCTTCTCACCCAGCGGTCTTCATCTGGCACCAGAGAAGCAGGGCCTCTTTGGCAGACTTCTTCTCCTTGTTATCCTCAGTCTCCACGCTGATGTCCTGGATCTGTTAGCAGAGCAGAGTACTCTTTTAGACACACTG
The DNA here is from genome assembly GCF_023373465.1 of Oncorhynchus keta. Classification (NCBI taxonomy): domain Eukaryota; kingdom Metazoa; phylum Chordata; class Actinopteri; order Salmoniformes; family Salmonidae; genus Oncorhynchus; species Oncorhynchus keta. The sequence goes on from NC_068431.1 coordinate 46,709,428, forward strand.
CCTGCTTAACACTTCAGCCAGCTCTCGCTCTCTGGGAAATTAAGACTTCACTGAAATCAGTCTTACATGCAGCTTTGTATTAGGTTTGATGATAAATCACAATCCAATCAGTCTAACAAGAGAGCAGAGATTAGGGCCGATTCATTAGAGTTTTTTTTGTAATTATGTCATTTAAAAAAAAGAAGAGGAAAGAAATTGAACGCTGAAATTTCAGTCGAATAATTTACATAATCTGAAACCACCATCGTCCCAGAATACCACAGAATGGAGGTTTAGTTACGTTTCTTAGGGACCCCATTAACTCCACATAAATTGTACAAATACATGACAAAGTACGGAAGAGGAAGACAAAATATACGATTCCATTAAATTAAACAAGAGTAATAAAGGAAAGACAACAAGAGACAACAAAAATATGATTGACACATTATTCATATACAGTTGAAGTCGGAAAGTTCACATACACCTTAGCCAAATACATTTAAACTCAGTTTTTCACAATCCCTGACATTTAATCCTAGTAATAATTCCCTGTTTAGGTCAGTTAGGATCACCACTTTATTTTAAGAATGTTTAGTGTCAGAATAATTGTAGAGAGAAGGATTTATTTTAGCTTTTTATCCTTCATTACATTCCCAGTGAGTCAGAAGTTTACATACACTCAATTAGTATTTGGTAGCATTGCCTTTAAATTGTTTAACTTGGGTCAAACGTTTCAGGTAACCTTCCACAAGCTTCCCACAATAAGTTGGGTGAATTTTGGCCCATTCCTCCTGACAGAGCTGGTGTAACTGAGTCAGGTTTGTAGGCCTCCTTGCTCGCACACGCTTTTCCAGTTCTGCCCACAAATGTTCTATAGGATTGAGGTCAGCTTTGTGATGGCCACACCTTGACTTTGTTGTCCTTAAGCCATTTTGCCACAACTTTGGAAGTATGCTTGGGGTCATTGTCCATTTGGAAGACCCATTTGCGACCAAGCTTTAACTTCCTAACTGATGTCTTGAGATGTTGCTTCAATATATCCACAATTTTCCTGCTTCATAATGCCATCTATTTTGTGAAGTGCACCAGTCCCTCCTGCAGCAAAGCACCCCCACAACATGAAGCTGCCACCCCCATGCTTCACAGTTGGGATGGTGTTCTTCGGCTTGCAAGCCTCCCCCTTTTTCCTCCAAACATAACGATGGTCATTATGGCCAAACAGTTCTATTTGTGTTCCATCAGACATTTCTCCAAAAGTACGATCTTTGTCCCCATGTGCAGATGCAAACCATAGTCTGTCTTTTTTATGGTGGTTTTGGAGCAGTGGCTTCTTCCTTGCTGAGCGGCCTTTGAGGTTGTCGATATCGGAATCGTTTTACTGTGGATATAGATACTTTTGTACACGTTTCATCCAGCATATTCACAAGGTCCTTTGCCATTGTTCTGGGATTGATTTGCACTTTTCACACCAAAGTACGTTCATCTCTCGGAGACAGAACGCGTCTCCTCCCCGAGTGGTATGGCGGCTGTGTGGTCCCATGGTGTTTATACTTGCGTATTATTGTTTGTACAGGTGAACGTTGTCGTACCTTCAGGCATTTGGAAATTGCTCCCAACGATGAACCAGACTTGTGGAGGTCTACAATTTCTTTGAGGTCTTGGATGATTTCTTTTGATTTTCCCATGATGTCAAGCAAAGAGGCACTGAGGGCACTTTGAAGGTAGGCCTTGAAATACATCCACAGGTACACCTCCATTAAACTCAAATGATGTCAATTTGCCTATCAGAAGCTTCTAAAGCCATGACATAATTTTCCGGAATGTTCCAAGCTGTTTAAAGGCAGTCAACCTAGTGTATGTAAACTTCTGACCCACTGGAATTGTGATACAGTGAATTATAAGTGAAATAATCTGTCTGTAAACAACTGTTGGAAAAATGACTTCCGTCATGCACAAAGTGGATGTCCTATCTGACTTGCCAAAACTATAGTTTGTTAAAAAGAAATGTGTGGAAAAACTAGTTTTAATGACTCCAACCTAAGTGTATGTAAACTTCTGACTTCAACTGTATACATATTCATATATTTTGCCTGAGTAACCTTTGGTGGAAGAGCATTCCATAACAGGTGGGGTTGAGGAATAAAACAGGACTTGGCAGGGTGGGGTGACCAAGGTGGGGTAGAGGAATAGGACAGGACTGGGCGGGGTGACCAAGGTGGGGTAGAGGAATAGGACAGGACTGGGCGGGGTGACCCAGGTGGGGTAGAGGAATAGGACAGGACTGGGCGAGGTGACCCAGGTGGGGTAGAGGAATAGGGCAGGACTGGGCGAGGTGACCCAGGTGGGGTAGAGGAATAGGGCAGGACTGGGCGAGGTGACCCAGGTGGGGTAGAGGAATAGGGCAGGACTGGGTGAGGTGACCCAGGTGGGGTAGAGGAATAGGGCAGGACTGGGCGAGGTGTCCCAGGTGGGGTAGAGGAATAGGGCAGGACTGGGCGAGGTGACCCAGGTGGGGTAGAGGAATAGGACAGGACTGGGCAGGGCGAGGTGACCCAGGTGGGGTAGAGGAATAGGACAGGACTGGGCAGGAAGGGGTGACCCAGGTGGGGTAGAGGAATAGGACAGGACTGGGCAGGAAGGGGTGACCCAGGTGGGGTTGAGGAATAGGACAGGACTGGGCGAGGTGACCCATGTGGGGTAGAGGAATAGGACAGGACGAGGTGACCCATGTGGGGTTGAGGAATAGGACAGGACGGGCGAGGTGACCCATGTGGGGTAGAGGAATAGGACAGGACTTGGCAGGAAGGGGTGTCCCAGGTGGGGTTGAGGAATAGGACAGGACTTGGCAGGTGACCCATGTGGGGGGGTGACAGGACTTGGCAGGGTGGGGTGCCCCAGGTGGGGTTGAGAAATAGGACAGGACTGGGCAGGGTGACCCAGGTGGGGTAGAGGAATAGGACAGGATTGGGCGAGGTGACCCAGGTGGGGTAGAGGAATAGGACAGGACGGGTGAGGTGACCCATGTGGGGTAGAGGAATAGGACAGGACTGGGCAGGAAGGGGTGACCCAGGTGGGGTTGAGGAATAGGACAGGACAGGTGAGGTGACCCATGTGGGGTAGAGGAATAGGCCAGGACTTGGCAGGAAGGGGTGACCCAGGTGGGGTTGAGGAATAGGACAGGACTGGGCGAGGTGACCCATGTGGGGCAGAGGAATAGGACAGGACTTGGCAGGGTGGGGTGCCCCAGGTGGGGTTGAGGAATAGGACAGGACTGGGCAGGGTGACCCAGGTGGGGTAGAGGAATAGGACAGGACGGTGAGGTGACCCAGGTGGGGTAGAGGAATAGGACAGGACGAGGTGACCCATGTGGGGTAGAGGAATAGGACAGGACGAGGTGACCCATGTGGGGTAGAGAAATAGGACAGGACGAGGTGACCCATGTGGGGTAGAGAAATAGGACAGGACGAGGTGACCCATGTGGGGTAGAGAAATAGGACAGGACGGGCGAGGTGACCCATGTGGGGTAGAGGAATAGGACAGGACTTGGCAGGGAAGGGTGATCCAGGTGGGGTTGAGGAATAGGACAGGACTGGGCGAGGTGACCCATGTGGGGCAGAGGAATAGGACAGGACTTGGCAGGGTGGGGTGCCCCAGGTGGGGTTGAGAAATAGGACAGGACTGGGAAGGGTGACCCAGGTGGGGTAGAGGAATATGACAGGACTGGGCAGGGTGACCCAGGTGGAGTAGAGGAATAGGACAGGACGATGTGACCCATGTGGGGTAGAGGAATAGGACAGGACTTGGCAGGAAGGGGTGACCCAGGTGGGGTTGAGGAATAGGACAGGACTGGGCGAGGTGACCCATGTGGGGTAGAGGAATAGGACAGGACGGGTGAGGTGACCCAGAGGTGGGGTAGAGGAATAGGACAGGACGGGTAAGGTGACCCATGTGGGGTAGAGGAATAGGACAGGACTGGGCAGGAAGGGGTGACCCAGGTGGGGTTGAGGAATAGGACAGGACTGGGCGAGGTGACCCATGTGGGGTAGAGGAATAGGACAGGACGGGTGAGGTGACCCATGTGGGGTAGAGGAATAGGACAGGACTGGGCGAGGTGACCCATGTGGGGTAGAGGAATAGGACAGGACGGGTGAGGTGACCCATGTGGGGTAGAGGAATAGGACAGGACTGGGCGAGGTGACCCATGTGGGGTAGAGGAATAAGACAGGACTTGGCAAGAAGGGGTGCCCCAGGTGGGGTTGAGAAATAGGTCAGGACTGGGCAGGGTGACCCAGGTGGGGTAGAGGAATAGGACAGGATTGGGCGAGGTGACCCAGGTGGGGTAGAGGAATAGGACAGGACGAGGTGACCCATGTGGGGTTGAGGAATAGGACAGGACGGGTGAGGTGACCCATGTGGGGTAGAGGAATAGGACAGGACTGGTGAGGTGACCCATGTGGGGTAGAGGAATAGGACAGGACTGGGCAGGAAGGGGTGACCCAGGTGGGGTTGAGGAATAGGACAGGACGGGTGAGGTGACCCATGTGGGGTAGAGGAATAGGACAGGACTTGTCAGGGTGGGGTTGAGGAATAGGACAGGACTGGGCAGGGTGACCCAGGTGGGGTAGAGGAATAGGACAGGATGGCGAGGTGACCCAGGTGGGGTAGAGGAATAGGACAGGACTGGGCAGGGTGACCCAGGTGGGGTAGAGGAATAGGACAGGATGGCGAGGTGACCCAGGTGGGGTAGAGGAATAGGACAGGACTTGGCAGGGTGGGGCCCCCCAGGTGGGGTTGAGGAATAGGACAGGACTGGGTGGGGTGCCCCAGGTGGGGTAGAGGAATAGGACAGGACTTGGCAGGGTGGGGTGCCCCAGGTGGGGTAGAGGAATAGGACAGGACTGGGCAGGGTAACATGATAGGACTAGGGCGAGTGGTGTAGGTGAGGAACAAACAGTACTGGCCGGGGGGGTAATATTCACATGCACCTTCTACTCTCTAGAAAGGCATATAGAAAGACATTGTATAGAACATTACAAGGATTCACACGGTACCTGGAAGCGGAGGATGATGGTCCAGATGAGACCCAGGGTGAGGCGGTGGTTCCCGTCCACGATGTCGTGGGAGCCCATGTTCTCCAGGTGGACCTTCTGCTCCTTGAGGAACTGCAGGGCCTTGTCCACATTCTCCAGGCAGTGGATACGCATACGCCCCTTGGTGGGCTTCGGCTGGAGAGAGACGGGGGAGAGTCAGGTTGTGTGAGAGAGTGCTGGAATGAGACATGGATAACAGAGAGGGAGAGGAAGGGCGTACAGGAATGAAGACAGATTTCATTTTAAGCAGGGTGGAGGGCTCAAATGAGGAAAAGAATGAAGGAATGAGAGGGGGGTTTGTTCAGGACCAACAAGGTGAGTCATGAGTGATGGGTCAGGGTTAAGGTCAGGGTTAAGGTCAGGAGTCAGAGTTAGGAGGACAGAGGGAGTTACTGACCAGCTGTTCCCCTGACAGCACCTCCAGCAGGCGGATGAGCATGCGTCCATCTCTCAGGTCAGTGTACAGGTCCCCGATGCGGCACGTCACACGGCCCAGGTGAGAGTTCACCCACTTAGTGAAGGTTTTCTTCTGCACCGCTTCACGCTCATCTGGAGAGGAGAGCAGAGGGTAAAGGTGGGTTCCAGCGTGGGGGGGGGGGGGTAAACCAATCCTAAGCCAGCTCAGAGTGACTGGGAAGCAAGTGTGAAGTCATTCATTGCTTTGTAATAACCTACGTCCAATACTGTCAGGCAAATACATAGAGGGGATGCAATTCTTCACAAGACAAACACTGATGTAGTCGTATAAGCCCATTCAGAAGCCTGAATCACTCCTGAGACTGATGACAGGGTCAGTAACTCATGGGTACCTGAGCTCCGGTACGCAGCACTTCATTTCACAGATAAGCTATGCCACTAGGTCATTGGGATCGTCGAGTTGACAGACAGCTTTAGCAGAAGGTTCTTTAGCAGAAGGTTCTTTAGGCCCCTAACTGAACCTACGTGACTGGGCTGCTGAGACAGTCTGGATGGGAGACCGGCCTTGAACAGCCACGCTAACGGCTCACAATGTGGCTAAAACAAAACACAGGCCCTGGGTGAAGGAGGGTCAAGGAAGACGGGATGAAATGCATTGGGTTTTAAAAAAGGAGAACACGTCACGATAACGTCCCAGGAAGATAAAGGGGACGCCATGAAGCAGTGGCAGAGATATGGAGCAGGAGGAGTAAAACTCTGAACCTGCCTCCAAAACAAGGTGACCTCAATTCTAGGTCACATGGTCTGTGTGAGCTAGATCTAGTAGCTATGGGACCCCACACACGTAATAAACATAAACGCCTCGGGCAAATAAATGCCGGATCTCTATGGAAAGATGCATAATTCAAAGTTTTGTCAAAGTTGGGCCAGCTGTGTCTGAGATATCGCGGGTGACTTATGTAAGAAACTAACAGACGGAGACAGATCCACAATCCCTTTTCCGATTTCATCATGGGACACAATTAACTGCCCGAACAAAAAAACTAACTATAAAATGTAGACACAACGGAATAAAATCAGACGAACTATCCTGCGGCTGCGAGGTAAAAAAGCAGAGGACTTCACACAGAAGCCGTGTGAAATTGACTGTAGTAATTAAGGTGAAGATGAAAGCCTCTTCAAATCCTAACAGAAAAAAAGTAATGGCTTCACAATCTTAAAATTTGCCATGTGTATAAAAACCAAAGCCAAGCTGCTGAGTTTCACGTTGTTACGGAAAGCGTCACACCATCTCCAAGACCCAGTGAAACGGATGTCCATGTGAGAGAGAATTTGTGTGAGACACAGAAGGGAAAGCTCCGGGTGAGATGTCCCACGTGTGATATACGCTCCTCATGCTAATGGACCATGTTCCTTGTGACCTAGGCTCAGGTTGTCTGGCAGAAAACCTCTCCTCAAGGCAAAGTTATGTCACATTGTGACTAGGGGCTAAATGACGAGGGAGCTAGTTCTCCATCTGGCCAGGACGCTACCCTGCTGTCTCACGCCTCACCCACCCCTGGAGCAGGAGGTCCATTAGGCTCAGCTGTGCCCCACCTGGGTCCAGGCTAACAGCACCCTACACTGGGGCGAGGGACAGAGATAGGCAGCACCACGTTGCCTGGCCAGTGGCCCGCTGGTGCCCTGCCCGATGACAGGCACAGCGACCGGGCCGGGGAGCAGCTGGCTGCATGGCAGAGCGATGGTATTCCTGAGCTGATTTATGGCAGTACTTGAAGGATTAGGTGGCCACTTTATAGGGTTTAAGGAAGCCCCCCTATCCCTGCTGAGGATCCTTTCAATCAAACGCTAATGGGTTTTTTCAGGAGAGGAGGAGGGTGGCGGCGTGAGGGAGGGACATTGACAGGCAGGCAGCGGCAGGTCACTCCGAGATGACAGCCTGCAGACTTGCCAGCTCCCGTTGGGTGACACTAGGACGGAGTGAGGCATGGGTGTACCCTTTTAGGGTAGGAGGCAAGTTTTCAACTTGAAACGCTCTACATGTCCTCATCAAATACCATCTCAGAGAGTCTGGCTGTGGCAGCTGTTTTATTTATGGAGGGTAGAAGAGGAGGTTGGCATAATGAGTTAGGCCTGGCTAACTCGATAAACGTGACTCTACACTCTTACAAAACAAACTTCAAGAAAAACCACACGTCATATACTCCAAACGTATCTTTTAAACTATGTCATAGTAGATATATAATTAATATGCCCAAAGGCTCTGCTGCGGAGTGTAACGGAAGCTCCTCGCCAGTCTAAGCAGCAGCCTATTGTTGGACGTAATTGTTGGGTTCCACAGTAAGCAGGATTACTTCTAATGAGACGGACTGAGGTTTGCTCTCATCAGACCAGATACAGGAAAGCCCAAGCGATAATGGCGGACCATTCCATCTAACGGAACCCCTATTTACTGAGTGCGTCCCATGGCGACGTGCTAAACGTCTGAGGGGGGAGAGCTTAGTAAGAAACCAGTTCAGCGAGTTGCCGCCCTGGAGCCACACGAGACAAAACACAACTGAAACGTTGACTGTCCCATGTCAAATTGAACCCAGGACACCAAATAAAAATGGACCCATTCTGGAATGCATCTCTTTTTCTTTCACTACAAAGTAATAACCAAAGATCCCCAGCGTGACCCTCTGCCCTTCTGGTTGTTGACGAGGAAATCTGCTCCAGCTCCCCCGAAATAAATTCCCCTAAACCCCTCTGAGCTTGACCTGTGACCCCTGTGAAGCAGCTCTGACCTCCCCTGTACCCCTCTACTACACCTGACAAGGACTGAAATGTTACTTCTCCCTCTAGAAACATGGCTAGGGGGTACAGGGGACGCGCAGCAGTATGTCACTGTTTGACGGGCTGGGATTATAATGGGATGTTTGACGTCCATAAATTGTTAAACACGAGATAAAGAGAGCAATTAACAAATAAATGGAATTCCACGGCTGTGAATCTGGCTGCTCATGCAACAGAATACTTGCTCAAGTTATCTGGGACTCGGGAAGAGATCTTCGGGGTCTCGAGTGTGTGTGCGTGCGTGCGTGCGACCAGAACCAGTGGTTGTCATCTAGCACAAAAAGGAGAGGATAACCTCTCCCTCCTGGACTGAGTCTGTGCCTGGCAAACTTGACAGCTTCAGGGTCCTCGGCCAAGCCTGGCTGGAGTGGAACAGACAGACAGTGGCCTTCAATTCACCTCGGTACATGATGATCGGCTGTTCCAAGTGCCATTCCTATAAATCCCCTGCGTGTTGATAGAACAAACTATCCACAGCTCAGAAGGAGAAAACTTGAAATGGTGGACATGAATGTACTCTGCACAGAGACCTAAACAAGGTCACTGTGAAATACAACGGTCAGGTTGGGGCCGAAAACACTCAGAGTCAGAGCACAGAGCGAGAGAAGGGCCACGTGTGCAATGCAATGCAGTGCCAGTGGTGACCTGTTTTGTCAGGAAAGGGCTGCTTTGCAATGCAAAATGGTGTGTTAGCTGTCAACAGTTAGAAACAGGGCACAGTACTATACACACTCAAAACGGAACAATCAGTTCAAATAAATGCTCCTCGTGAGCTAATCACCTCCGAACAAAATGAGGAAGAGTCTTTCCTCACATTTCTATTTTGTTGGTATTTCACCCCCCTTTTCTCCCCAATTTTGATCTTGTTGAAATCAGACTGCAGTTGCCCGGCCAGCTACAAGGAGTTGCTAGAGCGCAATGAGCCAAGTAAAGCCCCCGCCCGCCCCGACCAGACCCTCCCTAAGTTAAGCCCCCCACCCGCCCCGACCAGACCCTCCCCAAGTAAAGCCCCCCGCCCGCCCCGACCAGACCCTCCCCAAGTAAAGCCCCCCACCCGCCCCGACCAAACCCTCCCCAAGTAAAGCCCCCCCGCCCCGGCCAATTGTGCGCCACCCTATGGGATTCCCAGTCACGGCCGGATGTGACACAGCCTGGGATTGAACCTGGGTCTGTAGTGACGCCTCAAGCACCGATATGTCGTGCCTTAGACCACTTTCACAATTTAATTATTCACAGGAGTGTTCCAGTAGAATGGCCATCATAAATGAATATGTTCCATGGTCTGGGTGGATAATATATTACTGTCTAACTAAGTCATATCCAAACAGCTAAAACATACTAAAGGTGTTGCCCAGAGCTGTGCTGCAGTAGAGTGAGTGGTAACTGAATGTTATAAAGTGTCCTAGAAAGAAGGAAATTAAAAACATGAATCATTCCAGCCAACAGCATTACAGCCTCTCTCAGGGGGATGGGTCAGAAACAACGACTGTCTGAATATCAAAATAGAGGATGGTCACTCCATCTGGACTCGGTACACTGCTGGCCAGTTAAGGGGGGCAGTGTAAATAGTCAGGTGGCCATTTGATTAAATGTTCAGCAGTCTTATGGCTTGGGGGTAGAAGCTGTTAAGGAGACTTTTGGTCCTAGACTTGGCGCTCTGGTACTGCTTGCTGTGTGGTAGCAGAGAAAACAGTCTATGACTTGGTGACTGGAGTCTCCAGTATTTATGTTGCAATAGTTTGTGTGTCGGGGGGGCTAGGGTCAGTCTGTTATATCTGGAGTATTTCTCCCGTCTTATCCGGTGTCCTGTGTGAATTTAAATATGCTCGCTCTAATTCTCTTTCTCTCTCTCTCAGAGGACCTGAGCCCTAAGACCATGCCTCAAGACTACCTGGCCTGATGACTCCTTGCTGTCCCCAGTCCACCTGGCCGTGCTGCTGCTCCAGTTTCAACTGTTCTGCCTGCGGCTATGGAACCCTGACCTGTTCACCGGACGTGCTACATGTCCCAAACCTGCTGTTTGAACAACTTGGTCACGTTCTGTTATAATCTCTACCCGGCACAGCCAGAAGAGGACTGGCCACCCCTCATAGCCTGGTTCCTCTCTACATTTCTTCCTAGGTTCTGGCCTTTCTAGGGAGTTTTTCCGTGCTTCTACACCTGCGTTGCTTGCTGTTTGGGGTTTTAGGCTGGGTTTCTGTACAGCACTTTGTGACATCAGCTGATGTAAGAAGGGCATGATAAATAAATGTGATGGATTCTGACACCGCCTAGTATATAGGTCCTGGATGGCAGGAAGCTTGGCCACAGTGATGTGCTGGGCCGTACATACTACCCTCGGTAGCGTTTTACGCCCAGATGCTGAGCAGTTGCAATACCAGGCGGTGATACAACCGGCCAGGATGCTCTCGATGGTGCAGCTGTAGAACTTTTTGAGGATCCGGGGACCCATGCCAAATCTTTTCAGTCACCTGAGGGGGAAAATTGCAGTGATTGAAATTGCGAGCCCTCTTTTTGTACTGTGGTGATGGACCCGTTTTATGCTGTGGTGATGGACCCGTTTTATGCTGTGGTGATGGACCCGTTTTATGCTGTGGTGATGGACCCGTTTTATGCTGTGGTGATGGACCCGTTTTATGCTGTGGTGATGGACCCGTTTTATGCTGTGGTGATGGACCCGTTTTATGCTGTGGTGATGGACCCGTTTTATGCTGTGGTGATGGGCCCGTTTTATGCTGTGGTGATGGACCCGTTTTATGCTGTGGTGATGGGCCCGTTTTATGCTGTGGTGATGGACCCGTTTTATGCTGTGGTGATGGACCCGTTTTATGCTGTGGTGATGGACCCGTTTTATGCTGTGGTGATGGACCCGTTTTATGCTGTGGTGATGGACCCGTTTTATGCTGTGGTGATGGACCCGTTTTATGCTGTGGTGATGGACCCGTTTTATGCTGTGGTGATGGACCCGTTTTATGCTGTGGTGATGGACCCGTTTTATGCTGTGGTGATGGGCCCGTTTTATGCTGTGGTGATGGACCCGTTTTATGCTGTGGTGATGGACCCGTTTTATGCTGTGGTGATGGACCCGTTTTATGCGATAACATTGATGATTTGACTGATTTATGAGGTGATTGGTCAAATTTGCAAGCTCTTGCATAATATGCGGGGAATTACAAAATAAAAATGCAATCGCAGAATCCTGGACAGACTGAGTAGGTTCTTGTCAAGGCTCTATACTGAATGACGGACGCGAGACCGTTGCTGTTGTGAAAGGAAAATGGCACCTTTTCCTGCGTTACAGACTTTGCAATAAACAAGCCGAAGGGACAACGACAGAAATAAATGTTTCATCATCACCATCTCCCAACAAACACAGTGTTCCTCCAAGGAGCTCATGACTGTGGAAAGAAGATGACAGTGGCAACCACACCCTTCAGCTAGATTGCAGAGACAGATAGCCATGGAACAAATTAGAGTCTCGTGAGCACACACCCCCCTAAAAACTAAAACAAATTGGTGGTAAAAGCATCTCTATTGTTGAATGACTTTTCAGCCAGAAAAACTAAATGACAAGGATGAGTAACAGGAGTGTGATACGTTTGGGATTGAATCTGGATAAAAAGCATTAGAAATGCTAGTCGTCACGTCCACTGCCTCCTCATCTCCCGGGGCACCAGAAGCAAAGACACAGGAATGACAGACTATGAGACATGTCCACACATCAGTCTAAAAACCCTCCGGCTGCTATAACTCACTCTAATTCAGGTGTGAATAATGACAGTTTGAGGTGACATTTTCCAGCTGCAAAAGCATCTTCTTTCCTCTCCTAAGTTAGTACCCTTGAGAAGCCCCTGGCTTAGGTGAATGAGTGTTGGGTTTCATAGGCTTGTGGAACAATGGAGGTACAACTTACTCTCCTGCTCGGTCTCCCCACCGTCTTCTGCGTGTCTGAAGGCTTGACAAAGATTGAGAGGAGTAGGACAGTGGGCTACCGAGTGGCGCACCGGTCTAAAGCACTGCATGTCAGTGCTAGAGGCGTCACTACAGACCCTGGTTCGATTCTAGGCTGTATCACAACCGGCCGTGATTGGGAGTCCCACAGGGCGGCACACAATTAGCCCAGCGTCGCCCGGATTAGGGTTTGGCCGGGGTAGGCTGTCATTGTAAATAATCATTTGTTCTTAACGGACTTGCCTAGTTAAATGAAGGTTAAATAAAAGATAAGCTTGGCTGTGTGATTGTCAGTCAGCAGAAGCCCATCAAAAAACACAGATCGAATATCTGCGCCTTAAGGACGATTATGGCCTGGACTTGACACACAAACAAGCATTTGTGAGTGCACTTACACACGTATGCATCTACGCACAAAACACAGAATGGAATAGAAAAACAGTCACAGACCCACCCTTGTGGTGTAAAGTAAAAATACTTTACAGAACGAAAGTCTTTTTTGGGGGGTATCTGTACTAACAATTCATATTTTTGACTACTTTCACTTCATTCCTTAAGAAAATATTGTACTTTTTACTCCATACATTTTCCTTGACACCCAACCGTGCTCGTTACCTTTTGAATGCTTAGCAGGACAGGAAAATAGTCAAATTCACACACTTATCAAGAGAACTTCCCTGGTCATCCCTACTGCCTCTGATCTGGTGGACTCACTAAACAGAGAAACTTCAACCCCTGCCTCTGTCTGGTGGATCCAGAGAACATCCCTGTCAACCCCTGCCTCTGATCTGGTGGACTCACTAAACAGAGAACATCCCTGATCAACCCTACTGCCTCTGATCTGGTGGACTCACTAAACAGAGAACATCCCTGGTCATCCCTACTGCCTCTGATCTGGTGGACTGCCTCTCACTAAACAGAGAACATCCCTGATCAACCTTACTGCCTCATCTGGTGGACCCTAAACAGAGAACATCCCTGATCAACCTTACTGCCTCTGATCTGGTGGACTCACTAAACAGAGAACAGATCAAACTGATGGACTCCTAAACAGAGAACATCCCATCCCTACTGCCTCTGATCTGGTGGACTCATTAAACAGAGAACATCCCTGGTCATCCCTACTGCCTCTGATCTGGTGGACTCACTAAACAGAGAACATCCCTGATCAACCTTACTGCCCTGATCTGGTGGACTCACTAAACAGAGAACATCCCTGATCCCTACTGCCTCTGATCTGGTGGACTCATTAAACAGAGAACATCCCTGGTCATCCCTACTGCCTCTGATCTGGTGGACTCACTAAACAGAGAACATCCCTGGTCATCCCTACTGCCTCTGATCTGGTGGATCCCTCAACCCTACTGCCTCTCAACTCACTAAACAGAGAACATCCCTGGTCATCCCTACTGCCTCTGATCTGGTGGACTCACTAAACAGAGAACATCCCTGATCAACCCTACTGCCTCTGATCTGGTGGACTCACTCAAACAGAGAACATCCCTGGTCATCCCTACTGCCTCTGATCTGGTGGACTCTAAACAGGAACATCCCTGGTCATCCCTACTGCCTCTGATCTGGTGGACTCACTAAACAGAGAACATCCCTGATCAACCCTACTGCCTCTCATCTGGTGGACTCACTAAACAGAGAACATCCCTGGTCATCCCTACTGCCTCTGATCTGGTGGACTCACTAAACAGAGAACATCCCTGGTCATCCCTACTGCCTCTGATCTGGTGGACTCACTAAACAGAGAACATCCCTGGTCATCCCTACTGCCTCTGATCTGGTGGACTCACTAAACAGAGAACATCCCTGGTCATCCCATCCTGATCTGGTGGACTCACTAAACAGAGAACATCCCTGGTCATCCCTACTGCCTCTGATCTGGTGGACTCACTAAACAGAGAACATCCCTGGTCATCCCTACTGCCTCTGATCTGGTGGACTCACTAAACAGAGAACATCCCTGATCATCCCTACTGCCTCTACCTCTGATCTGGTGGACTCACTAAACAGAGAACATCCCTGGTCATCCCTACTGCCTCTGATCTGGTGGACTCACTAAACAGAGAACATCCCTGATCAACCCTACTGCCTCTGATCTGGAGGACTCACTAAACAGAGAACATCCCTGGTCATCCCTACTGCCTCTGATCTGGTGGACTCATTAAACAGAGAACATCCCTGGTCATCCCTACTACCTCTGATCTGGTGGACTCACTAAACAGAGAACATCCCTGGTCATCCCTACTGCCTCTGATCTGGTGGACTCACTAAACAGAGAACATCCCTGGTCATCCCTACTGCCTCTGATCTGGTGGACTCACTAAACAGAGAACATCCCTGGTCATCATCCCTACTGGCCTCTCAACCCTACTGCCTCTGATCTGGTGGACTCACTAAACAGAGAACATCCCTGGTCATCCCTACTGCCTCTGATCTGGTGGACTCACTAAACAGAGAACATCCCTGATCATCCCTACTGCCTCTGATCTGGTGGACTCACTAAACAGAGAACATCCCTGGTCATCCCTACTGCCTCTGATCTGGTGGACTCACTAAACAGAGAACATCCCTGGTCATCCCTACTGCCTCTGATCTGGTGGACTCACTAAACAGAGAACATCCCTGGTCATCCCTACTGCCTCTGATCTGGTGGACTCACTAAACAGAGAACATCCCTGGTCATCCCTACTGCCTCTGATCTGGTGGACTCACTAAACAGAGAACATCCCTGGTCATCCCTACTGCCTCTGATCTGGCGGACTCTAAACAGAGAACATCCCTGGTCATCCCTACTGGATCTGGACTCACTAAACAGAGAACATCCCTGGTCATCCCTACTGCCTCTGATCTGGTGGACTCACTAAACAGAGAACATCCCTGGTCATCCCTACTGCCTCTGATCTGGCGGACTCATTAAACAGAGAACATCCCTGGTCATCCCTACTGCCTCTGATCTGGTGGACTCACTAAACAGAGAACATCCCTGGTCATCCCTACTGCCTCTGATCTGGTGGACTCATTAAACAGAGAACATCCCTGGTCATCCCTACTGCCTCTGATCTGGCGGACTCATTAAACAGAGAACATCCCTGGTCATCCCTACTGCCTCTGATCTGGTGGACTCACTAAACAGAGAACAGTCATCCCTACTGCCTCTGATGGACTCCTAAACAGAGAACATCCCATCCCTACTGCCTCTGATCTGGTGGACTCACTAAACAGAGAACATGCCTGGTCATCCCTACTGCCTCTGATCTGGTGGACTCACTAAACAGAGAACATCCCTGGTCATCCCTACTGCCTCTGATCTGGTGGACTCACTAAACAGAGAACATCCCTGGTCATCCCTACTGCCTCTGATCTGGTGGACTCACTAAACAGAGAACATCCCTGGTCATCCCTACTGCCTCTGATCTGGTGGACTCACTAAACAGAGAACATCCCTGGTCATCCCTACTGCCTCTGATCTGGTGGACTCACTAAACAGAGAACATCCCTGTCATCCCTACTGCCTCTGATCTGGTGGACTCACTAAACAGAGAACATCCCTGATCATCCCTACTGCCTCTGATCTGGCGGACTCATTAAACAGAGAACATCCCTGATCATCCCTACTGCCTCTGATCTGGCGGACTCATTAAACAGAGAACATCCCTGGTCAACCCTACTGCCTCTGATCTGGCGGACTCATTAAACAGAGAACATCCCTGGTCAACCCTACTGCCTCTGATCTGGTGGACTCACTAAACAGAGAACATCCCTGGTCATCCCTACTGCCTCTGATCTGGTGGACTCACTAAACAGAGAACATCCCTGGTCATCCCTACTGCCTCTGATCTGGTGGACTCACTAAACAGAGAACATCCCTGATCAACCCTACTGCCTCTGATCTGGTGGACTCATTAAACAGAGAACATCCCTGATCAACCCTACTGCCTCTGATCTGGCGGACTCATTAAACAGAGAACATCCCTGATCAACCCTACTGCCTCTGATCTGGTGGACTCACTAAACAGAGAACATCCCTGGTCATCCCTACTGCCTCTGATCTGGTGGACTCACTAAACAGAGAACATCCCTGGTCATCCCTACTGCCTCTGATCTGGTGGACTCACTAAACAGAGAACATCCCTGATCAACCCTACTGCCTCTGATCTGGCGGACTCATTAAACAGAGAACATCCCTGATCATCCCTACTGCCTCTGATCTGGCGGACTCATTAAACAGAGAACATCCCTGATCAACCCTACTGCCTCTGATCTGGTGGACTCATTAAAACACACATGCTTCATTTGTAAATGATGTCTGAATGTTGGAGTGGCCCGTGGCTTTCCGTAAATAAATAAAAAACAAGAAAATGGTGCCATCTGGCTTGCTTAATATAAGGAATTTGAAATCATTTTTTGATACTTAAGTATATTTTAAACCAAATACTTTTTAGACTTCCACTCAAGTAGAATTTTACTGGGTGACTTTTACTTTCACTTGAGTCATTTTCTATTAAAAAAGGTATCTTTACTTTTCCTCAAGCATGACAGTTGGGTACTTCTCCCACCACTGCTTGTACTTAACCAAACCCCAGTGTTCTCTGAACAGAGCCAGGAGTCAAAGAAACTCCTCTGAACTCAGGTGATAAGTCACCCAACGACTTCATCAAATCAAGACACATAGGTTTGAAATCCTGAAGAGCACATAAGAGAGAGAATCTGGAAAGTCACATATTAACATTAGAAACTCAATGACTTATCTCCCGACACTATTCCTGACCCAAGGAAACAGATGAGGTTGAGTAGAAACAGCTGTACTGGGAGACTTGGAGTCAGTAATAGAGAGGTCTTCCTCAAGGCCCAGCCACAAGGTTCTAAAGCCTCACTGTTGTCATGGACACACACGCTTCCTAATGACTCAAGGTAAACACTGATAGGATAGAAATATATGGCATTACACCACAATAATGGCTCTGTGGCTTCCACAGTTCAGAGATGTCAGAAAATAGCATTTCCTCCTCATAGGACGCCACAGCCTCGCTGACAGTGGCTTTTTTTGCCATGGGTCTTTGTGAGAACATCTGCCATGTCACATACACCCACCCACCTCCTCTGGGGATCATACCTGCCCTGGCGCTTACAAAAAACAAACCAGTAATAATAGCCGCTTCACTCTCGCTGCTGCTTCTCTCTCACACAACAAGAGCCAGACAATAGCGTGTGGTTTTCCCTCATAGCTGAGCGTGCGGTTACCTTTCCAGAGGTAAGCCGGGGCGCTGCAGAGGAAGCCTGGTCAATGAGCCACCTGAGGTGGATTACACTGCTGGGAGGGAGGGTGGGGGGGGCACATTCCTCCTGATGCTGGTCATGTTGTGACAGCACCCAGCCCTGCGGAGGAGGAGGTAACAGGGTGCTAACAGAAACCAGGCTCAACCCTTCCCTGTCCCACGTCTCCTAATAGCAGACCCAGTCAGGAGGATACACAAATCTCTGCTGTGTTTGCTCATCATACACAAGCACTTCATCAGCTGTGTAAAATGCTTCAACTTAAAAGCATAGTGTATTAGAACAAACTGTACCACTGTCCTGTCTTAATGACTCAAAATCATCTGTATTCAGAGTGTATGGCATTCACACGCACTATAAAGTGTGTATGGCATTCACACGCACTATAAAGTGTGTATGGCATTCACACGCACTATAAAGTGTGTATGGCATTCACACGCACTATAAAGTGTGTATGGCATTCACACGCACTATAAAGTGTGTATGGCATTCACACGCACTATAAAGTGTGTAATGGTATTCACACGCACTATAAAGTGTGTAATGGTATTCACACGCACTATAAAGTGTGTATGGCATTCACACGCACTATAAAGTGTGTAATGGTATTCACACGCACTATAAAGTGTGTATGGCATTCACACGCACTATAAAGTGTGTATGGCATTCACACGCACTATAAAGTGTGTATGGCATTCACACGCACTATAAAGTGTGTATGGCATTCACACGCACTATAAAGTGTGTATGGCATTCACACGCACTATAAAGTGTGTATGGCATTCACACGCACTATAAAGTGTGTATGGCATTCACACGCACTATAAAGTGTGTATGGCATTCACACGCACTATAAAGTGTGTATGGCATTCACACGCACTATAAAGTGTGTATGGCATTCACACGCACTATAAAGTGTGTATGGCATTCACACGCACTATAAAGTGTGTATGGCATTCAGAAGCACTATAAAGTGTGTATGGCATTCAGAAGCACTATAAAGTGTGTATGGCATTCACACGCACTATAAAGTGTGTATGGCATTCACACGCACTATAAAGTGTGTATGGCATTCACACGCACTATAAAGTGTGTATGGCATTCACACGCACTATAAAGTGTGTATGGCATTCACACGCACTATAAAGTGTGTATGGCATTCAGAAGCACTATAAAGTGTGTATGGTATTCACACACACTATAAAGTGTGTATGGTATTCACACGCACTATAAAGTGTGTATGATATTCACACGCACTATAAAGTGTGTATGATATTCACACGCACTATAAAGTGTGTATGGCATTCGCACGCACTATAAAGTGTGTATGGTATTCACACGCACTATAAAGTGTGTACGTAAACTGAATGTACAAAACATTAAGAACACCATTTTGAGTTGCGTGTACACAGATTTGCAGATGTTATCGCAGGTGCAGTGAAAATGTTGTGTTTCAAGCACAAACAGTGCAGTAATACGTGGTCTGCGACTGAGGCCGGTTGGACGTACTGCCAAATTCTCTAAAACGATGTTGGAGGTGGCTTACGGTAGAGAAATTAACATTCAACTCTCTGGTGGACGTTCCTGCAGTCAGCATGCCAATTGCACGCTCCCTCAAAACTTGAGACATCTGTGGAATTGTGTTGTGTGACAAAACTGCACATTTTAGAGTGGCCTTTTATTGTCCCCAGCACAAGGTGCTCATGTGTAATGACCATGTTGTTTAATCAGCTTCTTGATATGCCACACCTGTCAGGTGGATGGATTATATTGGCAAAGGAGAAATGCTCACTAACAGGGATGTAAACAAATTTGAGAGAAATAAGCTTTTTGAGAGTTTGGAACATTTCTGGGCTCTTATTTCCGCTCATGAAACTTGCGGCCAACACTTTAAATGTTGCGTTTATTTTTGTTCAGTGTATTTACACTGAGTATGCAAAACTTAAGAATACCTGCTCTTTCCATGACAGACTGACCAGGTTAAAGCAATGATCCCTTATTGATGTCACTTGTTAAACCCACTTCAAATCAGTGTAGATGAAGGGGAGGAGACAGGTCGAAGAAGGATTTTTAAGTCTTGAGACAATTGAGACAGGGATTGTGCACGTGAGGGTGAATGGGCAAGACAAAAGATGTAAGTGCCTTTGAACGGGGTATGGTAGTAGGTGCCAGTAGCACCAGTTTGGTGTCAAGAACTTCAACACTGCTGGGTTTCTCACGCTCCAAAGATTCCTGTGTTTATCATGAATGGTCCACCACCCAAAGGACATCCAGCCAACTTGACACAACTGTGGGAAGCATTGGAGTCAACATGGGCCAGCATCCCAGTGGAATGCTTTTAACACCTTGTAGAGTCCAGGCCCTGACAAATTGAGGCTGTTCTGAGCGGAAAAGGGGCGTGTGCAACTCAATGTTGTTCCTAATGTTTAGTATACTCAGTGTACTGCAAAGAAACAGCGCTACCTTGTTTATCAGCGCCATCTTGGTCATACAAAAACAAAATTCTTGAGTCCGACCTGCTACCCTCCAATTGAACCCCAACAACATCTGATGATATCTGTGCTGAAACACTGATAAGAACGGTGATCTGAAGGTAATCCAGGCAGAAATGCAGCCAGTGGTAATCTTGTGTCTGTGAGGCCCATGCAGGCTTAGCCTTGGCTTGAGACTTCAGGTCAGATGGGCAGATAGTGAACCTCCCTGGCAGGTAGCTACAGTAGACGGCATTGTAACATGTAGCCTACCTAACATACAGTTTGACCCCTTTGAGTATGCCATGACCTTTCACTACTGTATGTCATCTACTGTCAGAGCAATGGTGGAAGGGGGAAATAAAGACAAGCCGTGACAAGGACAGTTGGCGGTTATAGATGAGGGCAACAGGTCCTTTGACGGCTTGTTGAGGAAGTGGGTCCACTTGAAAACATGATGCTTGACTGAACTGATATGGTGTATCATTTAAAAGAGAAAAGTTCCCTACCCCCTGGTTCCTTGGCATGGAACATGAAGCGGTCTCTCTTTAGGACCGCCTTCATGGCGAATTACATGCTGGGTCTGAATGCTTTACAGCAGCTCTACTAACTAACTGATCTCTAGCATCTTCATCAAGGGCATACACTTCAGGGTCTGCTATTATCATGGCTGTCTCAGATGGTGTCATTTCAAAAATGTCTTCACACCATATTGACAGCAAACTTGAGGCACTGTATACACAACACGCTCTGTGTCAGAACAGTCCTTTAGCCCTGTGCCAGTAGTGATGATTACGTCACATCTACCAGAGACAGAGATGATTGATGTGTTTTTTTGCCCATGTGCCTCTAATTGAACATGTCCACCTTTGCCCCTTCATCCAGTAATCCTCCTGTATTCTACAGTCCACTCCATGTCATGGCTTACCAGTTCTAGTCTCTCCAGTCAGTCATGCAGCGGCAGGTGCAGTAGAACATATAGTGGTACAGTCCTGTGCCAGGTATCTCTGCTGACTGATGTGTTGCTCCAGACCTGGCAGCTCTCACCACTCCCACAGTGCCATCCGTTTTGTCACTAAAGCACCTTATACCACCCACCACTGCGACTTGTATGCTCTAGTCGGCTGGCCCTCGCTACATATTCGTCGCCAGACCCACTGGCTCCAGGTCATCTACAAGTCCATGCTAGGTAAAGCTCCGCCTTATCTCAGTTCACTGGTCACGATGGCAACACCCATCCGTAGCACGCGCTCCAGCAGGTGTATCTCACTGATCATCCCTAAAGCCAACACCTCATTTGGCCGCCTTTCGTTCCAGTACTCTGCTGCCTGTGAATGGAACGAATTGCAAAACAAAATCGCTGAAGTTGGAGACTTTCATCTCCCTCACCAACTTCAAACATCAGCTATCTGAGCAGCTAACCGATCGCTGCAGCTGTACATAGTCTATTGGTAAATAGCCCACCCATTTTCACCTACCTCACCCCCACACTGTTTTTATTTATTTACTTTTCTCCTCTTTTGCACACGAATATCTCTACCTGTACATGACCATCTGATCATTTATCACTCCAGTGTTAATCTGCAAAATTGTAATTATTCGCCTACCTCCTCATGCCTTTTGCACACATTGTATATGGACTCCCCTTTTTTTCTACTGTGTTATTGACTTGTTAATGGTTTACTCCATGTGTAACTCTGTTGTCTGTTCACACTGCTATGCTTTATCTTGGCCAGGTCGCAGTTGCAAATGAGAACTTGTTCTCAACTAGCCTACCTGGTTAAATAAAGGTGAAATAAAAAAAATGTAAAAAAATAAACTTGAGGACAGGACACAGAATGGGCTTTGGCCAGAGGGAGACATAGGATTTCAAACGTGGTGCAATAGATATCTAGACACAATAGGAGCATTTCGTTAGAACTGAACAATGCCTGTGTGTATGCATTCCTGGGTACTGTTTTCCTCCTACCACTGACCAGTGCTCTCTGCAGATGAATTGGTTCACAACATTCCCCACTGCACATAACCAAGGGTTTATGAACAAGCATCTGGCCAGGCTGCCTGGTGTTGGCCGTCTGCTAATCATTACTCTCGAGTCTTCTCCCCCTTCCACTCCTCCTCCTATCTTCTCCTTCTCCTCTCCAGTGTTTCAGCTGCAGTCATTTTGCTGTGGCGATGCTCCACGGCAAAGTCATTGCGGCCATGCAATTTATTTTTATTTTCTAACAAGGCGCAATTTGAAAATGTTGGAACAGTCCACATTTACTTTTCCTCCACAAACAAAACAAGTACTGACTAGAAAAAAAATCTGAGAACCACATGGTAGAATAGTTTTACGTTAGGGCTGTCCCTGACTAAAAACAAATCTTGGTCGACCGAGAGTCATCCTCTTCTTTTGAGCAATTGATAGTTCGAAATGGGGCCTCCCAGGTCACGCAGTGGTCTAGGGCACTCTGGGTTCACGCCCAGGCTCTGCCGCAGCCGGCCGCGACTGGGAGGTTCGTGGGGCGATGCACAATTGGCCTAGCGTCGTCCGGGTTAGGCCGGTAGGGATATCCTTGTCTCATCGCGCACCAGCGACTCCTGTGGCGGGCCGGGCACAGTGCGCACTAACCAATGTCACCAGGTGCACGGTGTTTCCTCCGAAACACATTGGTGCGGCTGGCTTCCGGGTTGGATGCGCGATGTGTTAAGAAGCAGTGCGGCTTGGTTGGGTTGTGTTTCGGAGGACGCATGACTTTCGACCTTCATCTCTCCCGAGCCAGTACGGGAGTTATAGCGATGAGACAAGATAGTAACTACTAATAATTGGATACTATGAAATCGGGTATAAAATGTGGCTGTCTATCTTCACTTGTAGCCTGTGAGAAAGACCCAATCTTTTTTAGGGTGCATTACGGCCACACAAAGGGGATGCCACCGTGAAATTTGAGGCATTATCAAGTGCTTGTCAAATTGTGAATGATTGCGAGACTGATAAAGTGTGTACATCCTGCGCAAAGAAACAAAGCAGAGCTTTTTCAAATCATCATTAGGGGTTGCATCATGCAGCCTTACAATGTATTAAAAATCAAACATCATATAGCCCAACATTTGTAGAACTAAAGTTACATTAACTCCAAATTAAGCATTTTTTTTGTTTTGTTAACCGAACACTACAAGAATAGCCACACATGCGCACTCCCTCAAATCGTTCGTTCAATTGTATTCTTCATACTATAAAATAATAATAAATTCTAAGCAAATCTTGTCTCTTGTCTATTCTGTTCTGAAATAAAAATTCTGAACCTGTCTAAAATAAATAAATGATTTATTGTGAAGGTGTAGGCTATACTACATGGATTTATTGTGAAGGTGTAGGCTATACTACATGGATTTATTGTGAAGGTGACTATATTAAATGGATTTATTGTGAAGGTGTAGGCTATATTAAATGTTCTGAAAATATTAAATATTTAAGGCTATATTAAATGGATTTATGAATGCTTCTTTAGAACCTGCTATATTAAAATAAATAGGCTATATTAAATGGATTTATTGTGAAGGTGTAGGCTATATTAAATGGATTTATGGAAGGTTTATACTACATGGATTTATTGTGAAGGTGTAGGCTATATTAAATGGATTTATTGTGAAGGTGTAGGCTATATTAAATGGATTTATTGTGAAGGTGTAGGCTATACTACATGGATTTCTTAACATGTAGATGTTCCAAAAGTCAGCATCAGTGGCTTGTAGACTGTGTGGAAGCCAGGAGATGCAAAATGTGTTTATGTTAATTAACGGTCAATTACCGTGAGACAGTTATTTGCTCGACAATCACCGGCTGACAAAATGTCATGACCGCCACAGCACTACCCCTGACCCTGTAAAGTCTGCCCTCCCTCGTATCACCACCACTGGGCTGCCTGCTTGAGTAACCAGCACCAGCGCCTCCAGTCACCTCGTCCTGAGAAAGAATGAGGAAACTACCGGCATCAGTCAGTCAGTATGCCTGCCTGCCTTTACGGCCTTTTGTCACACACTCACCTACTGATACAGGATTATTATGGGGATCCTGTCCAAGGCCCAAGGGCACTACAAACACCCTCACTACCTGACAGCCCTCTCTGAGACAGACTTATAAATTCAGCTCTAGTACCTAGAGAGAAAGAATCTGTCTATTATTCATGTAGACAGATACGACCACAACATAATGTTCCACTGAAGCCATCGGTTTTGCCAGAGGCTTTATTCTGCATTTATTTGAATTTCAATTCTGTTTATTGTAATGACGTTCGGTGTAGTGACATTTACTTTCGGATGCGTTTGCTTGTTATTCTGTATTCATGTGGATGTTCAACTCGGAATTAAACATGTACCTTTACTTGTAATCCGCTCTGGATAACAGTGTAATGTAAACGGAGCATAAACGGGATCAATACCTACCGTAGGAAGAGTTTTTATTGGGCCAGGAGTGTGAATGTGTGAGAGGAGTAGGCAAGGTGACAATTGGCGTACCGTATGTTGGTTTGTTTATTAGTGTGTGTGTGCCTGCGCTGCGTGTGAGTAATACCCTCATCAGAAGGGCACTGTTAGTGCAGTCAGACGCTGCTCCTTCAGCTCTGTAATTGAACGCTGAACTGGGCTTAAGGATCCATTTCTCAGCCAGCTCCCTCAAGCAGCTCCAATACAGCCTGTGATTAGAGTCTAGAGCCAGGGTAATCATTAACACTGGCCCAGCCAGCCACCCACCCACCCACACGCAGGGAGAAAAAAAAGAGACTATAAAATAAGTAAGGGATAATAAGAGAGGCTACGCGTTCTATGGAAAATAAGGAATGACGTGGAAGGTGTGTTCCAAGACACGCTAGCGGAGTTGAACTGACCTTCCACGGAGTTGCATTGTTTTCCAGAGAATGTCCTTCAAGCCAATCAGAAACTAGTATTCAACAGTGTCATGGTATAAGTTATGGATAAACGCCGACGTTCTGTAGATTACCTTGGGAAATAAGAATGACCTGTGTTTACCTTTGATGTTAAATGACATTATGCTTATGCATGTAATTAGAATCACAACTATTTTAACATTATTATTCTCTTAGCCAAATAATATATTCACAAATGTAAATGGGATGGAAAAAAATGTCTTGTTCTTTCATTGAACTGTTACAATTTTATAAAATCTCTCAAACCTGCCTTGTCACATTAATGATGTCCTGAATTATTCATGTTTTTTGTATTAAACATGTTTTTTTGGGGGGTCACCTGGTGTTCTATATGGTTTTGTTCATTGTATTCACAGGACTGTCCCTGTATTGATGTGTAATATTGTTGCAATAAATTTAAATAATGGAAATAATCAACGCCGCAGCCTCGGTAATGTACAGAACGGAGGCGTTTATCTAGCGTATAGCACAGTTGCCAGAGAAAACAATAGTAAAGAACACATTTCCTGGAAGAAATGAAACATTTGTAATACTTTCATTTTTATAAGAAAATGCACACTTTCTCATCTTTTGATTGCTAGAGAATATATGGAGGTTCTATATTGGCAAAGTTATTTTTCCTTGCTAGCCAACTAGCTACGGCTAACATGGTCATGATCTCTGCAGCCAAAATAACAGCAAAGTAGATACATTTGCGTTTGTTCAGCCTGTTTTCTATTGACATTCATTTTGATACATCCATAACAATGAGTTGATGATGCCCAATGTTACATGGTCTATACTATCAGATGTGCTATTAGCAAGAAGCATTATCACCTGTAGCCCAACTAATGAAGTGATGTGGCTATAAAATGTACATAGTCTGAAGCATGGCGTTTTTAAAATCGCATAGAACACAAGCCGACTAGGTAAATAGGTAAACTATTCCACTATGGGGTTGTCTGATTTTCCTTTAATAACAAAATTGCATGGCAATGTTGTTATTATCAGGCTGTTCCGAGGGCAAAACATGTTTTTCATCGTCACAGGTAGGTGCAGTGAAATGTGTTGTTTTACAGGGTCAGCCATAGTAGTACGGTGCCCCTGGAGCAAATAAGGGTTAAGGGCCTTGCTCAAGGGCACATTGACAGAGCCTTATCCACTCAGATATTCAAACCGGCAACCTTTCAGTTACTGACCCAACGCTCTAACCACTAGGCTACCCTGCCGCCCTATTAGGAAGGTGTTCTTAATGTTTTGTACAGTGTTATGGAAGACTTTAAACCCGGAGAAAACAGGGTTTAATCGAATTGGAGGGTTCTTGACTTAGACCAATCTTCCATACAGAATCTATCCAGCTCCTTGATATTCTTCATCTGCGCATATTAGGGGTGTACCTACCGGGCCATACTCATATTCATAACTGTATCCGTAGATTGACAGTTGGATTGGAAAACATGGAAGTGTTTTAAGATGCCTAAATAGGCTTGATGTTGGCAGAATACTGCATGTTTATAGGCCAAAAAAGCTCCAGATTCGGAGCAGCGTGCAAAGTGTGAGAGACTGTCATCAATTTGCAACGGGTAGAGAAGTTCGCTGTCAGGAAGTTAAAGCTTGGTCACAAATGGGTCTTCCAAATGGACAATGACCCCAAGCATACTTCCAATGTTGTGGCAAAATGGCTTAAGGACAACAAACTCGAGGTATTTGAGTGGCCATTACAAAGCCCTGATCTCAATCCTATAGAACATTTGTGGGCAGAACTGAAAAGGCGTGTGTGAGCAAGGAGGCCTCCAAACCTGAGAAATGGGCCAAGATTCACCCAACATATTGTGGGAAGCTTGTGGAAGGCTACCCGAAATGTTTGACCCAAGTTAAACAATTTAAAGGCAATGCTACCACAAATACTAATTGAGTGTGTGTAAACTTCTGACCTACTGGGAATGTTATGAAAGAAATAAAATCTGAAATAAATCTCTACTTTATTTTCTGACATTTCACATGCTTAAAATAAAGTGTGATCCTAACTAACCTAAGACAGGACATTTTTACTAGGATTAAATGTCAGGAATTGTGAAAAACTGTATGTAAACATCCGACTTCAACTGTACCTTGTAGCAAACGTCCTCAGCATTTGTCTATTTATCATAGTAGCAGGCTAACTAGAGCCAGCAGCAATCTTAAACGACCCAACCGAAACATGCAAGGATAAGTGATCGGGTGAATGAAGCAAAGCGAATGAACGGAGAAATAAGGCTTCGCTCTATCCAATCAGAGCCGCAGGGTCAACGTACAGCCCACCCTTCTCTATACATAAAGACAAACTAGCAAGTTGAGTTACTTAGACCACATAACACCTCAACACTTAATTGAAAGATGAACACTGGCACCGAAAAAAAATAAGATTATATCAAACAAAAAGTTACTCTGACCATAATCATATCAGGACAATTGCCCATATCCGTTACATTACTTGTTTTGTCCGACTACTCGGCACACCCCTAGCGTATATACAGTAGACTGCCCTCTTCGGTTCAAACCACAGGTTTTCAACGGGGTTCAAGTCCGGAGACTGAGATGGCCATTTCAAGATGATGATTTTGTGGTCAATTAACTATTTCTTTATGAATTGTTGTGTGTGCTTTGGGTTATTGTCTTGCTGGTAGATCCACTTTCGGCCCAGTTTCAGCCTCCCAACAGAGGCAACCATGTTTTTGGCTAAAATGTCCAGGTACTGGGTAAAGTTCATGATGCTGTTGACCTTAAAAGGGCCCAGGACCAGTGGAAGCAAAATAGCCCCATAACATCACAGATCTACCACCATATTTCACAGCAGGTACAGAGTTATTTTCAGCTTATGCATCCTTATGTCGATGCCAAATCCACCACTGGTGTGCGAGGCCAAATAGCTTTATATTTTTTAGCTCATCTTTGTCAAGGGGGACAATCATTGTGTACCTGAATGTATATAGAAATGCGTCATGCATGATGACACACACACACACACACACACACACACACACACACACACACACACACACACACACACACACACACACACACACACACACCTTGTATCCCTCACTTCCTTATCTAACAGATGTAACCCTCATATTTTGTCAATTTGAATTCCGACACCTATAATAATGTAATGCAAAAAAAAGAAGAGAAAGGCTGTGAAGGGGAAACACATTTGAAAATGCAAAGTTAGGTTGCGCAACGGTTTGGTTCACATAGCCAGTTTATGCTAAAATTGGAATTGAGAGTTACTCATTTAAAAAAAAAAAAAATTTAAAACTGTATAATGTCTTCTCTGCCCCATGGCAAAATGTGTAAAATTGCAGGAAATGAGCAAAATGTTGTCTCTGTTGCCAAGAGGGCCGCTAAGACCAGCCACTACCAAGCAACCCCCCCTTTAAAAGTAGGTTTTATTAGCTGCCTCATCACAGCAGTTGCACGTGCAATAATAGGCTTGCTATTGTTGAATGTTTTCATTAAGCTCTTAATGAAATATGTCTGTTCGTTGTATGCATGTTTTCTGTTGGTCACATCGTTTTACTGTTTGTTGACCGGTTAATGTGATTTGGTTAGTCGGCAGCAAAAATGACCGAAATTTGCATCCCTAATCCATAAAGACGTCAGAGCAAAACGCAGGTCAGACCACACACAGCTTCAGAAGGAAACACGCAGCTGCCAAACAGGCAACATCAAAACAGAGTCTCTGAGCAAGACTGGTTGTAAGAAATTCAAAAGGTACAGGGGATCAATTCAACTGACAGCATGTTTCTTCGGCAACCATTTATAGTAGCCCATCAGTACAACGCTACATCTTTGTGAGCCACAGCTCACCTGTCCTCTGTGGGTTAGCCAAGGACAGCACAGCAAAATGGCTGTGCAGTATGTGCTGCTGTCATATTTATCCTACAAGCGCCAGGGCAAGGACTCCCCCTGACATGACTGCTCCTGACATGTCTGCAGAAGGACAACGAGCTGAAGGACAAAATGCAGAAGGGCACAAAACCACACATGCAAACTTCCTTTTCTCTACAATAACATAACCGCCCAAACAGCTGAAGTCTTCAGAGAATAGGGCTGATGTGACCCAACCCTCAGTGCTGCTCAACCACAGACTAGCCACGTGTGACGCCGGTTATTTTGTATTCTTTACAGCTTGTGGGCACAGGCATAAAAACAAATGGAGTGTGTCACCTGATCTGGTGCCAGCTCAGTCCATGTAAACCTCAATAAATACACTGAAAGGCAAACAGAAAGGGCAATTTATAGCAAAAGTGCCAACTTTTGACTTCTAGAGAACACCTCTATCCGTGGGTAACCGATAAAGTATGGATGGGTCTCTAAACCCGTCTCCCGCTGACTGTGGAAGGTGGAGGTATGGACCCTACCCAGGCCTCTCTCGCTCTCTGTGCAGCTGCTGCGGGGAGAAGATGAAGACGGCCCAGTCCCCTGGGATGGAGGCAGAGCAGAGACACCCCTCAGTCATAACATCTGGACACAGAATGGGCGTCAACAGGTAGCAGCTAATAGCCCCTCAAGACCCCAAAGCTGGAGTATTCTGCTGCTTTCCCAAGTAGGAAACTGAAAATAAAAACTGTGTCAACAAAAGCATCCTTATTAAAAGGTATCATGTGTGTGTGTGTAGGGTAAATCCCAACCTTGGAAATGTGAATCTAAGCTGGAAGCCTCTAGGACTAGGTTTAGTAAATCCAGAGATAAGCCTACTATAGAGCCTTCTACTACACCTGTAATGTGACTGAAAAATGGGAAATAGATCTCAAGTGTCACTTCTTAAATAAAAGTAAAGGAACAAAAGGCTGAGGAAATGGAGCGTGTCAATGACCCGAGGAAGGAAGACTGGACCATGTCTTCTATTCCCTCAACACTTACACCTACTCCACAGGGCTCAAACGCTCCGAATAGGAACAATCCCTATTGGGTGACAGCCACGTGACCTGTATCTAAATTAGAATAACACTACTACAGTGCAACAGGCTGCCTGTGAACAAAGTGAACCACAATAATGGCTTCTCTCTGCCCTACCAACTAGGGATGTGACAAATCGCCGATTTTGTTAAAAGTTGAGAATACATTTTTTTTCTGGTTTTATAGCAGTAAGGCCAAATTCAATATTTCATCAAATAATTATTAAAATATATTTTTGTAATACTTCAAGGGGTCTTACAATTCAAAATCAAATAGCCAAATGATCCTTGGTATGACCTTAACCTGTTACTCCTACCCCCTACTTTTTCGAACATTCTGTTAAAAATCGCGCAACATTTCAGCGCCCTGCTGCTCATGCCAGGAATATAGCATATGCATATAATTAGTATGTGTGGATAGAAAACACTCAGACGTTTATAAAACTGGTTAAATCACGGCTGTGACTATAACAGAACGTACGTTTCATCAAAAAGTGCAGGAAAATCTGATCACTGAAAATGGAAAAATATATCCATGCGCGACTTGAAGCTCCTCAAGCTCATTACCATAACGCAACGTTACCTATTCATGAAAATCGCAAATGAAATTAAATAAATATATTGGCTCACAAGCTTAGCCTTTTGTTAACACTGTCATCTCGGCTTTTCAAAATATGCTTTTCAACCATAGCTACACAAGCATTTGTGTAAGAGTATTGATAGCTAGCATAGCATTAAGCCTAGCATTCAGCAGGCAACATTTTCACAAAAACAAGAAAAGCATTCAAATAAAATCTTTTACCTTTGAAGAACTTCAGATATTTTCAATGAGGAGACTCTCAGATAGCAAATGTTCAGTTTTTCCCAAAATATTATTTGTGTAGGAGAAATCGCTCCGTTTGGCTAAGAAAAAAACCCTGAAAATTCAGTCATTACAACGCCAAACTTTTTTCCAAATTAACTCCATAATATCGGCAGAAACATGGCAAATGTTGTTTAGAATCAATCCTCAAGGTGTTTTTGGAAAATGGAAAAATGCACGCAGCTGGAGATTACACAATAATTTCGACGGAGGACACCAAGCGGGCACCTGGTAAATGTAGTCTCTTATGGTCAATCTTCCAATGATATACCGTCACAATGCTGCAGACACCTTGGGGAAACGACAGAAAGTGTAGGCTCATTCCCGGCACACTCATTCCTGGCATATTTTCAAAATCTGAGACGACAGGCTAAGCTGTGTTTTGCAATATTGCACTTGTGATTTAATGAATATAAATAGTTTTAGTAATATTATGGCGCTATGCTATTCAGCGGTTTTTGATGACAATTATCCCGCTAAAGAGATGGGTTGCGTCGAGATGTTAAATTGTGTACTCATAATAACAGGAGTTTGTGTGTGTGTGTAGCATGAATGAATGAGCATGAATGAATGAGTGTGTGTTAAGGTGTGGAGAATCAAAGCAGGTGGTCAGTCCAGTTCAAGTGTTCAGCAGTCTGATGGCTTGTAGATAGAAACGGTCTCTGAGCCTGTTTCTCCCCAGACCTCACGCTCCGATAACATCTGCCTGACGTGTGGCTCATGTGTGTTTAAAATCAGGTAGGCCAGATCCAGCCTGTAGACAAAGATAGCACAATGAGACAGACATTTTACCGGATGTATAAATGTGAAGCATTCGCTTGGGGTTTCAACTCACTACATAATAGGGTGGGAGAAGATGAAACGAGATGGATTTTGGCCAGGATTCTGCAAACTTTCTCATCAATGAAACGTTTGATGTCAATAGTCTTATGAAATTCACCCATCACAAAAGTTTTTCAAAAAGAAAGTTGTTTAGAAGGGAAATTGGGTTATTGCACACGCCCACCTCAGAGGTGGTGTCCCCTAACGGAAATATGCAGATCTGTCACGCCCCCCCCACCCCCAAAAAAAACAGATGTGTCTTGGTGTCTAAAATGAGTGTATATGTTATTATTCTTCTGGTTGAATAGAGGCACACTACTAATGGCTACTGAGCAGTCCCTCCTAAAGCACACATCAGTGTTTACTCAGAAGTGCAGGAAGAGGTGACTGGCACCAGGGACAGTGACCCTTTGGACCCAGACACACTACCTAACCAAATTCACCATGCCTATCACCATGGCAACATGAGATAGGCAGTGATGATGGACTGTATCCTTTAGCCTGTGTGTTTGCGTTGAACCCATTAGATGCCCAGACTGGCATCTCCAGTTGAACAGGGCTTAAGGCTGACTTACTGCTGGTTACAGTACGGCTTTTAACTAGATGATTTTGTTTGCCAAGTAAAGAAGACGTGTTTGCCATGTAAATTATGATGATGAACACATAGTTCACCAGATTTGTGCTGTACTGTGGTGAGAAACAGCTGCAAATAGGGCCCTAGAAAATCAGTTGATTTTTTTTTACCTGATTCCGTTTGAGTTTATCCCCAAATTCCGTTTTCGCCTTATACATAGAAAAACAACATTTGAGGTTCTAATTCCACAACTTTTGAGATCTGGGAGGATTTTTTTTTATAAAAGAAGAAGTGTAGATACCTACCCTAGAGCGGTTAAAGGGTGAGACACTAACGTCGCACCAGGCCAACATCTTGTGAAACTGCAGAGAGCTAACATTCTAAATACACCATTTGTTATAGTAAACATTCTTGTAAATACATAGTAAACATTATAGTTATAGTAAACATTCTTGTAAATACATGTTCATCTTTGAAATGACGTAAGATACGTCTTAATCAGATTTCAAAAAGCTGTTACTACGAAAGCAAACATCTGAGGATTGCACCCCGCACACACAAGTATTACGAGCATTTTCCAACCAAGCATTAGCGTCATGAAAGTTAGAAATAACAATAAAATAAATAGCTAATCATTGAAGATCTTCCTCTGGTGGCAATGCCAAGTGTCCTAACTACACAGTGAATGTTCGTTTTGTTTGATAAAATCCATTTTTATAGCCTAACACGAAACATTTGTAAAACGCTTGCGTCATGATTTCCGTCTCATTCAACATTGGACGAAACATTCGTGGTAAATACACACACTAAACACTACGTTTATCCAGTCATGGTTGGTTTCATTGCAATCCTCTGGTTGTTAGTAACACAACCATACTTGATGGTTCTTTTCCCGGGACGTATTGACCGAAACAAACCGATTTGAAGACACCAATCAATGACATCATTGCGCACCAATGGTAGGACCGGTCTATCGCTGATTGACTGTATTTTGTCCCAATGATCATCTTGAAATCCGGTCCTTCTGTAGCACAGTTGGTAGAGCATGGCGCTTGTAACGCCAGGGTAGTGGGTTCGATTCCCGGGACCACCCATACGTAGAATGTATGCACACATGACTGTAAGTCGCTTTGGATAAAAGCGTCTGCTAAATGGCATATATTATATATTATTGAAATCTAGCTTGGAAGATAGCCAATGAGCAGAGGTAAACGGCAATATGGAATGGTTATAAAATGAGGGGAAAAAATCCAGAAAGTCACATTGTAGGATTTTTTATGAATGTATTTGCAAATTATGGTGGCAAATAAGTATTTGGTCAATAACAAAAGTTTCTCAATACTTTGTTATATACCCTTTGTTGGCAATGACAGAGGTCAAACGTTTTCTGTAAGTCTACACAAGGTTTTCACACACTGTTGCTGGTATTTTGGCCCATTCCTCCATGCAGATCTCCTCTAGAGCAGTGATGTTTTTGGGGCTGTTGCTGGGCAACACGGACTTTCAACTCCCTCCAAAGATTTTCTATTGAGTTGAAATCTGGAGACTGGCTAGGCCACTCCAGGACCTTGAAATGCTTCTTACGAAGCCAATCCTTCGTTGCCCGGGCGGTGTGTTTGGGATCATTGTCATGCTGAAAGACCCAGCCACGTTTCATCTTCAATGCCCTTGCTGATGGAAGGAGGTTTTCACTCAAAATCTCACGATACATGGCCCCATTCATTCTTTCCTTTACACAGATCAGTCGTCCTGGTCCCTTTTCAGAAAAACAGCCCCAAAGCATGATGTTTCCACCCCCATGCTTCACAGTAGGTATGGTGTTCTTTGGATGCAACTCAGCATTCTTTGTCCTCCAGACACGACGAGTTGAGTTTTTACCAAAAAGTTCTATTTTGGTTTCATCTGACCATATGACATTCTCCCAATCTTCTTCTGGATCATCCAAATGCTCTCTAGCAAACTTCAGAGGGGCCTGGACATGATCCCACGGGGTGAGATCTTGTGTGGAGCCCCAGATCGAGGGAGATTATCAGTGGTCTTTTATGTCTTCCATTTCCTAATAATTGCTCCCACAGTTGATTTCTTCAAACCAAGCTGCTTACCTATTGCAGATTCAGTCTTCCCAGCCTGGTGCAGGTCTACAATTTTGTTTCTGGTGTCCTTTGACAGCTCTTTGGTTTTGGCCATAGTGGAGTTTGGAGTGTGACTATTTGAGGTTGTGGCCAGGTGTCTTTTATACTGATAACAAGTTCAAACAGGTGCCATTTTAAGCGCAATATTTTGTCACAAAAACAAGCTCGACTATGCATATAATTGCCAGCTTTGGAAAGAAAACACTGACGTTTTCATAACTGCAAAGATATTATCTGTGGGTGCCCCAGAACTGGTCTTACAGGCAAAACCAAGATGCAACTTCAAACAGGAAATGAGCAGGATTTGAGGCTCTGTTTTCCATTGTCTCCTTATATGGCTGTGAAAGCGCCACGAATTAGCCTGCCCTATCTATCGTTTCTCCAAGTTGTCTGCAGCATTGTGACGTTTTTGTAGGCATATCATTGGAAGATTGGCCATAAGAGACGACATTTACCAGGGGTCCGCCCAGTGTCCTTTGTTGAAATTGTTGCGTAATCTCCAAGCTGCTCGCATTCATCCATGTGATTGAGACAGAGAGGAGACTTCCAGGAATGATATATCATGAAGAGATATGTGAAAAACACCTTGAGGATTGATTCTCAACAACGTTTACCATGTTTCAGTCGATATTACGGAGTTAATGTGGAAGAAAGTTTGCCGTTTGGATGAATGAATTTTAGTTTTTTTTTTGGTTGCCAAACATGACGCAGAAAACGGACCGATTTCTCCTGCACAACTAATCTTTCAGGAAAACTTAACATTTGCTATCTAACTGAGAGTCTCCTCATTTTGTCTGTCATAGTTGAAGTGTACCTATGATGAAAATTACAGGCCTCTCATCTTTTTAAGTGGGAGAACTTGCACAGTTGGTGGCTGACTAAATACTTTTTTGCCCCACTGTATCTGTTTATTTTACGTGTTGATTACAGGGCTCATACGTGAAAGTATTGTTACTGATTTTTAAAAAGCTTTCACAGTGGCAGTGATTCTGATTATGAGCCGCCAATGTCTAGGTGTCCATCTCCCTCTGAAGCTGGTTCATCCAGCAGGACCCCCGCGGTCTCCGGCTCCACACCTACCCGGCCATCTAGAGATGTGAAGTCCGTGACAAAGAAGAGGAGGTGGGGAAGAGAGAAACCTGCAGACAGAGGGCCAGAGGGTCGTTGGCACTCTGTGTTAGAAGATGTGGAACCAAATCCACCAGTTTTTAGACCCAAAATGCAGCCAGGACCTCAACTAGACATGACTGCAAAGTACAGCCCCCTTCAACTTTTTCAACTGTTTTTCACCTAGTCAGTTGTTGATTCCTTGGTGTCGAACACCAGTACGGGTGTAGGCAGGAAAGAAGGAGGCATGGAAGATCATTTCCATGTCAGACCTTTTCTGCTACTTTCCAATGGTCATTAATTTGTAAGTCGCTCTGGATAAGAGCGTCTGCTAAATGACTTAAATGTAAATGTCATTTACATGAGGCTGGTGAAGTTAAACTCTTAAGGGACTACTGGAAAACATCAGCTCTCTATCAACTGCCTTTCCCCATGACTCTCATGTCTTGTAAAAGGTTTCTGACTATCTCACAGGCGCTTCACATCAGTGACCCAGAAGTTGATGGGAAGAATGACAAGTAGAGAGGCACACCAAGGTTTGATAGGCTGTGCAAAAATCAAACCTCTCTACCCCAACATCGTTGAGGCCTGCAAGACCTATTTTCAGCCCGCCCAGAACCTGTCCATCGATGAGAGGATGGTAGCCTCAAAGGCCAGAATCAGCCTCAAACAATACATGCGTAACAAACCAACCGAATGGAGTTACAAACTGTTTGTTTTGGCTGATTCTGTGTGTGCCTACACTTGCCATTTTTTTGTTTATGAGGGGAAAAACAGTTTTGCGACCGGTAAGGGACTCAGTTATGATTCCGTTATGGAGTTATTAGATTTTCAACTGCTGGGGAAGAGATACAAACTGTTTGTGGACAACTTCTACACAAGCCCGACCCTGTTTACAGAGCTGAGGAAGCGGGATGTGTGGGCTTGTGGCACCATTCGGACCAATAGAGTGGGCTTTCCAAAGACAAAGGTGAACGACATGCCTAAGCGGGCTGAGCGGGGTACCATGCGATGGATCCGTGAAGATGGCCTGCTCGTTGTGATGTGGATGGATACCAGAGAGGTGGTCATGTGCTCCAGTATCCACAAGTCCTTCAGTGTAGATCATGTCGTCAGGCGTGTGAAGGATGGTAGCGGGGCATGGACCAAAAAAAAATGTCCCCATTCCAGCTGCTGTGAAGGACTACAACAAGGGCATGGGAGGTGTGGACCTGTCAGATGCGCTGATAGGATACTACAATGTTGTTCACAAGACCATGAAATGGTACAAGACATTTTTCTATCATTTCATTGACATTGCTGTGGTGAATGCCTTCATCCTCCAGAAGGAAATGGCTAAGAGCTGTGGACAGCCCCCCATCTCACAGCTAGCAGCTCATCCAAGAGCTAGTTCAATCCAAGCAGCTCTGCTCTTTAGTTACAGATTCAAGTCCACTGGGTGTTAGAATAGCATTTATTTATTTTGTATATAGTTCTTTCCTTCAAAATGATTTATTTTCATATAGTTCTTTCCTTATGTTTTATTTTTTTTGGGGGGGTGTTAGAATAGCATTTATTTATTTTGTATATAGTTCTTTCCTTCAAAATGTATCACTGTACCAATTCGGCCACTTGGGTACATTTGTGTGGGACACCTGGGTGACTTCATGCTCAATGTCATGTAGCTCGCTCATTTTTGAAGTTCTGTCCAAAACTTTGCTCCGCTATTGTTGCCATCTTATGTTCTTCATTCAAATCATCCACAGGGTCCTATCAGTATGTTTGGTTGTTCTTGGTCATTTAAAAGATGATGCAGCAACAATAAAAAACAGAAAATGTATGTTTATTCCCTTGTATTTTCTTCTACCAGATCTATTGTGTTATATTCTCCTTTCCTTTCAAACGATACCAAGAATATGCATATCCTTGCCTCTGGGCCTGAGCTACAGGCAGTTAGATTAGGGTATGTCTTTAGGTGGAAATTGAGAAGGGGGGGAGGGGTACCCCAAAGAAGTTAATGCAAGTGCGCACCAGCAAGAGACTGTTGTTGTTTGGTTAGCGATGTTTCTGTAGCGCTCATGTTATTGCTGAGTTTGAAAGAATACATAGCCACTGGATTCATGCAAATTCATGCTACTTTGTAGTTAACGTTTAAATAAAAAGGTTTTTGGAAAAATCTTTAGATCTCTACCATAAGGTTATCATTAGCATCATCACTAACGGCTACACAAAGTGTAGACACACACACACACACACACACACACACACACACACACACACACACACACACACACACACACACACACACACACACACACACACACACACACACACACACTAACCTAACGTCTCAAGCTCTGTCAGGTTGCATGGGGAGTGTTGCTGCACAGCTGCACAGCTATTTTCAGGTCTCTCCAGAGATGTTCGATCAGGTTCAGGTCCGGGCTATGCCTGGGTCACTCAAGGACAAGCCACTCCTGCATTGTCTTGGCTGTGTGCTTAGGGTTGCTGTCCTGTTGGAAGGTGAATCTTCACCCCAGTCAGGTCCTGAGCAGGTTTTCATCAAGGATCTCTGTACTTTGCTCTGTTCATCTTTGCCTCAATCCTGACTCGTCTCTCCTAGTCCCTGCCACTGAAAAACATCCCCACAGCATGATGCTGCTACCACCATGCTTCACCATAGTGATGGTGCCAGGTTTCCTCCAGACGCGTCTTGGCATTCAGGCCAAAGAGTTCAATCTTTGTGTTATCAGACCAGAGAATCTAGATTCTCATGGTCTGAGAGTCTAAGTGCCTTTTGAGAAACCCCAAGCAGGCTGTCACGTGCCTTTTACTGAAGAGTTGCTTCTGTCTGGCAACTACCATAAAGGCCTGAATGGTGGAGTGCTGCAGAGATGGTTTTCCTTCTGGAATGCTCTCCAATTTCCACAGAAGAACTCTGGAGCTCTGTCAGTGACCATCGGGTTCCTGGTCACCTCCCTCACCAAGGCCCTTCTCCCCAGATTGCTCAGTTTGGCTGGGCAGCCAGCCCTAGGAAGAGTCTTGGTGGTTCCAAACTTCTTCCATTTAAAAATGATGGAGGCCAATGTGTTCTTGTGGACCTTCAAAGCTGCAGACACTTTTGGGTACCCTTCCCCAGATCTATCTCGACCTCGTGGCTTGGTTTTTGCTCTGTCATGCACTGTCAACTGTGTGCCTTTCCAAATCAAGTCCAATCCATTGAATTTACCACAGGTGGACTCCAATCAAGTTGTAGAAACAGCTCAAGGATGATCAATGGAAACAAGATGCACCTAAGCTCAATTTCGAGTCTCATAGCAAAGGGTCTGAATACTTACGTGAATGAGGTTTCTGTTTTTTATGTTTAATACATTTGTATAAAAAAATATATATATATATTTTTAGCTTTGTCATTATGGGGTATTGTGTGTGAGGAAAATGTTTAATTTAATCAATTTCAGAATAGGGCTGTAACGTAACAAAATGTGGAAGAAGTCAAGGGGTCTGAATATTTTCCGAAGGCACTGTATGTGCCCTGCTACATTGGCTAATGACGACGGTGGCACAAAGAATTCTCAAAGACTATCACTGGTTCGAACATTCCTGTCCTGTGTGACCTACGGCCTACTGATCCCCATGTTTGAACGCAAAACACACCGCCTGAGGGACGGTGACGCAACAAGAATGAGGAAACATTCCGTTTCTTTAGCATACCATCCCTATCACTTCAGTGACGCCTTCATTAACACAATAACTATGGTGTACCGACGTCAATCAAATATATCGCTGTGTCTTATCGCACTGCTGCGGTCCCAGCAGACAGGCCAGTTTTCCTGTCCACAGTCAGAGAAGAACAGAGGGAGGAAGAAGCATAAGCCTCAAGTGCAGTCAGACCGGAATTTCTAGTGTGGTGCCTAAGTGTGTCTACAGGGGGTGGGTGGTGGCGATGCCATGGACAGACAGAGGACTGGTGAGGTGGGATCGGGAGACAGAGTGGGAAGGGTCGGGACTAGGCAGAAAACCCCATTCATACATTTCTGATCAGCCTTGCTATAGGTCTAGATCCTTGCTATAGGTCTAGACTGCAGGCTGCTCTGTTAAGAGAATAAATGGTTTGTCAACAGTTGACTTAAATGCTGTCACCTCATATCTTTGGGTATGTGGGTGAAGTGAATGCGAGCGGTTTGCGAGTGACGTGTACATCTCATCTGGCATCAGCAGACTGAGCTCTTGTTTGGAGATGAGATGATTGAGTCTGACCTTTTTTTGTCAGAGGCAAATTTCAGACTTTACACAAGCCATCTGAAAGAGAGGAGGATCCTGCAAGAAGCAAGACTACCACTCCTTCACGCTGAACTTCACACTGATTGGTGGGATTTAGGCTCCCTCTTTTCAAGTGAAGGGGCATGTAAGATAGTATACCCCCACCGTGCACTACATAACTCTTATCTCCAGCTAAAGTCATTGTGTAGACCCTGTACCTAAAGCTTAGCTTGGATACACCAGCACCTACCAGCAGATGGAATGAGTGTCACAGACACAGAACACTTTCTTTGAACACGAGAAGCTAACAGATAAACAGGTTTATCATGGAGAAAGATCCTACTGGCTGGTAAAAAGGGGGGTGACTTCAAACAGACTGAACAGTCGACGGAGGAGGTCATGACACCCTGGGGGATTTCAAGTCAAATAAAACAAAACCCTGCGCGTCTGCCTTAGTGACACTGGGCAGATTGCCCAATCCGGGAGGTGAAATATCGTTCAAGCACAAAGAATATCAAACATGTAGGGTGTGTGGACTTTTGCACCACAAGTCAACTCCTTGAAAATGCTCCATCCCAGACGGCGTTTCTTAAAATCTTTAAGAGTAAAAAAAACAAAACAGACGAAACACAATGCTCTTTAGTGATAACTTCATTGACTGACTGCATCGCACTTCAGCTAATCTAACCCTGCCTAATAGCCACATGCTAGGGAGGTGTGCAGCTCAAAAGGAGCCAGGCACACATGGTCACACACACACACACACACACACACACCCAGATAGACAAAATAAACTAACCAAATACCCAGTAACCCATACTGATCCTTACTGCTAGTCTGCTACAGCACCTCAACCTTATTATGGCTCTATTGAAAAGGGGGATCACCAGATCTACACAAGGGGAGGCCCCATGTAATGGATCGCTGCTGGGTAAACACTTCAAACCTTTACCCTGAACTATTTGAAACCGGCTATTGGGTTGTACTCGTCTGATTGTGTTTCTTACTATGGCATCGGTGACTTCCGTGCCCATGACCACGCATGGCTTAGGCCACTGACGGAGGCCTGTAATTGGATATGGAGGGCCAGGTGGCCTGGTGATCAGTTGGAGCTGATCTGTCGGGCCAGCCAGTGTTTCTAACTACCCTGAACAGGCCAGACCTGGGACAGGAGCCTGGAGCTACACAGCCCCCTGCGCTATACTCAAACACAGGCCACACAAAACGGAGACACGGTGTGAGGCCAGAGCTGACCACGCACAACAGGAATAAAGGAAGAAGAAAAAAAATAAAAAATTTGCGGGAGTAATTTCTTCATTCTCCATCTCTCTGAACTGGGGACTTTTGGATGGACTTTCTGCACTCTAACCCTCAATAACATATTACATCAGGAGCCAAAAAGCTCTACAGACTTTCCATTTCTTATTCCAGCAGGTTTAGGAGCCACCAGAATAAGTGTTAATCCAGCCTGCCCCAGGGAAGAGCCAGACTATTAGTAAGCTCTTACCTTGCAGCTGTTTGAATCTCCCCTCCAGGATGTTGGAGTACTGCACCTGGTTAACAAACGCCGCCGGGGAGAGACAGGGCTCCCTGTTTCGCTGGTGGTCCAGCTCCATGTTGGAGCGCTCTCTCCCTCCCGCTCAGCCTAAATCAACCTCAGGTATGGAGCTCTGCAGCGTGGCCGGGCCAGTGGGCTCTCCAGCATAGCACAGGGCCAGCAGGGCTGTCCACAGGACAGGAGCTAGCTATCTACCAGTAGATTCTACTACAGAAGCTACAGGCTTTAGTTGAGGAAAGGTCTGTTAGATTCAAAATGTGCTTTTTTATGGATCGCTTTCCCTCGTAAAATCCCAGTCCTTCTCCTCTAGCAGAGAAAACGTACAAAAAAATAATATCCTCCTTTGATTTCTCTCCCCCTTTCACAGAGGTGCAGGAGTTTTTCCAAACAAAACTAAGAGCAGAATGTTCTCGTCGCTTTCACCTCTTCTGGAATCTGTGCCACACTCCTTTTCTCTGAGCAAAGTAGAAACCTTTAGAGCAGTAGAAGTTCTCCTCTTCACATTCAGAGTCAAATGAACACTGGCTCTTCCCTCCAAAACATTGAGCGCGCATTCCGCCTCACACACACACACACACTACACACACACACACACCTTGTTTGAGCACAACAGGAGAACCGGCTGTGGTCGGATAGCTGTGTAAACAGAGCCTGCTGCTCACGGAAAGCTGTGACATTTGCATAAGGTGTGTTTTAGGGAGGAGCCTGAGAAAAGAGCGGGTGGATGGGCTGGATCAGTGGAGGGGGGTGGGGGGCGGCTGGAGGAGTGGTGAGGTGGACTTAACCATTCAGCAAGGTACAGTAGGGAGAGGCAGAAGATGGATCATTCCAATCCTTCACAATGCCACAGTGGTAGTGTAGGAGGTGTGGTCAGTGAGGTGTCACACAAGCCAGCATCTACGGTTGTTCTCCCATCCTCTGTCTCAGTCTTACACGATCACTCTCTTCTCTTTCCGCTTCACGGGACTAAAATAAGGCGTTAAGACAGGAAGGAAGTAGTTGAGAAACTGGCAGCAGCAGCAACACGCTCTTTCCTGCCTGAGCAGCGGAGTGTGATGAGAGAATGTGTGTGTGTGTGTGTGTGTGTGTATGTGTGTGTGTGTGTGTGTGTGTGCTCAATCACTGTCCACTGAGGCCCACCCAATCAAAAACGTCGAAGCATCGATTTCCCGCATGTCTACATACACATGAACACAACGACTTACCGCTACCAAAATAAAAATGTCGATGCATTCCTCAGAAATAAGTGGACATGGCAGCCGTTTGCAGTGCTCTCGGTACTGTGCTCAACACTTAGCTGCAGCGGCAGCTTGTCCTCCACAGTGACCTGGATATGACACACCAGAGCCGCGTTGTTCACTAGAAACAAATTAAATTAGCTTTCTTACATGAAATGTCAGGAGGGGACCCTTCTCCTTTCCACACAAGTCAGGTCAGAGCAAGTGGCTGTGCTAACTCATACAGGAGCCCCGAGGATACCAGTTTGAAGTTTTGTATTCGTCAATCACATGTACAGGATACACGTGGTATACACAGTCTAACTAGTTGCTTCCACGCGGGTTCCTTCTCGACAATGCAACAATAAGAAATGAGAACAGATAAGACTATGAACATAAAGTAAACGGCTCAGTGGAATAGAATAAAACATTGTATCTTAAGTATAACACAGGGAAGGTAGAATTTATAGTTCAATATTTACAAGTGTTTTTGGGAAAGGGGGGATTTGGGGTTCAAGTGTTTATAACTGTGTGGTATTTAGCAAGTCAGAATCAGAGTCCAGTCGGAACGATTGTGGTGTGTGTGTGTGTGTGGCATGAATGGGTGCGCGCTAAGGTGTGGGTAAGGTAAGGGTACAGCCTGCCCTGTCCATGGGGAACGTGTTCAGATCTGCTGTTTTACAGGCTGTGTTTGGGCTACTTTGGGTTTGGTTGGGTTAAGGCTGTACAGTACAGGAGCCCTGCGGCCTACTCTCATTAGAAGATCTAGGGGGCCAGGGTTTTCAGAGTGACCAGCACTTTATAGAAGGAAGTGGCTTAATGAGGCCCAGAGAACAGACGCAGGCCTCTCACTGGGGGCTAAGGGATTCTGTCGCTATCGCCAGGGGGTGATGAGAGGAGAGCTCGGTGGTGCGCTCATTGCTGTCCTGACAAAATACCAAACATCCCTCTTAACATGCAGGCCTGTAATGAGTGCAGGTCTCTGAGTGTGTGTAACTGTGCTCACGCCTCGGGATAAAGAAGCTTCCTTCCTCTAGAAAACAGCTCGTCCGCTTGCTGTACAGAGGGCTGGATAAACAACCCTTTTCTGCAACTTGTGAAAACTAAAAGAGGGGGGAGTATACGAGGAAGCATTCGGCAAGAGCTCCTGTATGAAGCACGGTGCAATTACAGATAATGGCCCGTTCTACTGACATGAGCAAGACAGTGGAGCAGAGAGGAGAGGGGGAGTGAACCATGTGAGGGGGCAGAGGAGTGAGAGGAGAGAGGGGGAGTGAACCAGGTGAGGGGGTGAGAGGAGAGGGGGCGTGAACCATGTGAGGGGGAGGGGGGAGGGGGGCGAGAGGAGAGGGGGCGTGAACCATGTGAGGGGGGCGAGAGGGGGCAAGAGGAGAGGGGGAGTGAACCATGTGAGGGGGAGCAAGAGGAGAGGGGGCATGAACCATGTGAGGGGGGGGGGGTGCGGGAGGAGTAGGGGAGTGAACCATGTGAGGAGGGGCAGAGGAGTGAGAGGAGAGGGGGAGTGAACCATGTGAGGGGGGGCAGAGGAGTGAGAGGAGAGGGGGAGTGAACCATGTGAGGGGGGGCAGAGGAATGAGAGGAGAGGGGGAGTGAACCATGTGAGGGGGGAGCAGAGGAGCGATCCACTGGCAGGGCTGAGAGTAAACATCTCCACATCCTGCAACTCCTCCGCAAAGACCCAGGCAGGGAGAGGCGCCCGGGAACATTCCCCACACGCAGCTAAGCACACTCCTGCCCCTGCAAAAGGCACAGAGGTCATACTAAAACCCCCGAATGGAGGATAGAGGAGGATGTAGAGTATCACCCAGACAGGCCTGTAGACTGATGCTGCTAGAGGGTCTATTCTGTTCGTCTTCTGCACATTCCTCTCAGTGAGGATATGTGGTGGAGGGGGGCAAGAGATAGAGAAAGAACAACCAGATGCCTCTCTCCGCAGGTCACGGTGTTAGAGTTGAGGCTGTGCTTTTCCAACGACACTTAACCCCACACCAGTGGGCCGGCAGTGTTTTATGCTAATGTAGCTCCAGTGTTGTTTCCATCAGGAGTGTGACACTAAAGACTTGAGGCGAGCAGAATCAACAACCTCAGTATCATTCAGGACTGTTGCTTTGTGAGAAGGTGATCTAGTTCAGTCAGCCATTGTTCTGTAAATACCAACTGAAAAGTGCTTAAGGCCTTGGCTCCAAGTCAGAGCAGGGTCCACTGGAACCATGGCCCAGTGAGACAGGGGTGCAGTGGCATCAGTGTTCTGGTGCCGCACACAGGGCCTCATTACACAGGGCCTCATTACACAGGGCCTCATTACACAGGGCCTCATTACACAGGGCCTCATTACACAGGGCCTCATTACACAGGGCCTCATTACACAGGGCCTCATTACACAGGGCCTCATTACACAGGGCCTCATTACACAGGGCCTCATTACACAGGGCCTCATTACACAGGGCCTCATTACACAGGGCCTCATTACACCCTCTGTGTTCCCTACTCCCCGTCCCTCTGACAGCTCAGAGTCTCTCAGTGTGTCGTACCCTGGTTCCTACCTGCCATGTTACCTTCCAGGCATTTCACACTCCA
Source organism: Oncorhynchus keta (assembly GCF_023373465.1). Lineage (NCBI taxonomy): Eukaryota > Metazoa > Chordata > Actinopteri > Salmoniformes > Salmonidae > Oncorhynchus > Oncorhynchus keta. The sequence goes on from NC_068431.1 coordinate 46,754,419, forward strand.
GACAGGTTTGTGAAGACGTCGCAGGACGTCAGATCTTACTAGGCCACACACACACACACACACACACACACACACACACACACACACACACACTTGGATGAGTCACACCAACACACAAGCAGGAAATATTCAAATGAACAGCTGAGGGAAGGAGGCACTCCTAGGCCATGGCAGGAATCAGACCGGTAACCAGAGTGCTGCTGATGAGAGTCACAGTGCTGTTGTGCTCTGGTAGTCCGTAGATACAGACTACACTTGACATAGAGGACTCTAATCCTCAGACTACGGAGGCCTGGACGTGACAGTTCGAGCTAGCTGTGCATAGATGAGTCTACACAAACAAGGGAGAAACCCATGCAAATGATCCTGAGCACAGGGGATGTTAGCACCTCCTTCGCTGTGTCGGGGGAGCAGAGGATTAGTCAACAGATAAGAACACAGAGGGGAATCCCATGAATGGAGTGAGAGAATGAAAGAACAGAACACAAGTGTAGAAGGAGAGAGCGAGAGCGAGTGAGACAGAGAGAGATAACTGCTGCAGCATGTCAAAGAATGTGCACATCAAGCTCCTACTTGCCAAAAGGAGATGGTATCAGTGGCATTCCCAGGAGATGAGTAAAGAGCACACGCACACACACCTTGTCAAATACTATATGAAAAGACACATCCACTACTCAGGTCACACTAGTTTGTTAGTCAGTTCAGTGTGACCTACTGTAGCTGACAAACAGCCAACAGTCTGAATGAGTCTGTTACCACAAGGAGAATGGTTGCTTTTCAATGTGTGATGAGGCTACTTTTAAACAGCGCTCTCTCTTCACCACTATACTATCACATACCACAGTTTGAAGTCGTGGTGTCAGTTTCTGCTTCCAGCATTGAGGGGTGAGTAGGGGTGCGTGTATGTATGTGTGACCACAGAGAGATTTTGTCTGTTTAAAATGGTAGAGTGAGAACAGAGGTGGCCGATGCTGCCTCTGTCTGCCTGGTGCTTCCCTCTGCTGGGCCTCCACATTACTGCAACCAGCGTGGCTGGTCATGTTCCACAACAGGACGGTGGACTGGGAACACACACTAGTCATACACACCGACACACACACACACACACACCGACACACACACACACACACACCGACACACACACACACACCGACACACCGACGCCGGCACTAACACCTGGGGCCTCGTCCTACCTGCCAGAGCTTTGATGCGCGAGCGCTCAAAGAGGCGTGCCGAGCTGTTCTCATTGTCCCAGTCGGTCTCTGCGGCCAGGTCCCAGCGGTTGTTGATGTCATTGTACTGCTGCTGGATCTCCTGGCTGTCGAAGTCGGTGGGAGAGATGGTGCTCATGATGGTGACCGGGGCTGGGGGAAAACCATCCAACCTGCAGGGGAACAGAGAAGGGGGGGGGTCAGTCGAGGTGCCTTGAAACCACGTGGGAGGTACTTTCCCACCCGAACAAGTTCTTAGATCTGCCCGTCCCTCGTAGACTTTGGAGAACCCTTAGTTCAGCCTCTAACACCTCCCGCAGTAAGCTGCAGACTGATAGTCTCACACTTTCATTTGCCACATTTTCTAGCGTGGTATGACAAGGCCGATGCAAATATCAGCTGGGACAGATAGTGAAAATGAAGCCAAGCAGAGACGGAGAAAGGTGAGGGATGGCTTGGTACAAACGGCACCTGTTGTAGTTTAACTGCCATGCAACTGGCCGTTTACTTAAGATAAATATTTAAAATTGCCATCGTCTCTCATATACCAGAGAAACTGATTGTATTATCTCGACTCGGCAAGAGGAGCAGCTTCATGAGAAAGTCCTATGGTTTTCGTATGCGCACAAAAACGTACACACCCACACACGTGCGCGAGGAGCAAATACCTGTATAACCGTGATGTCTCTCAGTGAAATCCGTTTGAAGGACGCACACGCCTCACAACACACACACACACACACACACACACACACACACACACACACACACACACACACCAATTTCTGATGCCACTCTGGCCTGGTGCCAAGGGTCAATGTCACCTAGAACTGGGACAGTAAACCGAAAATTACCGGCTCCACCTTCCGCTTACCTGAAGCAATTTGCGTACGTAGGTCATTTGTCTACACAACGTTCCTGTAGATGGTTCTAAAACCATTATTTGGTCAACAGTGCATTATGCATTATGTTGATTAATGCTATGAAAGTATCTGCCTGTCCCCTTTTGGCTGTTGGCTGCTGTGTGAATGAGCCACTTATTACTCACTCTCCCTACTGTGACATGGAAGAGGGAGAGATGCATTCTGAGAAGAACAAGCATATGACCGTTGCTTAAAAATGCTATTTTTCAAAGCAACGTTGCTGTTCTAGTTACAGAGGGGAGAGTAGCAGCTCTCTGAGTAGATCATTTATTTCTCCCCTCTTAGAGGCAATCTAGCTAGGTGTTTTGAGTTCCCATTTCCTCAGATGGTGTCTAATATAGATTATAGGGCGATATGCACAAAGATATTGTCAAATTCTCTGAAGAGCCAAAAAATAAATCTGATAATTCTGGATCCTATTTTGACAGGTCGCACATCAAAAATATCAAGCATGCATTCTCTCAATATGTTAGCTGGAATAGCTTACTTTTCTTACTTTTTAATCATAGGCTACGACCTCAGTTGTCTTACTGACACTGGAGAGAATTCTAGAGCCCTACCATGAATGTAAAGTAACAGCCCAGAAAAAATATTAAAATGGTTGTATTTACTGTTCGAGCAAAATAGTTATTTATCACAATATAAAACTTTGTCCATGTCGCCCCAGGTCTAGTACCTCCCCAAAACATTATCTTAATTTATTTCTGATTGATCGTTATACATTTATTGTAATATGGATGTTTGTCTATCGTACATCTCTAATGTCACCCGACCTGACCAATATGCCTCTGCAGAACAATCCAAGTGGGAAAAACTGCCCTTCGAGTGGTACAGCGGTCTAAGGCGCTACATCACAGTGCTATAGGTGTCACTACAGATCCGTTATCGATCCTGGGCTGTGTCACAGCCGGCCACGACCAGGAGACCCATGAGGTGGCGCACAATTGGCCCAGCATCGTCCGGATTAGGGGAGGGTTTGACTGGACGGGATGGACTGGTCCCGTCGCGCTCTAGCGACTCCTGTGGCGGACCGGGGCTTGCAGGCTGACACGGTGGCCAGTTGGCGCTTCCTCCGACACATTGGTGCGGCTGCCTTCCGGGTTAAGGGAGCATTTTCTCAAGAAGCAGTGTGGCTTGGCAGGGTTGTGTTTCGGTGGAGGCATGGCTCTCGACCGTCGCCTCTCCCGAGTCCGTACAGGAGTTGCAGCGATGGGACCAGACTAACTACCAACTGGATATCATGAAATTGGGGAGAAAAAAGGGTAAAAAGTACAAGGGATCTGAAATCCAGACATCAAATACGGTGTTAGATACAGCGGGATGGGTGGGTAAGTAAGTTGCCTTGCACCAGCCTTGGGTTGTGCAAGCTGGAACAGCAGGAGTCTCTCTCCTGTTTCTGTAGCGTGAGGCAGCTTGATGTACAAAGACTAGCGTCCTGTCCGGGCGAGTGTACATCACAGTGCCTTGTCAAGCAGAGTCGCATCAGGTCCCATTTCTACAGTCTTTGGTATGACTCGGCCGAGGATCTAACTCCCAACCTTTCAATCTCAGGGCGGACACTAATCACAAGGCCACTGAGTAGGTGGGTGGGTGCACGAGACCAACTCGTCCATGTACTGTCCAGAAGTAGATCTCTGGGTAATGACTGAACTTAGCAGCCAGGAGAGGACAGAGACGTGCCACGGCCATGCACTGCTCCTTCCCAGAACCTCTCCTTCCTTTCCCCGTGTTCTGACTAAGCTGTGGCACGGTAAGAGTTAAAGCCCCACCATGGAGAGGGGAAAGGGAGATACCTAGTCAGTTGCACAACTAAATGCATTCTACTGAAATGTGCATTCCGCATTTAACCCAACCCCCTCTGAATCAGAGAGATGTGGGGGGGGGGGGCTCCATAATCGACATCCACGTATTCGGGGCCCGTTTAACAGTGGGTTAACTGTGGGGGGGGTTCAGGTTTCTCCCTGGCTAAAGTGACTACCCCCTCTATCTTCTCTGACAGCTATATGGCCTCCCCTCCCCGTGGGGAATCTATTCAGATTGAAACCCAGACAGTTAACTAAAAAGGCCCATTAGCTGACACGGCCTGTTTGTTTATGAGGACAGATAACAGATCGGATCTGTCTGTTTATCAAGGCCATGTTTGTTTGTTCTGTTGTGTCTGGCTTTGTGTCTGCCGTAAGGCTCTTAGTGGGATCTAGGGGTGGGGGTTGAGTAGTAGGGCTGCTGTGGTAAAGGCCGTCCACATGCTTCGGTTCAGCGAGGCCAGGCAAAGCAAACGAGTGTGCTCGCATACACTCTTAAAAAGGCTTTAAAAACCAAGACAAAAGCACCAATAGTACCGTTTGTCCATCTTGAGACGCCTTAAATAACTCAAGACGTCAGTCACAAATGTTTACGTATTTTGCAGAGATCATAGTTGCACAACTTGACATCTAAACTAAGATGTTTGGTGCATTATTTCTCAAGTGAAAAATGTGCGCGAAAACGTGCAGTCTACCGTTAAATGACAACAAACACATCATTGAAGAATCCCTACTGTCGACCAATCAGACAAAAGGGCGTCGACTTCGGCCTCCTGAAAGGCCAAAAGTTTATTTTAATTTTAAATACCTTGCCGAAGGCCAAAATGAACAAAAACGTCAAAGGGTCGACATAATATATGCACAAACTGTTCCGAACTGTTTCGAATGGGAAGCACGCGGACGCCTTAAGGCTTGGGATCAATCATTATGTCGAAGCGATAGCGAGGCTGCTCCCGTCCTCAAATCAGGCTGACCGGCAGGCCTTCTGCTCCAGGCTCCATCTCTCCCTGCAGGAGGCTGTCTTAATCCAGAAGGCTGGGGTAGAGCATGCTGCCACTCTCCCTCCACCGGGATAGACAGCTCCTGCTGCTCCATGCTCTGCTATAGGAGACCCCTCATCCGCTGAGTTAGTGTCAGCACCACTCTACCACATGAACTGGGAAATAGGGAAGAGTAGACCTGCCAGAGGAGAGTTGACCTGATACGAGAGCCATTTTCAAAATAGTGGTAAATATGCATGCAGGCAAGTATGCACACACTGACTCACCCCCTAATTTAGACATATCAATTAGGCCTAGCTAAATCCATACTCCAAGAATGACACCTTTAATACAGACTGATCCGTCTGGGAAAAACAGAGGAACTTAAGTCTCATATATTCAGCAGATCCAGCAGAATGTGATGTCCAGCAGTATTGAGCATTCACAGTCTCACATTGAGTATTCAGTCTCTTCTCCTGAGTCAGTCTTCCCTCAGCTATATCAAAAAAAGGTTTCCCTCTAATAAGCAGGAAGCATCGAGGTAAGAAATGTGGACATAGTACAATGAAAGAACATTTGTCTACTCCAAATAATAATTTATTTGCCTACTCCAAATAAACTGACAATAGACAGAGGCCAGGAACGGAGAGAACAGAAAGAGATCATATAAAAGGGGACACCTTGTGGAGGATGGGGTGTTAAAACAAGAGATATATGTGAGACAGGGCAGGATGTCTGTAGGGGCTCAGAGAACACTCCTACGGCGCATTTCCATTCAGGATTTACCCCAGTGTTTTACCCAAAAGGGCGAGACTTGTCTGTTTCCATCTATGCGGTCCGGCATCCGTGTCTCACTGGTCCATGGCTCCAGTGGACCTGCTTTTACCTGGGGCCAAAGCCAGGCCACCGGTACTTTAACACCTTCTAACAAAGCAACAGTCTTGATGAAGCAGAGGTTGTTGATTTTGCTCTCCTGAGTTCTTATAGCTCAGAGACACCGGTAGGATTGTCAAACTGTACTTAGCACGTCTGAACAGTGTCGGTAGTAAATCTCTTTTGTGTTCACACAGCAAAGACTTTGAAGTCGTCAGCCACTCAGCATTGTTAAAATACTCCAAACCAGAAGGTGGCAGTAGCATTGTTTTGTTAGCATTGTTAGCATATTCTCTTGTTAGCGCAACATGGCTAGTTAGCTAAGGACACTGCACTAATTCGGCAGCTGTTTCATGGAATCTAATCTATTGTATTGCACGGTAAAAAAACAAACAGTTTGGTACTACAATTTTTGTTACGTTCGGTACTTCTGTCAAATGTGTCTCACATGATTGAGAGGATCCAAGTTTGTCCATCAGGGTCATCACTAGTTACCACAGCCACAAAGTCATAATTATGATAAACCCCACATATTCCTACAGTAGTGTTGTGTGCAATGCATCTGTGCACTTAGCCATCCCATAGCCTACATTGCATATGAAGTGTGACTGGCAGTGGCTGGAAGTCTATGGGTATCTGCCAGCATGATAGTAGATAGCACAATGACTGGAAGTCTATGGGTAACGCTAGTAATAAAACACAACATGCAACAATTTCAAAGATTTTACAGAGTTAGGTCATAGTAGGAAATCAGTCAATTGAAATGAATGAATTAGGCCCTAATTTATGGATTTCACATGACTGGGCATGGGCCCATCCATTGGGGAGCCAGGCCCACCCACTCAGAATGAGTTTTTCCCCCACGAAAGGGCTTTATTACGGGCAGAAATAATCCTCAGCACCCCTCCCCCATAGACGATCTCGCAGGTGAAGAAGCCGGATGTGGAGGTCCTGGGATGGTGTGGTTACACATGGTCTGCGGTTGTGAGTCCAGTTGGATGTACTGCAAACTTTTCTAAAAACGACACACTACCTCAAAACATGAGACATCTGTGGCATTGAGTTGTGTGACAAAACTGCACATTTTTAAAGTGGCCTTTAATTGTCCCCCAGCACAAGGTGCACCTGTGTAATGATCATGCTGTTTAATCAACTTCTTGATATGCCACACCTGTCAGGTGGATGGATTATCTTGGTAAAGGAGAAATGCTCACTAACAGGGATGTAAACAAATGTATGCACAACATTTGGGAGAAATACGCTTTGTGTGCGTGTGTATGGAAAATGTCTGGGATCTTCTACAAGTACAAATGGCAGGTTCGTCGCAACCCGGGTTGGCACGCAGCAGGTACCGCTTTTGTTCTAGTAATAAAAGGAACGGCCTCCCACTGTGATGAATACCTATCGGCAGCGAGAGTCTCAGTGTGTTTCATGTCACATGCCTAATGGATCCACAACAACACTATAGAGCTTATATTAACTTAAAACACTGGCAACACACTGATGTGGGGGTAAGTCTCCACGGAAATGCAGCACTCGTGAGGTGTACTAGTGAATGTACGGTTATGCATTCATGGGACTCTTAGCTAGTGATGTAATATGTTCGATGAACATGGACCAGGGCAGTGAGTCTTTGTGACAGAGATTGATGGGACCGAATAAAGCGGTCTGTAATAACATCTCACAGGACCATCTATTCCACTGCCTAAAACATACTTCATCAAGGGCCTTACGGTGAAATCACATTTCAAAATCTTTTTTTTTTTAAACTAGGCAAATCAGTTAAGAAAAAATCTTATTTTCAATGACGGCCTAGGAACAGTGGGTTAACTGCCTGTTCAGGGGCAGAACGACAGATTTGTACCTTGTCAGCTCGGGGGTTTGAACTTGCAACCTTCCGGTTACAAGTCCAACGCTCTAACCACAAGGCTACCCTGCCGCCCCAATGAGTCAGCCTACGAGGGGACGGAACACACAGACGCCTTGCTACAGCACATAACGTAACACAAGCGCAAGCAGCACTCCACTCCTCACACATGTAAATATCAAAACAACGAGAAGAAGAAGCAGGGTAAATCCCATTAGTCAGATTAGGAAGTGGCTCAGAATAGAAACTCGGTCATTATCCGTGGATTAAAGCAAGACAGGAGGAACAGTCAGCAACGCCTCCCTCCAGTCCACCCCCGCGACCCGCCGATCTCGTTACCTCCCCACAGACAGACAGGCAGCCATGATGGGCCCTCTGGGGATGACTGACTGACAAGGCCCCTGCTAGAGCCTGGAAGAGCTTTGGTCCTTGGTACCTGGAGCCAACGCAACAAGAGGAGGACATCGCATTCCCCTGGACGAACGGGCGGCCATGGCTACCACCACTTCCTGTACTTGGAGCAGGGGTATGACGGGAATGGTGATGGGTGGGTGGGGGGGGAATAGGGGGAAGGAGATGGTACTAGGGGACTGAGGGTGTAAGGGGGTGTATCCCTGCTATGGCTAGGAGGAGCTGGGGCTCAGTGTCTGGACTAATCACTCCTGATTGGATCAGACACACACACACCCTGACCCACTATGACACAGACCCTCACACTTCCACAGCCTCCAATACAGGGCACAGGGTACAACACACATGCTACGATACACCCAGTCTATGACGTAGCCTACGACACACAGCCTCCGTCTGACACAACCTAGCCAATAGACACAGCTTCGAACCTCGCCAATAGACACAGCTTCGAACCTAGCCAATAGACACAGCTTCGAACCTAGCCAATAGACACAGCTTCGAACCTAGCCAATAGACACAGCTTCGAACCTAGCCAATAGACACAGCTTCGAACCTAGCCAGCCTCCCCACTGAGCCTTGAATACACACAGCCTCTGAACACAGCCTCCTCCGAAACAGCATCCCACAATTTTGTTTTACAAAGTTAATGAGGCAAAAATATGACATTTTTCATCATGATACCTGGCTGTCACCACCACCTCTATCCTCCAAAACGCGTCGTCACACTAGTCATATCTACAGCGCCTTAGAAAAGTGCAATTCATCAAGTTTAAAAAATGACCGTTTAAAATGGCCTTCTCTGATATCTAATGAGTGAATTACAATATTCCCCTGGTCACTGATAAAGGTGATGAATTGGAGGGGATATAAATCAATAGGGCTTAGAGCTGGGGAGGGAGGGCCAGACACAGGACCCAGGAGGAGTGTGTCTGCCTGCAGGGGATGAGGTGACAGGGCTTTGTTGGGACTGTCTGCTCCATACACACAAGCTAGAAATAGAGAGCCTACCGCTTTCTCACACATGCAGTCTTTTAATACACTAACTACATACCAACAAATAACCTCCTTTATGCACATATTCATTCCCGTCACACACGTCCTCCTCCGACTCACACACCCACCAACCCCATCTTAGCAAATTAACCCCTTACACTCGTGGAAACCGCCCTATATGGATATGGCTAAATTGAAATGTTTCTTAATGAAGAAATATGTAATACATAATTAGTGGACCCCGGGAAGGGGATCCAAATAAACAAATACCCCTGGTAGCAATTAAAAGGGAACAGTTTGGAGATTATGGGGAAATTATTCAGTTCCTGTTCAGAAAATTGACAGTTCACCTGACAAGACTGAATGCAAACATTACAATGTTGATTTTACAAGCATTTTACATTTACTGTACTTTGCCACATTTGTTGTTAACGAAAGCTTTCACAAGGCAATTCAGAAAAGCATGAGTCATGAGTGCATTCAGGTGTGTGGCCTATGGCAAATTTTCTTCACAATACATCAAATGGGCTCATTCTGGTCAGGTCATCCCAGGGTATGACGCCATGTCCTCTTGTAACTGTACACCAAACAGTGATCATAGACGATGACAAGATATTACATATGTAAATGTGAAGTGCAACTTTGGACTCACAGGTGTTTGACTTTCTCTATATGCCGTCAAAGCAGTATTTATTATAATCCTCAACGCCTCATCTTTCAAAATACATCGAGTCCTCGTCATTTATAGCTTTTTCCCCCCTCACTCAGACGACAAAAGAAATTAGCTAAATTAGCAGAAGGGATGGAGGCAACATTTTGTCGCACGGTGCTCAAGTTCAGAACGGCTGTCAGACAAATCCCATACAGCGTTGTGAAGCGGAGACCCCGATCTCTGACCCAGAGCTCTCATGTATAGCACGCTACTGTACAGCCACTGCGTCCCAATTAAGGCGCTTATCAGTGTCCAAATCTGCCATTGTCAACCCGTATATAAGGGTACAAGTGTAAAGCGCTACCACCTCCCTAATCACCCTTTAATGTATGATGTATAGACAATTTGGGTGACACTCCTCCCTGCAGTGCAGCGGACCCCGTAATAATCATATCAGCTTAATTCCCCCTCTACTCGTCATTGTGCGCCTGCCTCGTGTTGACAGCCATTATGGTGGAAGAGCATGTTTACGTCTGCCGAGCTGTTGCAGTGGACTTACGGGACAAACCTATGAGCCTCAACCCAAAATGGATGATAAACTAAATGTGCCAAGGTTGTCCTGGATAAAAATCACCTTGTGACCCTTTAACAGAGACAGAGGAGAAGAAAAAAAAGAAAAGAGAAAAAAGTGTGGCGGTCATAAACCAACAAGATGTCACAGCTAGAACGGGGTGCTAAGATGGTGGAGTGCGTAGATACTGAACGCTGTGGAACTCTTCCTGTACTCGCCATTCATCACCATGAAAAACTGTCAACCGGGCTTTTGGCTCAAGAGTGTGTGTGTGTGAGAGAGAGAGATCACAACAGATCAGTGTGTCTTCAGGTCACTACAGATTAACATTACTTTAAGGGGACATTGGCTTTCTAATCTTGAGATGGAAAAAAACTGGCTGAAATATGCAGGGTTTGCATTAGCTTTCAGAAATCAGCATTTTCAAAACGCAGACAATCAAAATGTGCATTTTAAACCACTTCGCCTGTGTTTTATATTGAAAGTCTTTTTTCTCTTCAAGCGATAAGGGGCGTGCAACTATAGTTTCTCTTGATAAAAAAAAATACATTAGTACAATACATTTGGCAGAAACAACAGACAGAAGGGCTAGCAGCCACACAAGCAAATTAGCTTAAAAGTAACTTTTTCGCAAAAATGATGCATGGCCATCACATTTTGAATATTTATCATTAAACATATATGTAGCCAGCTACAGCTAGGACGATAAACCGAAGATTATCACCCCCGACCATACTGATAACTTAACGCAGGCATTTTGCTGATAACACATGCGCCACACTGATCCTCAACATGGGGGCCCCTCAGGGGTGCGTGCTCAGTCCCCTCCTGTACTCCCTGTTCACTCATGACTGCGCGGCCAGGCACTACTCCAAAACAATCATTGCGTTTTCTGATGAAACCACAGTGGTAGGCCTGATCACCGACAACGATGAAACAGCCTATAGGGAGGAGGTCAGAGACCTGACATTGTGGTGCAAGGACAGCATCTTTCCTCAACATGATGAAGACATTATTATTATTAGAGGTCGACAGATTATGATTTTCTTCAACGCCGATACCGATCATTGGAGGACCAAAAAAAGCCTATCGGCCGACTTTTTAAAATGTATTTGTAATAATGACAATTACAACAATACTGAATGAACACTTATTTTAACTTAATATAATGCATCAATAAAATCAATTTAGCCTCAATTAATTAAATAATGCAAAAACAAAGTGTTGGAGAACAAAGTAAAAGTGCAATATGTGCCATGTAAGAAAGCTAACATTTAAGTTCCTTGCTCATAACATATGAAAGCTGGTGGTTCCTTTTAACATGAGTCTTCAATATTCCCAGGTAAGAAGTTTTAGGTTGTAGTTATAGGAATCTCTCTCTCTATACCATTTATATTTCATTAACCTTTGACTATTGGATGTTCTTATAGGCACTTTAGTATTGCCAGTGTAACAGTATAGCTTCCGTCCCTCTCCTCGCTCCTACCTGGGCTCGAACCAGGAATACAACGACAACAGCCACCCTCGAAGCAGCATTACCCATCGCTACACAAAAGTCTCGGGCCTTGCAGAGCAAGGGGAACAACCACTCCAAGTCTCAGAGCGAGTATCATTTGAAACGATATTAGCGCGCACCCTGCTAACTAGCTAGACATTTCACATCCGTTACACCAGCCTAATCTCGGGAGTTGATAGACTTGAAGTCATAAACAGCTGCTAGCAAAGTGCTGTTTGAATGAATGCTTACGAGCCTGCTGCTACCTACCATCGCTCAGTCAGACTACTTTATCAAATCATAGACTTGGTTATAACATTATAACACACAGCAATACGAGCCTTAGGTCATTAATATGGCCGAATCCAGAAAATCATCTCAAAAACAAGACGTTTATTCTTTCAGTGAAATACGGAACCTTTCCGTATTTTATCTAACAGATGGCATCCATGAGTCTAAATATTCCTGTTACATTGCACAACCTTCAATGTTATGTCATAATTACGTAAAATTCTGGCAAAATAGGCGGCCCAAACTGTTGCATATACACTGACTCTGCGTGCAATGAACGCAAGAGAAGTGACACAATTTCACCTGGTTAATATTGCCTGCTAACCTGGATTTCTTTTAGCTAAATATGCAGGTTTAAAAATATATAATTCTGTGTATTGATTTTAAGAAAGGCATTGATGTTTATGGTTAGGTACACATTGGAGCAACGATACGCACCGCATCGATTATATGCAACACAGGACACGTTTGATAAACTAGTAATATCATCAACCATGTGCAGTTAATTAACTAGTGATTATGATTGATTGATTGATTGTTTTTTATAAGATAAGTTTAATGCTAGCTAGCAACTTACCTTGGCTTACTGCATTCGCGTAACAGGCAGACTCCTATTATTTGTCATTCTTGTCTTACTTTTTTTTGTTTGGGTATTTTCTTTAAACTGCAATGTTGGTTAAGGGCTTGTAAGTAAGCATTTCACTGTAAGGTCGACACCTATTGTATTCGGGACATTACAAATTTTGATTTGACATCGTTCATTACAATAAGTAATTAATTCAATAAGTAATTCAAGAGAAATGTGATGTTTGAAATGAAATACGTTTTCTAATATGGGTGATTGTTAATGACACAATTGATGGCTACAACAATCAAATTAGTAGTAGTAAAAAAATAAAAAAAACTGGTCCACATTAATGCTATAAACGTATGGTTGTATTTATCATTATCGCATCAATACAGGCAATTTATCGTGATATTTGTCCACATGGCCCAGCTCTACAAGGAAGACTAGTGTTGGTGGCTGTTCTGGCACGGAGAGGGCATCACTTTCAGGAGAACGATGGGAGCTTGGAAGAACGAGGGAAAACAGGACAGAGCAAGCAGCATCACAGGCAGAATCGCCACCCCTCTTTCCTCATTCTCCATTCTCTCCCTCCCTCCCTGACCTTCTTTCCTCTCCGCTAGCTGGTCTGTTTTTCACTGCACCAGTTAATCAGGGAGAAATGGAGCCCAGCACAGTCGCCAGGAGGGAATTACCCCAGCGCACAACATGCCAGATGAGCACACGCGCCACACTACGCCCGGGGGATGGGGCCACACTTCACTCCCTCACCCAGACAGACAGACGGGCTGTAAGCCTGGCCATGCATCCGATCCCCCCAACACCACAACAATACTTAAGCTTGCTTTGCCAGACAGAGAATACAGTCTTATAGGAACCACACACACACCGCTCATCAAATCATTTAGTTCTGCCAGTCCCAGAGCTGAACTGTGGAAAATAAGGATGGAGGCTGCATGACCACCCAGACAAACCCCCCACAGCACTGGATGATGTTTCTCTATGCCAGGTGTATTCAACTCTTACCCTATGAAGTCCAGAGCCTGCTGGTGTTCTGTTCAACCTGACAATTAATTGCACCCACCTGGTGTCCCAGGTCTAAATCAGTCCCTGATTAGGAGGGGCACAATGAAAAAATGCAGTGAAACTGGCTTCTAGGTCCAGAGTTGAGTTCTAGGCCTATATGCTAATAATGAGGAATTATAATCACTGCAGCAAGACCCCTCTACCCACAGCCTCTCCTCTCCTGGGGGGGGGGTAACCCCTCTCTGGCTCCATGTCCTACTGTCAGTCAAGCTCAGATGGGGTAGGACAGGAGTAGGGGCGAGATCCCCAAAAAGCCCAGCACAAAGCCCATCTCGCCAGTGGCCCGACACAATGGAGGAGTCAGCAGAACAAGGGGCCAGCAGCTCACGCCTTTCCTGTTTGCAGAAATGAGGTGGCCAGAGACACACATGTATCAGAGGGCCACTCACAGAGGCGCTGATCCAGCCCTGAATGCTTTTCTGAACAGAGCAGCGGCGGCCCATTGTCAAGCCTGTAGCGTCGCATTCATCAAACACACCCCCCTCCCACCCCAGAATGCTCACCAACACAGAGTCCTCCAGAGAGAGAACGCCCTCTCCATGACACTCTCTCATATTTCTCTCTCCATCACTTCAACACCTCTACCACCCCCACATCTCTCGAAGAAACGTACGTTTAGTTTTCCCCATCAGTGGCCATTCAAACCCACTCTCATTAGCCAGATTGATTCACTCATACAACGACACTCATCATGCCATTGCTGCGCTCACCCACGTCATGCATTCACGCGTGGACCACGCGTACCAGGCGCTCAAGGCTTTTATCCATATAAAAACACCCACATAAACCTCTACAGGAACAATCTACTACATGCTTAATCTAGTGGAACACTCACACAGACACACTAAAGACAGTTTCTTATAGGCATACATGTAATGTAATGTGACACACCAGAGACTTTTTAGGCCTATTCTCTCATTTGTGGCTAGCTCAAATTCAGTTGTGTTTAAAACTGAACACCTTTTTAGCAAAAATGTGACCGACAGGTTGGATTCGGTCTTACGTAGCAAAATTTGAATGTTTTTTATTTTATTTATTTTTTACATTGGATAAAAGTAGAGACTCGGAGGTAGAAAATGAAATATCATGCACTTACAGTCAAGGAACAATGGGAAAGTAATTCTGCTTTGAAAGTTGATAAACTTGTAACTTCACATTTGACAAAATGTCCCTTAAATGTTTTTGTACCTAATGAAGAGGTCTTCTTGGTCTACACCCATTCAGTATCGCTCGCACACTCTTCAGCTTTAGCCCCAACCATCTCTTTAAAGATTCACACGCGAGGCTAAGTTTTCAAGACTAAAGGCTGGCTTATACTAAGGTTGTGGTCGTAAATTAATCTGGAGTGCCAGAGTGTGCTCTGTTCGTAAATTGAGAGCGTTTCGCTCACGGAGCGTTCAGAGCGCACACTGGACGCTCTGGCGACTGCAACTGTGCAGCTGGCAATGATTTAATTTAGCTTTTTTGCCAACGTTTACTGACACCGGTCATATTCAGCAGGTGTTGAGTGTTTGTAAATTTGTCAGTTATTCTGCACTCTGGCACACTCAGACCAGAGTCCTCTGAAATCTGAGTAGATAGACGTAGCTGGTAGATTCACTCTGGCTATCGACCGTTGTCGCAGTGACATCATAAACATTCTATTGAAATAGTTACTTGCATAATGGAGTCTTTTGTTAAGACATGTAGGTAGCTAGCTAGCTAATCAATGAACCATAATCCCAACTCATAGCGTTACTACCCTGCATGAATCTGCAGGTAGCTAACCAACCAGGTCTTGTAACTACCCATCCCGGATCCGGGAGCATTGTCGTCAACTGACACTAATTAGCATAACGCAACGGACATAACTATTACTAGAAAATATTCATGAAATCACAAGTGAAATATATCGAAACACAGCTTAGCCTTTTGTTAATCACCCTGTCATCTCAGATTTTGAAAATATGCTTTACAGCCAAAGCAAGACAAGCATTTTTGTAAGTTTATCGATAGCCTAGCATTATGCCTAGCTAGCAGCAGGCAACCTGGTCACGAAAATCAGAAAAGCAATCAAATTAAATCATTTATCTTTGATGAGCTTCGGATGTTTTCACTCACAAGACTCCCAGTTAGATAGCAAATGTTCCTTTTTTCCAAAAATCATATTTTTGTAGCCGAAATAACTCCATTAGCTCCATAATATCGACAGAAACATGGCAAACGGTGTTTATAATCAATCCTCAAGGTGTTTTTCAAATATCTATTCGATAATATATCAACCGGGACAGATGGCTTCTTAGTAGGAAAGAGAGAAACCATGGCCGCATTTGTCTTTTACGCACAAAACACTCAGACTCCAGCTGACCACTGACGCAATGTTGACGTTCAGGCTCAATTTTCAAAATAAAAGCCTGAAACTATGTATTGTGACACTAGACACATTGGGGAAGCCATAGAAAAAGGAATCTGGTTGATTATTCATTCACTGCTCAATAGGGACGCAGAGGTTTCTAAATAAGAGTCCCTTCCTGATTGGATTTTGCTCAGGTTTTCGCCTGCAATATCAGTTCTGTTATACTCACAGGCAATATTTTTTACAGTTTTGGAAACCTTTGAGTGTTTTTATCCTAAACTGTCAATTATATGCATATTCTAGCATCTTGGCTTGACAAAATAGCCTGTTTACTTTGGGAACGTTATTTTTCGAAAAATGAAAATAGTGCCCCCTAGATTCAACAGGTTAAATGTTAGCTAGCTAACATTAGGTTATAATTAGCAGTGCAAATGGCTGAGATACTAATAATATTACTACACTGATCATACACGTTACGTCAGCTTGACAGTGAGCCAGCTAACGTTAGGTAGCTAGCTAACAATACGCTAGCTTGAAATGAAAACTTTGACAAAATTAGAAACATATCTGAAAATGTATCTAGCTAGACTCTTACCAGTATACATGGATGGACGCTTCTTCCCCCTCTGTCATGGATGCCATGGTTGCCCTTAGTTTGAAGATTTAATATGCATGTTTTATACAAAATCATTGTGTGTCCTCTTTTCGACTCAGTCTCCAGATTTGTGTGAAGTAATGACGCGTGACATAAGCCTAGTTTCCTGAAACGAATCACAACTGTGAAAGACCATGACGGCTACAGCCACAGAACATCAACTGCAATTTATTCAAATGCCCAGAGAAGGGTGACCGGAGCAAATCGATATTGTACAGGATGGGCCTGGCTATATATAGACAAATCACACAAGCCATTTCTCCACATGGGACAGGCAATAAGAACACTATACTAAAGCTAGGTTTCATTACTCAACACTGGATAACAGAAATGGCATGACTGTGCAATAGGCTAATTATGGCGTGACTGGCCAGGAATAAAGGGCAACATCTCCATCTAGGCTACGTTCAAGTTTAGTATGAAGCTATGAGCACAGAAACTCTCATGCTCTCAATTCTCCTCCTTTTTATTGTGCTTGGTTAGAATTTGTAATTTAGCCAAACTGGCAGAAGTGAGCCATCCAATGTACTCCATTGCACTCATGACCTGCAGCACAAATGCCACCCACAGGGCCTGGATCATGAGGCGTAGGAGAAAGTTCAGGGTCGGCGCTCCCCTTGGGTAAGAGACCTCCAGCCTACTCACGGTCACAGAAAACCTCACAGATCCCAACATAGGGTTCTTTCAGCAGATTTCCTTACAGTCAATCATTCCCAGCCTAAACTCTGAACCTTAGGCCCTTCTCCATTTAAGGCAATGGATGGACGACCGATCAGTTCAACAGATTGTTGCTTCTTTACTTGAGATGGCTCAAAAAGGAGCTCTGGCGGACTTGTGGGGGGGGGGGGGTTAGGAAGAATTTCAAAAGCACAGCATGGACTCTACAGGGAAAAATTAGGAACACATGTTCAAATGTTGGACTCACAAGGCCAGGAGGCATGAGGGCAAATGGATATGTCCACAACTTGCAAAACATCCCCCACCCCCTCTATCCTGAGCGGCAAAACTCCTGCCTGCCTTGGATAACTGGACAGATGATGTGGGGGACAAACTTATCACCATCTCCAAAACAGAGCAAATTGCCAGGGGACTGCATTTCTCAATACAAGAGAAAACATTGCAAAACAACAACGTAATACAATCTAATTTGGGGCAACATCTATGAACATCTATGAATTGAACCTAACAATTTTATCTCTAAAAACACAGTTAATATAATACCAGCCCATTCCTACTCTCTCCCCTACAGCAGCAGCCTTCAATAGAAGTTGTTTCAGCACTATTAATTAAAGAAAGGAGGATCTCACTCACAGCCTATGAGACCAAACATACAGTATATTCAGAAAGTATTCAGACCCCTTGACTTTTTCCACATTTTGTTAGGGAAGCACGATATAAAAAAATATATATATATATATATATTTTTTAAATCGGCGAACATATCGGGAATCGGGCGATAATAGCTAAAAATGCCACCATCGGTATTGGCCCGATGTCTAGATTAACGCTGATGTGAAAAACCGATGTCAAAGCTGACGTGCATACCTATATAACGTAGGTAGGTACATGACGTAATGGCGACGTGCAACACAGCATCCCTAACTTAGTCCACAATGTCTGCTGCTGTGTGGATTGAGCAGTCAAGAATTCGAGCAGTCATTTGAAAGACTAAGAAAACTTCAGCGAGACAATTCAAAGGCGAAATCCATTAATGCCAAGATAATGGAATACATTGCCCTTGACAATCAACCGTTCTCTGTCGTGGGTGATGTTGGCTTTCGCAGCTTGTTGAGCAGCGGTACACATTAACGTTACCAAGTGTGCTATTGTTCAGATGTTGCCCTACCGGAGTTATAGAGTAATTGCGTCACTTCACGACATACTATAGAACGCCGCATGGGTCTTTGCGTGTCAAAAAGGATATGTCAAATAACACCATTTGACACGTCAAATAACAGTTATATTATAGAATGTTGTGTGTTCTGAACTTGCCTGTGCAAGCCAAGCGCCACCACTGCTATCAGTAGCACTGTCAAAGCCGTACAAAAAAAAAATATTGTGCAAACAAGCAAACACTGGCCACGAACAATGTGTTTACAATCCCGTGTCGGTAATAAAGCATTATTTGTTTGACTGCAACTGCTGGGGTAGCTAGCTTTAGCTTGGTACCCAGCTAGCACCAATACAACCAGCCTGAAAACAATGAGCAGTAGAAACTGCAGTCATTTTCATTATTCTTAGCAACGATTTAAGAATCCTTGTGAGTAAGTATTAACTACGTAGCCACTTGTTGTCCGCCTATTGAAATTGAACTTCAGTTCATGAAAATAAATAGCTAGTCAGCTACTTAAAACTTAATATGGCTGCAGGGGCAGTATTGAGTAGCTTGGAATGAAAAGGTGCCCATTGTAAACGGCCAGCTCCTCAGTCTCAGTTGCTAATACATGCATATTATTATTAGTAGTGGATAGAAAACAGTAAAGTTTCCAAAACTGTCAAAATATTGTCTGTGAGTATAACAGAACTGCTATTGCAGGCGAAACCCTGAGGAAAATCAAAACAGGAAGTGGCTTCTATTTTGAAAACTCCATGTTCCATAGCCTCCCTTTGCTCCATTTAAAGGGATATCAACCAGATTCCTTTTCCTATCGCTTCCTAAAGGTGTCAATCTTCAGCCAGAAAGATAACATCGCGTCAGAGTTTGGATAGGTTAGGTATTGCTTTTCCCTCTCCTACTGCAAAAGACATTTGCGGTTGATACATTATCGATTATATATTTTAAAAACAACCTGAGGATTGATTATAAAAAACATTTGACATGTTTGTGGACATTATGGGAAACTATTTGGAATTTTCGTCTGCGTTGTCGTGACCGCTCTTTCCTGTGGATTTCTGAACATAACGCAACAAACAAACGGAGGTATTTTGGATATAAAAAGAATCTTTATGGAACAAAAAGGAACATTTGTTGTGTAACTGGGAGTCTCGTGAGTGAAAACATCCGAAGATCAAAGGTAAACGATTAATTTGATTGCTTTTCTGAATTGTGACCAAGCTTCCTGATGCTAAGTGTACTTAATGTTTTGTCGTGAGATCGATAAACTTAAACGCTTGGATTGCTTTCGCTGTAAAGCATAATTTCAAAATGACAGGTGGATTAACAAAAGGCTAAGCTGTGTTTTCCTATATTGTACTTGTGATTTCATGAATATAAATATTTGTAGTAATATTTATGCTATTCAGCGGTTGTTGGTGACACTTACCCCGTTAGTGGGATTACAGCCATAACAAGTTAACCCTGTCGTCCAAAGCTAATGTTATAAGCAGCCAGCTAGCTTCATCTGGCTAGTGAGGCTCAACCTGACCGGGTTGTGTTGTGAAGCTAGCCACAATAACAATTAAGCACAATAGGGGAATTTGAGGCTTGCCTTCAAAATAAAAGTACCTATTTTAAAAGTGATGCAGAAGGTTACAAATTGGTGGAATTATGCCATATTTAGACTAGATAATGTTAAGCAAGGTTGGAATGTGAAGCAATGAAATGGGGTAACAGTCTACTCTCTACATTTTTACCAATGTCCTCAGAGTTAGACTCAAAAATCC
The DNA here is from genome assembly GCF_023373465.1 of Oncorhynchus keta. Lineage (NCBI taxonomy): Eukaryota > Metazoa > Chordata > Actinopteri > Salmoniformes > Salmonidae > Oncorhynchus > Oncorhynchus keta. The sequence goes on from NC_068431.1 coordinate 46,774,735, forward strand.
ACGCAGTATTGTTTTTCCTCTGGAACAGTGTTAAATACACATAGGTTTACAATAAATGTGGGTCAGAGTCCCACAATAAGAGCTACAATGCTAATGTTCTCTGGGTGTCACTTATGTAGACTGATACCCCATGTCATTGATCCACAATCCATAGGTAAGGCGGTACAGTGAAATAAGTATGCCCCCAATGCAATCCTAAAGTAGAATATAGTGTGACTTCAACATATTTTTGTCAAATTAACAAAATTGTATTTTGTTGATTTGATATAACATTCCAACCTTGTTTAGCATGATCTATTCAATTACGGCATAATTCTACTATTAGTATTCATTTGCATCCCTGTCAATGACATACTTTTACTTTGAAGGGTAACCACAAAGTCCACTATTGTGGCTGTCACTGTAAATAGTTTGTTCTCAACTGACTTGCCTAGTTAAATTAAATAAATATACATTTTTAAAAAGCTACTGAAACGTTACACCGTTTTGCTATGTTTTTGGGGAAGAACATTGTTTGCATCCATGAGCTAGCTAGCTGTTTTAATGACCAGCATTATGTGCGCGAGACAACTTTACCAGCATCATAGTAGTAGTGTCGATGAATTGCTGTGACATGTGCAATCAATGTGTAATAACTACGTAAATAAATTTATGAACGCGTTAAAATATGACGTGCAATCGTATTCAGGTCCTGATTGGTCAACAAGCTTATTTGACACTTTAAATAGAGTTATATAACATGTCTTTTTTGACATGCAAAGACCCAAACGGCATTCCATAGAAATCCTGTTTGAGAATGAAACGACTGAACAACTGTACATTGAAACATTGGGTATTCATTATGTTTTACTGGTAAAGGGGACATACATAAATGCCTAAATACCTTTAACTAGGCAAGTCAGTTAAGAACCAATTCTTATTTACAATGACGGCCTACCTCGGCCAAATCCAGACGACGCTGGGCCAATTGTGTGCCCTATGGGACAATTGTGTGCCCAAGGACTGTAGTGTCGCCTCTTGCACTGAGATGCAGTGCCTTAGACTGCTGCGTCGATGTGTTTGTGTTATCTAAACTCAGCAAAAAAAGAAGCACTCATTGTCAACTGTGTTTATTTTCAGCAAACTTAACATGTGTAAATATTTGTATGAACATAACAATAATCAACAACAGACAAACTGAACAAGTTCCACAGACATGTGACTAACAGAAATTGAATAATGTGTCCCTGAACAAAGGGGAGGGGGGTCAAAATCAAAAGTAACAGTCAGTATCTGGTGTAGCCACCAGCTGCATTAAGTACTGCAGTGCATCTCCTCCTCATGGACTGCACCAGATTTGCCAGTACTTGCTGTGAGATGTTACCCCACTCTTCCACCAAGGCACCTGCAAGCTCCTGGACATTTCTGGGGGGGAATGGCCCTAGCCCTCACCCTCCAATCCAACAGGTCCCAGACATGCTCAATGGGATAGAGATCAGGGCTCTTCGCTGGCCATAGCAGAACACTCACATTCCTGTCTTGCAGGAAATTACGTACGGAACGAGCAGTATGGCTGGTGGCATTGTCATGCTGAAGGGTCATGTCAGGATGAGCCTGCAGGAAGGGTACCACATGAGGGAGGAGGATGTCTTCCCTGTAACACACAGCGTTGAGATTGCCTGCAATGACAACAAGCTCAGTCCAATGATGCTGTGACACACCGCCCCAGACCATGACGGCACCTCCACCTCCAAATTGATTCCACTCCATAATACAGGCCTCGGTGTAACGCTTATTCCTTCGACCTTAAACGCGAATCCGACCATCACCCCTTGTGAGACAAAACCGCAACTCGTCAGTGAAGAGCACTTTGCAAGTCCTGTCTGGTCCAGCATCGGTGGGTTTGTGCTCATAGGCGACGTTGTTGCCGGTGATGTCTGGTGAGGACCTGCCTTACAACAGGCCTACAAGCCCTCAGTACAGCCGCTCTCAGCCTATTGCGGACAGTCTGAGCACTGATGGAGGGATTGTGCATTCCTGGTGTAACTCGGGCAGTTGTTGTTGCCATTCTGTACCTGTCCCACAGGTGTGATGTTCAGATGTACCGATCCTGTGTCGGTGTTGTTACACGTGGGAATCAACGAAACATTTAAAAAATGTTTTATTAATGTAATGAATTTGCTCAAGTTTATCATAAAAGACATGAACCCAATGAATCAGTGATTCATAGTTCATGCAACTTTCTGAAGAAGCAACGAGAATGCCCGTCTGCATGTGTGGTGCTCGCGTCTTCCACTTTGTGAAGCCGTTGCATTGGTGTGGACTTAGAAAAACAACAAGATTGGATGTTTTATTTTAAAAATGGATTGAATTTGGGAAAGAACCAAACGAAATCAGTCAACATTTATTACGGGTTTTATAGAGCCCTACCCAACAATACTTTTTCATGAATTGGGGCTACGTAAAATCCGAAAGATAATACTTAAGACTGATATAACCCTTACATTGTTTCAATATAACCTTTCATTTCTTTTCCATGATAATGTGGGATATTTACTTCATTTTTCTGTTTTAATAAAATATGTGAACAAACATCAGCAGCAATTCATATTGTGTAGTAAAACTATAAATATGACTTTAATCTCAAAAGAAGACAGGTTAAATGTAAAAAGGTCCCTTAGAAAACAGTCCTGGGCTCATATCCACAAAGTGTTTCACAATAGGAGTGCTGATCGAGGATCAGTTTAATATTCTAGATCATAATGAATATGATTATATGGACAGATGTGGACCTGATCCTAGACCAGCACTCCTAAACTGAGATGCTTTATGGATCGGGCACAGATAATATAGGCCAAGACAATATCCAAAACAACAATACACTGAATTCATAAATGGTCAGTCATTTAAAATTGGAAAAGGCATGTCTTTATAGACAATACAACACATTTTTCCAACCTGGGAGGTAAAGAAAATAATTATTCAATAATTTTGCTGTGTATTTCAGATGGAATCAGGTCATTAGAATGTTCCAGAGGCCACCAAAATAGAGTGCATTTTCTGTTTGGCTGGCTACTCTATGTACTTGTGGAAAACACTGCAAATATTTATTTATTTTTCAAATTGAAAAAGGTGTCATGTCATAGCTGACATCCCGTTGTTTCAGCCAAATCGGTGAATCTTAATTTGGAGCAGATGGTTAAGAGTTTTTGGAAAACATGGTCACATTACCAAGCATTGCATCGGTTTATTTAAAATGTTCAGTGTAAATTGTTACAGGGCTCTAGGATTAACTTTAAAAAATATATATATATACTTTTACAAGGAACACGCCTAAGTTGAAGTGCGCCTAAGTTGAAAAACGTTGGCGAACACAAAATAACAAAGGAAATTGAGGTATTAATGCTAGAATCCTTAAAATGGTCGCACTGTAGAGCCCAGAGTTAAAAGTAGTCATCGTGCATAGTTCTATGGTTTGTTATACTTTGAAATTATTTTATTTTTTTAAATACATTTTAAGTGAAAAACCTGAGTCCGTTAACGTGGAATTGCCCAGAGGACAATTTATTGAAGCACTATAAACAGCCCAGCAATTCAAATACTCCATACAAAACCCAGACAATGAGGAAATCACTGTCCTCAAGTAGCTTAAGCATGCAGGTAGACCATGGCATTCATTTTGGTCCATCTCAATGTTTAAATTAACTGTGTGGACTAATGACAACACATATTCAACCTTGTAAAAAACTAAATGTTTTTTCTAATCTGAATATTGAGATGGTCATAACATTCATCTTCATTGGGCAGATCAAATTAATCCTGCTGAAGAGGCTGAGAGCAATACTGAAATGTGAAGAGGTGCTCGAGTTGATACTGTACACCCACCAAAAAAAGAATAGGCAGAAACAGAAGGGTAAAAAACTGAAGGCTATTTGCCTTTTATCTCAATGGCAGAATAAAGTTTAAATTAGTTGTTGCATCAGGACCTGCACATCTGATAAGAACAATAACACTGTTAGTGATAATGGCATGACTTAGCTTAACTGACATGGATGACTGCAGCACAATGATCCTGGGAGTTGAAACAAGCTTGTATGGGAGGGATTCTGAGCATCAGCACTATGGGGGGGGCCCACAATTGCATTCCCCAGCCTCCATAAAACTTGCGCTCTCTAAACATCCATCCATTCCTCACCCACCTAGGGTCGACAACTGAAGACACTCCCTAACGTGTCCAATAGTCTAACCATAGATCTGAAGTAGTCCATACTAGAGGTCAACCGATTATGATTTTTCAACGCCGATATCGATTATTGGGAGGACTAAAAAAAGCCGATAGAAATATATAAATCGACAATAACAATACTGAATGAACACTTATTATGTATTATATTAATTTAAAATAAGATCAATTTAGTCTCAAATAATGAAACATGTTCAATTTAGTTTAAATAAATGCAAAAGCAGTGCTGGACAAGTAAAAATGCAATATGTGCCATGTAAAAAAGCCAACGTTTAAATTCCTTGCTCAGAACATATGAAAGCTGGTGGTTCCTTTTAACATGAGTCTTCAATATTCCCAGTTAAGAAGTTTTAGGTTGTAGTTATAGGAATCTGTCTGTACCATTTGTATTTCATATACCTCGGACTATTGGATGTTCTTCTTATAGGCACTATAGTATTGCCAGCCTAAACTCGGGAGTTGATAGGCTTGAAGTCATAAACAGAGCTGTGCTTCAAGCATTGCTAAGAGCTGCTGGCAAACACAGGAAGTGCTGTTTGAATAAATGCTTACGAGCCTGCTGCTGCCTGTCACCTCTGTCAGACTGCTCTATCAAATAGTCAATCATAGACTTAATTACAGAAAATAAATACACAGAAATACGAGCCTTAGGTCATTAATATGGTCAAATCCGAAAAATATAATTTCAAAAACAAAACATTTATTCTTTCAGTGAAATACGGAACCGTTCCGTATTTTATTGAACGGGTGGCAACCCTAAGTCTAAATATTGCTGTTACATTGCACAACCTTCAAATGGTATAATTATGGAAAATGTTATTACGGTTAATTAGGAAGAAATGGTCTTCACAGTTCGCAATGAGCCAGTCGGCCCAAACTGCTGCATACACCCTGACTTGCACTGAACGCAAGAGAACTGACAATTTCCCTAGTTAATATTGCCTGCCAACATGAATTTCTTTTAAATAAACAGGTTAAAAAATATATACTTCTGTATTGATTTTAAGAAAGGCATTGATGTTTATGGTTAGGTACATTAGTGCAACAATTGTGTTTTTTTTTCGTGAATGCGGTTTTGTTAAATCATCACCCATTTGGCTAAGTAGGCTGTGATTCGATAATAAATTAACAGGCACCGCATTGATTATATGAAACGCGGGACAAGCTAGTTAAACTAGTAATATCAACCATGTGTAGTTAAGAGGTTTTAAGGTTACCCCTTACTTTTTCCAACATTCTGTTAAAAATCGCGCAACATTTCAGCGTCCTGCTACTCATGCCAGGAATATAGTATATGCATATGATTAGTATGTGTGGATAGAAAACACTGACGTTTCTAAAACTGGTTAAAACACGGCTGTGACTATAACAGAGCGTGTGTTTCATTGAAAAGTGCAAGAAAAACTGATCACCGAAAGCTGGGAAAAATATCCATGCGCCACTTGCATGTATTGTCTATGAGAAACCAAATTACATGGGGCTGAGATTGCAAGTCCTACAGCTTCCACACGATGTTGCCAGTCTTGTCAATTGCCTGGGTTTCTTGGTCAAACGAGTAAGAGAGAGCCCATTCCTTCCGGTCTCCGACAGGATGTTTTGGAGGAGAAATTTTCGACCATGATTTCAAGACATGGAGCTATTGAATACACATCGCCCCGTGATCAATTTGATAGATTATTAACATTTACTAATAGCTGAAGTTGGATTACAAAAGTATTTCGAAGTGTTTTGTTAAAGTTTATCGTAGACTTTTTCAATTTTAAAAAATGACATTGCGTTTTAAAACAGTGTTTTTTTCCTGGATCACACACTTTTCATAGATCGATATTTAGGGTATATATGGACCGATTTAAAAATCGGGAAAAAAAGACCCAATAGTGATGTTTATGGGACATCTAGGAGTGCCAACAAAGAAGCTCGTCAAAGGTAATGAAGGTTTATATTTTATTTCTGCGTTTTGTGTAGCGCCGGCTATGCTAATTATTTTGTTTACGTCCCCTTCAGGTATTTCGGGGTGTTGCATGCTATCAGATAATAGCTTCTCATGCTTTCGCCGAAAAGCATTTTAAAAATCTGACTTGTTGGCTGGATTCACAACGAGTGTAGCTTTAATTCAGTACCCTGCATGTGTGTTTTAATGAACGTTTGAGTTTTAACGAGTGCTATTAGCATTTAGCGTAGCGCATTTGCATTTCCAGATGGCTAGATGGGGCGCCTGCGTGTCGGGTGGGCTTGAGGTTTTAATTAACTAGTGATTATGTTCAGATTGATTGTTTTTTTATAAGATAAGTTTAATGCTAGCTAGCAACTTACCGTGGCTCCTTGCTGCACTCGCGTAACAGGTGGTCAGCCTGCCACGCAGTCTCCTCGTGGATTGCAATGTAATCAGCCATGCCGATTAATAGGTCGACCTTTAGTCACTACTCCCCTCAACAGCATATACTGTACATGTAAAGGATAAACAGGTTCCCAACAGCATGACTAATAGGCTACGTCCAAGACGGTAATACATTCAAACAAAATAAACATCGGCAATTAGGCTGATGCACCATGCAAACATTTACATTTCACAAATCCTGTTGATTAACACACCAGTGCACCAATGGCTGGACTACATCCATCTAGAGCTCGCAATACTGTACTCATAAAAATGTTAGTGGTAAATAGTGGGTCTGTCTAGGCTGGGGGAGCACAAGGGTGGGTATGGTTTTGAAAGTTATAAGACAGCTTTGCGATAGGATCGTTTTTGTCATTGGCCCATAAAGGTTCTCCGTAAGTGGTCATTCAGTCATAAATCAGTGGCGATTTTAGCATGTAAATCTTGGTGGAGCAAACGTAACAATTTCTTTAGATGCATGCCAGCAAAGCCACTACACAACACTAAGCAATACATAAATGTAACTATAATGGTGCCCACATAAAGCGGTCCCAACATCAGAGCTTTGTTTGATTTCGGCACCATGAAGTGAATCCTTACCACCGCTACACCTGGCTATCAGCGGGGCCTTGTCTGGCAGCCAAACAGTTCATTAAGCCTCATTTACTGCCTTTTTAAAAACCATAGCTGATACGACTGACTTGCTTAAATAAATATGGCTTTTACTGACTCCTTGTGGATTTGTGTAACTCGATAAAAACCGCATCCTTCAATAATGACGAACTCTGACATGAGAAGTACAAACTACAACACAAGGGAACGATGAGGGGATCTGAGGCAAGGAGTCATTTCAATTATGACATTAATGAGCGAGCTAAGACGGACGTAATCAATATAACTATTTGTTCAGCAACAGATTTCAGAACATTTGCGTATTCTTACAGTATTCTCCCTGTACACCAAGTTAGAAACGTATGATAAATAACTATGGCATATAAGGAGACAAAGAACGCTTTTACAATATTCAATGATTACATTAATCCAAGACTGCTTATAGGCTACATGTGCACCACCAAATCAGAATAGGCAAAATTAAGAGGTGCAAATAGACCAAATTTGCATGGGCTACTAACAGCTTAACACACAACATACACATAGTATTACTTAGCTACAGTATACATAGATCCCTGGCATATTACATCATTTATACAGCAGCATACAAGACATAGGCCTATTTTAGCACTGTTATACTTGAACAGGAAGGCGGCACGGCGGTTCTTCTTGTGTGCAAACTTTGTCATCAAAGTCTGGCATTCTATGGATTTGTGGTGCTTTCAAGACAACTGGGAACTAGGTCGAATCATGACGTCAGCAATCTTCAGGTTGGAAAGTCAGAGCTCTAGAAAGAGGCCAGAGTTCCCGACTTGGAATTCCGAGTTGGGTGACCGTTCAAAATGTATTTTCCCAGTCGGAGCTCATTTTTTTCCTTCGTTCCCAGTTGTGTTGAACGCACCAAAGTCGGAGATTTCCCAGTTCTGAGTTCACAGTTGTTTTGAACCCAGCAGAAGTCATGCTGGATTGACAGCATTGCCAATGTATTCAACATTTTCTGGCCCATGGTGCGCGAGTGTGAATGTTTATCCTTTTAAGCTTGGAAAATAGACCCTTTCAGACAGACATTTTAAATCCTTAAATCCAGACTTGGACCAAACACCCTCCCCACCAAATAGCAGGCAGGGGAAGCAAAATAGTGATTGCAGTTAACCACTGACTCCTTCCAAACCACTCATTGGTGAATTTGCGATTTTATGACTTATTGTGTAATGTTTAAAGTCCAATGGCCGTTGTGCACCGATACATTTAATCTATAATTTCCTCTTAAAATGTTCAATCCCGAGTGGTGCAGCGGTCTAAGGCACTGCATCTCAGTGCAAGTGGCGTCACTACAGTCCCTGGTTCGAATCCAGGCTGCATCACATCCGGCCGTGATCAGGAGTTCCATGAGGGTGGAGCACAATTGGCCCAGCATCTGGGTTTGGCCGGGGTAGAATGTCATTGAAAATGAGAATTTGTTCTTAACTGACTTTCCTCGTTAAAGAAAAATGTATTCATATGAAGGATTGAAAAGGATTTGCCAGTAGATTGTCAATGTTATTCATGATGACTGCTTGTCTCTAAGATTTTGAAAGTATGATGTTGACATGATCAATCCAATCAAAGCTACGGTAGATAAGGTGATTTGACATCATTTTTATCTGTGGCCAATGACCATAAGCCTTCTTGAATGGGCACTTCTAATAAAAAAAATCTATGGCAGAAACCAACGGGGCTTGAACTGCCAAGCTCTCCCTGAAGATTCTAAGGTGACAGTGTCCCCATGAGTGACAGAACACTGAGCCAATCACAGCGCAACTAGAGAAAAGTATCAATGCCTACGCTCTGTACTTTCGCTGGCTGCCCATCCACCACAGAAAGCACTGAGCTAAGCTGAAACACCTGCATTTTGCAGCTGCCTTACTCAAGAGACCATGTATGTATGCAGCTATATTAACTGAAGGATTTGTATTTCATTACATTTTTTGCAAACTGATATGTAACACATATTAATGCAAAAATGGCCAATTATAATATATACAGTGGGGCAAAGTAGTATTTAGTCAGCCACCAATTGTGCAAGTTCTCCCACTTGAGGCCTGTAATTTCATCATAGGTACACTTCAACTATGACAGACAAAATGAGAGAGAAAAATATCCAGAAAATCACATTGTAGGATTTTTATGAATTTATTTGCAAATTATGGTGGAAAATAAGTATTTGGTCACCTACAAACAAGCAAGATTTCTCACAGACCTGTAACTTCTTTAAGAGGCTCCTCTGTCCTCCACTTGTTACCTGTATTAATGGCACCTGTTTGAACTTGTTATCAGTATAAAAGACACCTGTCCACAACCTCACAGTCACACTCCAAACTCCACTATGGCCAAGACCAAAGAGCTGTCAAAGGACACCAGAAACAAAATTGTAGACCTGCACCAGGCTGGGAAGACTGAATCTGCAATAGGTAAGCAGCTTGGTTTGAAGAAATCAACTGTGGGAGCAATTATTAGGAAATGGAAGACATACAAGACCACTGATAATCTCCCTCGATCTGGGGCTCCACGCAAGATCTCAACCCGTGGGGTCAAAATGATCACAAGAACGGTGAGCAAAAATCCCAGAACCACACGGGGGGGGACCTAGTGAATGACCTGCAGAGCTGGGACCAAAGTAACAAAGCCTACCATCGGTAACACACTACGCCGCCAGGGACTCAAAATTCTGCAGTGCCAGACGTGTCCCCCTGCTTAAGCCAGTACATGTCCAGGCCCATCTGAAGTTTGCTAGAGAGCATTTGGATGATCCAGAAGAAGATTGGGAGAATGTCATATGGTCAGATTAAACCAAAATGCAACTTTTTGGTAAGAACTCAACTCGTCGTGTTTGAAGGACAAAGAATGCTGAGTTGCATCCAAAGAACACCATACCTACCATGAAGCATGGGGGTGGAAACATTATGCTTTGGGGCTGTTTTTCCTGCAAAGGGACCAGGACGACTGATCCGTGTAAAGGAAAGAATGAATGGGGCCATGTATCGTGAGGTTTGAGTGAAAACCTCCTTCCATCAGCAAGGGCATTGAAAATGAAACGTCGCTGGGTCTTTCAGCATGACAATGATCCCAAACACGCCGCCCGGGCAACAAAGGAGTGGCTTCGTAAGAAGCATTTCAAGGTCCTGGAGTGGCCTAGCCAGTCTCCAGATCTCAACCCCATAGAAAATCTTTGGAGGGAGTTGAAAGTCCGTGTTGCCCAGCAATAGCCCCAAAACATCACTGCTCTAGAGGAGATCTGAATGCATGGAGGAATGGGCCAAAATACCAGCAACAGTGTGTGAAAACCTTGTGAAGACTTACAGAAAACATTTGACCTCTGTCATTGCCAACAAAGGGTATATAACAAAGTATTGAGAAACTTTTGTTATTGACCAAATACTTATTTGCCACCATAATTTGCAAATAAATTCATTAAAAATCCTACAATGTGATTTTCTGGATTTTTTTTCTCATTTTGTCTGTCATAGTTGAAGTGTACCTGTGATGAAAGTTACAGGCCTCATCTTTTTAAGTGGGAGAACTTGCACAATTGGTGGCTGACTAAATACTTTTTTGCCCCACTGTATATAATACCAGTCAAAGTTCCGACACATACTCACTGATTTTTTAAACTAATTTCCACATTGTAGAATAATAGTGAAGATATCAAAATTATGAAATAACACATATGGAATCATGTAGTAACCATAAATGTTAAATCAAAATACATTTTATATTTGAGTCTTCAAAGTAGCCACCCTTTGCCTTGATGACAGCTTTGCACACTCTTGGCGTTCTCTCACCCAGCTTCATGAGATAGTCACATGGAATGCATTTCAATTAACAAGTGTGCCTTGTAAAAGATCATTTGTGGTATTTCTTTCCTTCTTAATGTATGTGAGCCAATCAGTTATGTTGTGACAAGGTAGGGGTGGTATACAGAAGATAACCCTATTTGGTAAAAGACCAAGTCCATATTATGGCAAGAACAGCTCAGATAAGCAAAGAGAACTTACAGTCCATCATTACTTTAAGACATGAAGGTCAGTCAATATGGAAAATTTCAAGAACTTCGAAAGTGTCTTCAATGGCAGTTACAAAAACCATCAAGATCTATGATGAAACTGGCTCTCATGAGGACTGCCACAGGAAAGGAAGACCCAGAGTTACCTCTGCTGCAGAGGATAAGTTCATTAGAGTTACCAGCCTCAGAAATCACAGCCCAAATAAATGCTTCACGGAGTTCAAGTAACAGACACATCTCAACATCAACTGTTCAGGGGAGACTGTGTGAATCAGGCCTTCATGGTCAAATTGCTGCAAAAAAAGGACACCAATAAGAAGGAGACTTGCTTGGGCCAAGAAACACTAGCAATGGACATTAGACCGGTGGAAATCTGTCCTTTAGTCTGATTAATACAAATTAGAATTTTCGTTCCAACCACTATGTCTTTGTGAGAGGCAGAGTAGGTGAACGGATGATCTCCACATGTATAGTTCCCACCGTGATGCATGGAGGAGGTGGTGTGATGGTGCTTTGTTGGCGACACCGTTTGTGATGTATTTAGAATTCAAGGCACACAACCAGCATGGCTACCACAGCATTCTGCAGTGATACACCATCCCATCTGGTTTGCGCTTAGTGGAACTATCATTTGTTTTTCAACAGGACAATGACCCAACACACCTCCATGCTGTGAAAGGGTTATTTGACCAAGGAGATTGATGGAGTGCTGCATCAGATGACTTGGCCTCCACAATCACCCGATCTCAACCCAATCGAGATGGTTTGGGATGAGTTGTACCGCAGAGTGAAGAAAACGCAGCCAACAAGTGCTCAGCACGAGGGAACTCTTTCAAGACTGTTCAAGACTGTTGGAAAAGCATTTCAGGTGAAGCTGGTTGAGAGAATGCCAAGAGAGTGCAAAGCTATATCATTAAGGCAAAGGGTGGCTACTTTGAAGAACCTCAAATATAAAATCTATTTTGATTTAACACTTGTGGTTACTACATGATTCCATATGTATTATTTCATAATTTTGATATCTTCACTATTATTCTACAAAGTAGAAAATAGTACAAATAAAAACCCTTGAATGAGTAGGTGTCCAAACTTTTGACTGGTACTTATACTGTATATACATACACACCACCATTCAAAAGTTTGCAGTCACTTAGAAATGTCCTTGTTTTTGAAAGAAATCCAAATTTTGTCCATTAAAATATAAAATTGATCAGAAGTTTAGAGTAGACATTGTTAAAGTTGTAAATTACTATTGTAGCTGGAAACGGCTGATTTTTAATGGAATATCTACGTATGCCCATTATCAGCAACCATCACTCATGTGTTCCAATGGCACGTTGTGTTAGCTAATCAAAGTTGATCATTTTAAAAGGCTAATTGATCATTGGAATTATGTTAGCACAGCTGAAAACTGTTGTTCTGAGTAAAGAAACAAGAAATCTGCCCTTCTTTAGACTAGTTGAGTATCTGGAGCATCAGCATTTGTAGGTTCGATTACAGGCTCAAAAAAGGCCAGAAACACCAGTCTCAACGTAAACAGTGAAGAGGCGACTCCGGGATGCTGTCCTTCTAGGCAGAGTTGCAAAGAAAAAGCCATATCTCAGACTGGCATATAAAAAGAAAAGATTAAGATGGGCAAAAGAACACAGACACTGGACAGAGGAACCCTGTCTAGAGTCACCTCCTCCTCACTGTTGACTTTGAGACTGGTGTTTTGTACCAGATCTTCAGTTTCTTGGCAATTTGTCGCATGGATTAGCCTTCATTTCTCAGAACAAGAATAGACTGACGAGTTTCAGAATAAAGTTTTGTTTCTAGCCTGTAATCTAACCCAGAAATGCTGATGCTCCAGATACTCAACTAGTCTAAAGAAGGCCAGTTTTATTTCTCTTTAAATCAGACTAGTTTTCAGCTGTGCTAACAATTGCAAAAGGGTTTTCTAATGATCAAATTAGCCTTTTAAAATGATAAACTTGGATTATCTAACACAACATGCCATTGGAACACCTATGTAGATATTCCTTTTTTTTTTTTTTTAATCAGCCTTTTCCAGCTACAATAGTCATTTACAACATTAACAATTTATTTTACAATGTCTAGACTGTATTTCTGATCAATTGTGTGTTATTTTAATGGACAAAAAAAATGCATTTCTTTCAAAAACAAGGACATTTCTAAGTGACTCCAAACTTTTGAACAAGATATATACTAAACGGGTAGGGCTCAAACCCTGCCCTGAATGACAGGTCTCCACTGGTCATAATCATACCTCAAATGGTGACTAAACCGTAGCTGACAAAACACAGGTTTAGTTTCCTACTAAATCATATACAACGTGGTGTTTTCATCCAAGTTACCTAAACTGATCCTCCTCGTACAGGCCACACGGGCTCTGTCCAGGAAGAAAAACAAAAAAAAACACTTGGAGGTTGACATCAATACACCACTTCGCTAGCTATGCATTACAGATATGATCTTAACAGGCCAGACATCTGAAAGTATAACGGTTGTAGTTTATATCCACAGGCAATTAACATTGCAATGGTGAGCAAGCAGCAGATGATGCTGGCTACCTCAGTGTCCCCCAGAGAAGAACGATCGTGTCGTTTCCTTGGTCTCGTCGTGAGACAGCGCAACAGCCAGGTTTACCCATAGCTACGATGACATATCAAAACTCCTACGAAGCTCGCTCAGAACATTTACAAAGCTATACAAACACACAGATGAAGATGCTTCATATAATTTGAGTCGGGTATGCATACACAGTTTAATTGGGGGCGAGATACCTTGCCCAACGCTAATGTCATGTTCAGTGGGACGCCGGGTAGTCACACAGCGCCTGGTTGGACAATATGGTCAGGTTGGATGGCTGGCGGACTCGACCGAGAAGATGAGGGGCGCTATCAAGCTAGTAGCTAACTGGCGAACATCGACTCAAACAAAGGCAACACAGCATGGCGAGGTAGCCAATAGAATACACATTAAATAGCCAAGTTGAGAGCAAATGCTTTATTAATGTATGGCTCATTTTTTTTTAGACAATGGTCGATTTTTAAAGTGACAAAGGGTACCCCCAAATACATCTTTACCTGTATATTAGGATTAGCCCACGTTTGCTAGCTAGCTGGTTCTAGGTGGCGGAGGTGATGCTGTGTTGGAGAGAGAGAGAGAAAAAAAGCACGCTTACCCGTTCTCGCGGTTTATCTTCGTTGGTGGTTGGCTCTCGATATTTTTACCGCGTCACTGATCAAATATAAAACTAACATAAAGAGTATCTGGTTACTGGCATTAGTGACTTAATTCAATGTGAATGTTTCAAATCCCAGTTGGCAGCGTATTTCTGTTTAAATCCGCATCCTTGAGTCAGATATTTTCACGCTGCTTGTGCAGCACAGCGTGATACGAAACATAGGCAGTCCTCTACATTTGACAGAGTAAAGGCAAAGCAATGGTGGTAGGCTACTCGCAAGGATATACGAAATCGTTGATAAGTTAGCATCGGAGAGATGTCCGCAGTTTCCTAGATAACCTCCGACGGTCGTCCCCTAATTCCGGTCGTTCAACAGGGAGGGAGAAAGAAAGAATGAATGATACGGGGGGGGGGATGAGTACGCTCAGTCAATCACATTCATACCGCGGAGACACGCAAAGCCTCCAGAGTGGTGCTGTCCCTGGTTCATAATTTCAGCCTGATTCCAACCCACCAATGTCCGTTTATTAGTCGCAATATTGGGCTCCTTTGTGGACCCCATGCATACACGGTATCCTTTCTGCAAATGTGAACAGAGAAACGTTTTTTTTTTTATGGGGGCGGATGAATATTGAACATTGTGTGTAATGAGTCAGGTAGGCCAAAACCAGTGACTAAATTGATCAAAATACGTATGTGAATCACGTGTTGGAACTATCGCAAAACGTGTGATTCTGACGCGTCTACATCGATATGATCCTCCTGGCAAATCGATTTTTTTTCTTTAAATCGGACCATAGGCTATTTATCTATCCTTCCATCCTCCATAGAAATAGCAACTGATCAATATAGTGTGATTATAGCGGCACACTCCCCAATAGTGTGTCAATGAACAGTAGCCTAAACACAAACCTGTTGCCCTCCAAGGCCTATGCATTTCAGTAAAACACTTTTTTTCTCCAGTTGAGTTTATTTGCACAGGGAAACAATCACACAGAAAACAATCTCAGTCACACAGGAGCCTGTATGCAGGATGAGGCAGGATAGTCACTGTATTTAACTCAGAACACAAGCATCCACCTTTATGATACAGTCTTAAAATGACTGCAGACAGAGAGGGGCAGGACTTGCTCCATTTAAACAGTGAAAGTTATAAGAAACGTTACACCTATGCTTTTGACAAATAGACTAGGAACACATTATAATGACTCTAGTAGGAAGCAGAGCACACCTACATTACAGATGAGTGTGTGTGTCAGTGTAGCCAAAATGGTCTAAACAAAACCATGATCAAAGTCGTCGCTATTGTTCTTGTGTGTTGCTATGTTGGTCACTGTGCCCCCATGCACTCTATATTTCTGTGTGTCTGTCCCACCTTTATTCGTTCCATGAGCCATATAGTGCAGTGATTAGGAGATGAGAGATGGCTCAAACTGTTGTCTGTTGGCGTGTGTGCCGTGCTCGACAGGGGGCTGAAATCTGACAGGGGGTGGTGAAGATTCAAATCTACCAGTCGGCCCAGGGGAAGTCCTCAGGACTAGACATTTACCATCTGGACTCTCCCTTCACATTAACACAGTTAACATTACCACAGTCCACTCATCTATCTGAAGCGGGAATAGGTGTGTGTCGCAGATTATGTTTAACAAACTGTCTATACCTCTGCCTTGGGAACTTGGGAATGTCTCACCAACCCACTTTGGACAACCATGCTGTTCTACCTCCAAACTTTCTTTGTCTCCCTCTTCATCTCTCTTTCACTCTGTGTTTCTCGCTCTCTATCTGTGGTAGACTGAAACAAGCTAGAGCATTTTACCAGTGTTCAATAGAGCATCCCATCCCCCCAGAGCCCCTCCATTCCATTCCCGCTCCTGTCCCGCCCCTACCTGGTCCCCTCTTTTAAACAGACGGCCAATCCACAATCCACTGTGACAAAGGGAAAGAGCTGAGTGCATGATATCAGGGTGCTACTGGCAGCCAGACTCTGGCCAGCACATTTGCTTACACAGGGGTGCTTTCTGCAGATTGCAGCAGTTTGAGCTAAACCCCCCTCTGTCCACTCACTATGGACAGGGCCTAGAGAGGGAGGAGGGCATCACAAGTGTGAGGGATGGTGTGGGGTCGGGGTAGTCTAAATCAGTCATTATTTGTTTGTCTCTTTGACAGGTTTTTTTACACACCATTTTTATGTTGTTGTCCATGATCACAGCGCATGGTTTGCTCTCATAATGAGTGTGTCTGTCTTTTGTGAGTATGTGTGTTTGCGGTTGATAATCCCATCCTCAGCCAGGGTATGTGATACATGTGACTCCATTACGGGGCCCACCACCCTGCTACCATTGCTGTGGGCCTGACTGCTGTAGCTAACCCCAGGGGAGAGGGGAAAGGGGAGGAGGTGGATGTATATAGAGAGAGTGAGGCACATGAGGTGAGAGTTAGGGAGGGAGGGAGTATACCCCAGAGAGGGTGGAGATCAAACAGAACAGGCCTCTGCAGCCTGTGGCAGAAAGCACACGGCCCTCTACCACAATTTCCAACATCAGTCCCACCTCGTCTTCCTTAGTGCTGGCCTTTTCTCTCAGCTCTTACCTGCGGTGCGTGATTCACTCCAGAAGAATGAGCATCCTCAACTGAGGGCTCTCACAGAATGGGATTCCATGGTTGAAATGCTATGGTTGATTGCTCCTGGCCGGAACCACGGAATGCAAATATATTATTATTGTTCAACATTAATTCATGTAGAAATTATAGCATTAAGCAATAACGCCCGAAGGGGTGTGGTATATGGCCAATATACCACGGCTAAGGGCTTTTCTTATACACGACTCAACACAGAGTGCCTGGATACAGCTGTGGTATGTTGGCCAAATATATATATATATTCACCTTTATTTAACCAGGTAGACAAATTGAGAACAAGTTCTCATTTACAATTGTGACTTGGCCAAGATAAAGCAAAGCAGTTCGACACATACAACAACACAGAGTTACACATGGAGTAAAACAAACATACAGTCAATAATACGGTAGAAAAATAAGTCTATATACGATGTGAGCAAATGAGGTGAGATAAGGGAGGTAAAGGCAAAAAAAGGCCATGGTGGCGAAGTAAATACAATATAGCAAGTAAAACACTGGAATGGTAGAGTTGCAGTGGAAAAATGTGCAAAGTAGAGATAGAAATGATGGGGTGCAAAGGAGCAAAATAAATAAATACAGTAGGGGGAGAGGTAGTTGTTTGCACTAAATTTTAGATTGGCTGTATACAGGTGCAGTAATCTGTGAACTGCTCTGACAGCTGGTGCTTAAAGCTAGTGAGGGAGGTAAGTGTTTCCATTTTGGTAGTTCGTTCCAGTCATTGGCAGCAGAGAACTGGAAGGAGAGGCGGCCAAAGGAAGAATTGGTTATGGGGGTGACCAGAGAGATATACCTGCTGGAGCGCGTGCTACAGGTGGGTGCTGCTATGGTGACCAGCGAGCTGAGATGAGGGGGGACTTTACCTAGCAGGGTCTTGTAGATGACCTGGAGCCAGTGGGATTGGCGACGAGTATGAAGCGAGGGCCAGCCAACGAGAGCGTACAGGTCGCAGTGGTGGATAGTATATGGGGCTTTGGTGACAAAACGGATGGCACTGTGAAAGACTGCATCCAATTTATTGAGTTATTGAGTAGGGTATTGGAGGCTATTTTGTAAATGACATCGCCGAAGTCGAGGATCAGTAGGATGGTCAGTTTTACACGGGTATGTTTGGCAGCATGAGTGAAGGATGCTTTGTTGCGAAATAGGAAGCCAATTCTAGATTTAACTTTGGATTGGAGATGTTTGATGTGAGTCTGGAAGGAGAGTTTACAGTCTAACCAGACACCTAGGTATTTGTAGTTGTCCACATATTCTAAGTCAGAACCGTCCAGAGTAGTGATGTTGGACAGGTGGGCAGTGATCGGTTGAAGAGCATGCATTTAGTTTCACTTGTATTTAAGAGCAATTGGAGGCCATGGAAGGAGAGTTGTATGGCATTGAAGCTCGTCTGGAGGGTTGTTAACACAGTGTCCAAAGAAGGGCCAGAAGTATACTGAATGGTGTCGTCTGCGTAGAGGTGGATCAGAAACTCACCAGCAGGAAGAGCGACATCATTGATGTATGCAGACAGGAGAGTCGGTCCAAGAATTGAACCCTGTGGCACCCCCATAGAGAAGACTGCCAGAGGCCCGGACAACAGGCCCTACGATTTGACATACTGAACTCTATCACAGAAGTAGTTGGTGAACCAGGTGAGGCAATCATTTGAGAAGCCAAGGCTATCGAGTCTGCCGATGAGGTTGTGGTGATTGACAGAGTCGAAAGCCTTGGCCAGGTCAATGAATACGGCTGGCACAGTATTGTTTCTTATCGATGGTGGTTAAGATATCGTTTAGGACCTTGAGCGTGGCTGAGGTGCACCCATAACCAGCTCTGAAACCAGACTGCATAGTGGAGAAGGTATGGTGGGATTCAAAATGGTTGGTAATCTGTTTGTTGACTTGGCTTTCGAAGACCTTAGAAAGGCAGGGTAGGATAGATATAGGTCTGTAGCAGTTTGGGTCAAGAGTGTCCCCCCCTTTGAAGAGGGGGATGACTGCAGCTGCTTTCCAAACTTTGGGAATCTCAGATGACACGAAAGAGAGGTTGAACAGGCTAGTAATAGGGGTTGCAACAATTTCGGCAGATCATTTTAGAAAGAAAGGGTCCAGATTGTCTAGCCCGGCTGATTTGTAGGGGTCCAGATTTTGCAGCTCTTTCAGTGGTATAGATATACACATACCCCAGAGGTGCCTTATTGCTATTATAAACTGGTTACCAACATAATTAGAGCAGTAAAAATACATGTTATACGGTCTGATATACCACAGCTGTCAGCCAATCGGCATTCAGGGCTTGAACCATCCAGTTTATAATGCTATATAATGGGTAGGTTCAGCATGGCGCTTGCAATTCCAGGGTTATGGGTTTAATTCCCACGGCGGACCAGTACTCAATTGTTAGTCGCTCTGGATTAGAGCGTCTGCTAAATGACATAAATGTAGTAATCTGTGTCATTATATAGATAGTAAGAACACATTTTCACATTGTGTTAGCCTTGCACAAGATTGTGGATGGAGG
Source organism: Oncorhynchus keta (assembly GCF_023373465.1). NCBI lineage: Eukaryota > Metazoa > Chordata > Actinopteri > Salmoniformes > Salmonidae > Oncorhynchus > Oncorhynchus keta. The sequence continues at coordinate 46,794,317 of NC_068431.1, forward strand.
TCTTGAATGTCCCCTAATCAAAGCATGCATGTTTGTTCAGGTTACAGTGAATTATATCAGTGGTTCCCAATCCGGGGTCCTACTGCAGGGTGTCTGTGGCTAGCAACAACAGATTAAACACATTTGGCCAAGGGATCTGTGGAACAAGTTAAGAGGATGCAATACAATACAATGTAATGTAATATTACTCATCTCCAATATTGTCACGTCCTGACCTTAGTTCCTTTTTTATGTCTCTATTTTGGTTTGGTCAGGGCTTGAGTTGGGGTGGGCATTCTATGTTTTGTTCTGTGTTTTGTACTTCTATATGTTTGGCCTGGTATGGTTCCCAATCAGAGGCAGCTGTCAATTGCTGTCTCTGATTGAGAACCATACTTAGGTAGCCTGTTCCCACCTGTGTTTGTGGGTAGTTGTTTTCTGTCTCTGCACCAGACAGAACTGTTTCGTGTTGGTCTAGTTCTGTTATTTTGTCTGAGTTAAAATAAATATTAACATGGACACTTACCACGCTGCGTTTTGGTCCGATCTTGACCACTCTTCATCAGACGAAGAGGAACGTTACAAATATAGGCTACCCTAGATGCACAACAGGGCTTGGGAGGGTCACAAGGATCCACAGAACTCCATCAAGGATCCAGTTTTCAACTAAACTTGTATTTCCTAAAAATGTTGTTTTGAACGTAAATGCACTGTCATTTAAGATTTAAACCGGAAAATTTGTCTCTCTGCTCCATGGGAATATGTGTAGAATTGCAGTAAATTACCTTGACAACTGCAAAAATTGAGGGGGGGCCTTTAAAATGTTATTTCCCAGGGCCCAAGATTTGGTTAGTCCAGCCATGCGGTGCAGCAGTCATAGTAAAACTCCTTGTGTACTATTTTTGTTGGACTCTAAAGTTGGAGTTGTGTTCTGATTTTAAGGGGGTCCCTGATGCATTTGCTATAACAAAAGGAATCCCCACCCAAAAATGTTCCAATCATGTCAGCATGATTTGATCAACTCCATGTGATTTGTGTCAGTTACATGTTTTAATCATACCAATTGAGGTTTACATTTAAAGCAGTCCAGCACTGCTGGTATCGATAGAGCTAAGTGACTCACTGGTATGTCACCCCCACCTCCCCATGCCTCTGAAACTTTCAAAGTCGCAGTCTCCAGGAAACCGTCACCAGTATAGCGGGTTACTTTCTGGTCGATACGACCTACTAAAAGATATTTATATTCCTCCCACTGCTTTTTGGAGTCATCTCCCTGGGACAACCAGCCTATTTCTGGTGTCTTTCTTGCTCATTCTCCCTCTCGCCCTCCCCTCTCCACATCTCCCTGCCTCCCCAAACTAGTTCCTGAAGGTCACCCTGCTGTTCTAGTTTGAACTTTGAGAATAATTAGACAGAATGAAACCAGGACAGTGAGGAGGAGAGCTGGTGCCACGGCGACGTAACTCAGTGAGATCAGGGGACGGGTGCCTCAGGTCTGTTGCGTATCGACGTCCCAAAGGAAGGAAGTCGTACTGTAGCTCAGTGGGCGACGACACTTATATACACCACACATCTGCTTCATGATTGGCAAAAGCTCATTCAGTTGCTGTCACTTCCTCACCATCCTACCCTAGTTGCTAGTGAGGTAGAAGAGGGAGGTTTTGTGTGGGGACAGAGAAGTGGATCAATGGAGGCGGTTGCTAAATACACAAGACTAACAGCAAAGAGACATACATGGACAGTATATGGGAAGAGTTTCCCTCATGACCCCTCCGCTGCATAGACTGCAGCTAGGTCACCTCCAATGAGGCATGAGCAGTGTGGGCAGGATTCAGCTGCTTGTTTTACCATCTATAATGATCTCGTGTGGATATGTCGCAGATACTTACAGTACACAAAAATTGTAACAAACTGTATTTTGTCCTCTTTCACTTCACTTCCTTTTATTCCGTAGTTGCCAACATGGCTCGATAGGCATAATCATGTGATCAGTCAGGTGTGTGCGTATAGCTGACAAGTGAACAGGACAGAACAGACCTTTACTGTCAGTTTACCTTTTGAGGCCAGCGTCACTCTCATCCCGATTTATGACAGAACTAGCTACATTAGTCTGAATCATGTACGATGAAACAATTACATCTGAGCAAGAACTAAAATCACGAAGCAAGCTTTCCAACAAACAATGCATGCTCTCATTCAAGTCCATTACTGGTAGCCATCACATGGTTAACCTGACTGCTCTCCTTTTTGGCTCAGCAGTGAAAAGCAGAGCCGGAGAGAGATCCAGTTTCAGTGTGAGGATGTAGCAGAGATCTCGCCTGGATATGACCTGATTTGAGACCATTGTTACACTTGTGGGTGGAGGGAGGGAATGATAAAATGAGGTCACAGGAGAATCAGCCCATCGTGGAATAGAACCTGATAAACTAAAACCATCCATTCGTCTCCACGCTCCCTTCGCAAGCTCTTGTTTCCAGGACAACTCCCACAATGAACATCTGATGCGTTGTTATGGCAAGATGTGTTTTTGAGTTATAATAGAGCACAACAGGTTGCCGTTGCAGCACAGCCTTCCTATTTCATCTTCCTCTCTGAAGTTCACCGTCCCAACAGTTCATCACTATTCACTGCACCTCTGTGTAGTTTCCTTAGAACCTTAGTATGTTCCTCTGTAATACAATGTTTAAATGTATAACATCGTCTTCACCACGAAAGCCAGGAACCGGGACTTCTGTCACATAGCATTATTGGGTTTATGAATGGTCGGCTTGTTTTGTTTATGTAAGTGACTCGCTGAGGGTTTTTGGGCACTGGCCTTAGGACGTGCACTGGGCATGTCATGTTAGATAGTGGGTTAGGATACTCCACAGTGTACTGTATAGAGAAGATGTGTGTGAACAGCAGTAGGTGTGCTAGTAAGTGTAGGCGTTCTCTTGTATAACAGACCGTGTATTTGTGTAGTAGTGGTGGGTGTAGGTGAGTATTAATGTACTGTAAGTGTGCCCCCGTGTAAAGAGTTTATGTGTTAATTCTGTGAGAATCACAGTACTGCCCCACATATATAACCCCCTCCATTCCTCTCTACCTCGACCCTGGGCCCTGTGGACTGGGATCTGCTACCTCCTCCTTGTTAGCAGACCTCACTAATTATACCCTAATGAGGTGTCGGGCCTGTGGGGCCTTAATCACTTCAATATTTAAAGAAAGAAGTCTATATGGCTTATTTCTTTATCTGGTCTGTGGGATTAACATTGAAGTGAGACAGGAAGTGAGACAGTATGGCGGAAAACCCATCACCTCTGGCCTAGTTACCACTCGGATAGGAACAGTCTTCCTCGCTCATTATGAGCCAATATCATTTTCATCCCGACAGTTTGACTGAGAGAACCAGTCAAACATGAATCCTGTTGCTATGCAACTACAGTATCATTCTCTATTTTTGATCAGATTACCAGTACAACATGGATCTCATAGCAAATCAAATAATAAGCTAATTCGTTCAAGTCAACATGCATGTGATGTACGAGCTAGGGAATATAAAGCACTGCTGCTCGCTCGTCCTTTTGGGTGGCACATAGAAAAAGGTTATGCTTTTGAGTAACCAATTACTACCACAATATTATTGTAAGTATATAGCTAGTAAAGTGGTGATGTTAGCGGATTCTAAACCTGACCCCCCCCAAAATAGTCTTGCCATTCATTGACTCCCATTGACTCCGCCCAGCCAAGCACTGACCTATGATCCCATCCATCCTCTCCCTCTTCACCTTCACCTACACTGGAGTGATCTATTACAGGAGGCCACTGTAATAGCTGCTTGACACTTCTACCTTATCTGACCTCCAGGGCCAGGCGATTAGAGATAATCTCAATTCGCAGACCTTTAGACTGAGCTGGAGGGAGATTTGAGAGTGGCTAGGCGATCCTGGAACTAGAATAGAACTGAATCAATGGTGGCTGTGGCTGTCTAGTAACAGGTACAAATATCTCTGTAATGATAACAGTCTTTTTTTTGTTTTTTTTTGCCCTGAATGACCCAACTTTTTTATGCCTCCCATCCCCTCACCACTACCACCTTCACATCTCTCATAAAAAGAGGTTACAGTTGCTATCAGCATACCATGTCTATAAATAACATCTCTCAGTTAATTATAAATGTCAGATATGTATACCTGATTAAGTATTCCCTGTTAAAATACTGCATGAAGCGCTCTGCATTTTCAAGCAAGGGTTCCCCCTAGTGGATAAACAATAGAACATCTCAAAGCCGCAGCAGCTACAAACGCGACATGAAAACATACCTACAATTGGGAGATCTTATGTGATTCAGTTGAAAACACGAGTCTTAAACAAACTGAATCTATGTTGCCCCGATCAAGTGTTTCCAGAACATCTAGAACAGAGGGGAAAATACACCAGCTGTTGTTGAAATAAAACAATCGACAGCAAACATTTCTCATCCCATCCCATCCCACAACATAACTCACCACAAACAAACAAAACCTGAAATGTTGCTGTTAAAGATGTGTGGGTAGTAAATGCGTACCAAAAAAATGTGGGTGTTTCTCTGACAGGGTAGAAAGTGTGATGGAGAGTATATGACTGGCTGGGATGCAAAGCAGGTAAGGCATAGGAGGGTAAGAATGAGTTACTGTACCATGTGTGCCACACACTGTGAGACCATCCTATGGTCCAGGACTCTCCGTGTCCTTCCACTCATCCTATCTCAGGTAAATATGGCACCCCTATCTCAGAGAAATAGTTTGTTTACAGTGTTGTTGTTTTTTTGTATTGCTTAGGTTCAATTACAACATTAACGTCTGATGTAAGATGTTGCAAAGTGCATTTGTCACTGATGCTATTAACCAATTTGGTCAATAACAAAAAAGGAAATGTTTGAAACATAGAAATTGATTGGCGTGCGTAAAGTATGGTGCATAGAGTCCAGGGTACGTAAAGGAAAGCGAAACAACAGAATATGTCATGGACAGAAGTGATATCGGAGACATTTGGTTAGAGGAGAAAGAGGAATAAAACACGCAGACTAATAATTGAATGAGCGTTTTGAGTCAACATTACTGATAGAAGTCTTATTGATGCCGGTTTTGCATGATTTCCTCATTTGCAAGATGCACCACTCCTTGCGGACAGCTACATGACCACTATATCTCTCAGGCAAATGAAGTCACCCGAGGGCTAAAGATGTGTCAGTTGTCCTCTGTATAGTTAATCACTAATCTCTTTCAGACTCGGTTGAACTTACTGCTCGACATCTTGTGTTTTGAATTTTCACTACTTAGCTGAGAATTGATCACACCATGTTGTTCTGCCTGGTTTGCCAAAGTTAACAGTCAGCTGCTGCTGAAAGTATAAACATAATTCTCCTTTTTGGCATGTGAGGATGTTCTCCTGGATGCATTTAATCTCAGATTTGATATGTTTATGAATTGATATAGATTTGATATGTTTATTGAATGCTTTGGTACTCTGTACAGAGTACAACTAAGACAGCAGGTCGATTTCAAGTAGGGAAAGGGAAAGTGGGATACCTTGTCAATTGTACAACTGGATGCATTCAACTGAAATCGGCTGCAATTTGCTTGCATGCCAGTATGTATTAAGAGTGAACATACTTTCCCATGTACTGTATGAACACACACTTGTGTACCCTCCAGGATCATACATGAGGGAATGTCCTGGTCACACTATGGCAGAGAAAACCCTCTCTCTTCTCATTATCATTACAGGCAAGTATAGCTCTTTCCATAAAAACGAACACTTTTCAGATACAATATATGTTTTAGATGTTTGTCAGTATGCAAGACAAATTGTTTTTCCAATAATATAATGGCCACTAAATTAATTTGCTTTACAAATAGCCATGATCAACATGAATTGCTTAGGTAACACTTTCTTTGGATAGCCCATCTGTAGATGCTCTACAGACTATCAGTAACATTTCAACTAATTTTCTACTAACCTCAGCCCTAACCTTAACATTAACCTGTATCCTAACCCTAACCCTAAACTTAACCCTTACCCTAACCTTAACCCTTATTGCAAACCGAACCCCAACCTTAACCTTAGCAAGCAGTTGCTTATCAACAGATAGCTTGTTGATAGTATGTCCATCTGTAGAGCATTTACAGATGGACTAACTGGACTGTCCAAATAAAGTGTGACCTCAATGATGAGTAATAGAATCAGCACACCTCTGTCTTGTTGCAGGAATTGTTCACAACACTATGTCACCATTGCCAGGCAATGCTTTCAGGTATACAAATCCTATGCTTTACAGTATCTTTGGTTTCAATGTTTTATTGCCTTGTTTACTCCATGTCAGTAACTACTAAATTTACACTTATAAAAGAGGATAATTACACCATTACATTTATCTCAATGGTTTGTCTTCAGGGTGAATGGAAGAGCACATGACCCCTATGTTGACATCAGTGGCACTACCCAACCCACTACTGGTCCAGGATATCCTGAATCTACAGTTTCCTCTGAAATATTAGCTACCACCACATCCATGGACCTGTCTGTATACACCACTGAAACAGCCTTTACAAAGTCACAACAGGGAGAGTCAAACCCCGCTTCAACAACATTAGGAGCTCCCTCACCTGGGGATGAAATCATGACGGAAACTTCACATGTCCTGGCAACCACTTTTACACAAGCACCTTCCACAAAAGAACCCCCTGGAAGTACGTCTCAGATCGAACTTGCGACGGAAATGCCCGCACAATTTGAAATAGCAAATGTAAAGGCCATAGAAACTACAATCAAATTGGAAGAAACTTCACATGAGACAAAAACAACAGAGAGAACAACTGCAACTGCAGAATCGTCGGAAAATTCAGAGGTTAAAACACCTGAAATGTCGACAAGTGCATTTGAACCGGCCCGTGTTGACGCTCCTTTAAGATCCTCAACTTCAAAAGACACGATAACTACACCCACAACCTCTTCTTTGATAACAACACCTAAAATGAAATCTGCAATCAAATCAGAAATTGCACCAGCATCTGTATATGCTTCAAACTCATCTGGCATGTTAAGAACAACTACATTACAAACCATAGCAACAACTAGGACATTAGGGGGGGAAACGTTTGAGCTGTTAGCCACCTCTCCTGGAAAACCATCTGAAAGAACAGTAGAGACGTCAACTATAATGCCAATGTCCACATCTGCTTCTTCGGCGCCAGGCAGCGTTTCTGAGACATTGTCTGCAATTACATCACCAAGGATAACTTTTGCCACTGTTGCATTCCTACCAATTGTATCAGTTCCTACACCTGATAGCCCATTGGAAACTAAAGCTACAGCTACGACAGAACGTACAGGTGAAAGCAATCCTAAAACCACAGCGGCGACTCCGTATGAAACAACTGATACAAACACACCTGAAACATCATCCACAACCCCATCAACTAAACCTAAAACATCATCCACTTATACAACATTCCCATCAACTGCACCTGAGACATCTGTGAAAGTCACTAAAGAATCCTTTACAACAGATGCAACCATGGCCACGAGCTCATCAGAAAAACTGTCAACAGTCTACTTTCAAGCATATCAAACCACAACTACAACTGATACATCAACTATAACTCCTACAACAAGTGACTCTTCAACTATTCCTGTATCTGCAACATTGTTGACAGTTACAGCGGAAAGGATAACTGCATTCCCCCCATCAACCGAACCTAAAACAGCATCCACAGCCACATACACAACAATCCCACACACCGAAACTGAAACATTAACCACAACTACAACATCCATATCAACCAAACCTGAAACATCATCAACAGCCACATACACAACATCCCCATCAACTGAACCCAAAACATCATACAGAACTACAACATTCCCATCAACCGAACCTAAAACAGCATCGACAGCCACATACACAACAATCCCACACACCGAAACTGAAACATTAACCACAACTACAACATCCATATCAACCAAACCTGAAACATCATCCACAGCCACATACACAACATCCCCATCAACCAAACCTGAAACATCATCCACAACTACAACATTCCCATCGACCGAAACGGAATCATCATCCACAACTACATCACCCCCATCAACCGTACCTCAAACATCATCCACAACTACAACATCCCTATCAACCGAACCAGAAACATCATCCACAACTACAACATTCCCATCAACTGAAACTGAAACATCATCCACAACTACAACATCCATATCAACTAAACCTGGAACATCATCCACAGCCACATACACAACATCCTCATCCACCAAACCTGAAACATCATCCACAACTACAACATTCCCATCGACCGAAACAGAAACATCCTCCAAAACTACAACATTCCCATCAACTAAAACTGAAACATCCTCCATAGCCAGAAACACATCATCTCCACCAACTGAACCAGAGACCTCATCCACAACTACAACATTCCCATCAACCAAACCAGAAACAGCATACACAGCTACATACACAACATCCCTATCAACTGAAACAGAAACATCATACATATCCACAACAACCTTATCAACTGAAGCTGATACATCATCCACAGCTACATACACAACATCCCCATCAATCGAACCTGAAACATCATCTACAGCTACAACATTCCCATCAGCCGTAACTGCAACATCCACATCAACCAAACCTGAAACATCATCCACAGCTACATACACAACATCCCCATCAATCAAACCTGAAACATCATCCACAACTACAACATCTCCATCGACCGAAACTGAAACATCATCCACACCTACAACATTCCCATCAACCGTAACTGCAACATCCACATCAACCAAACCTGAAACATCATCCACAGCTACATACACAACACCCCCATCAACCAAACCTGAAACATCATCCACAACTACAACATTCCCATTCACCGAAACTAAAACATCATCCACTATTGCAACATCCATATCAAACAAACATGAAACATCACCCACCGCCACATACACAACATTCCCATCAACCGAAATTGAAACATCATTCACAACACCCCCATCAACCGAACCTGAAATATCGTACACAACCACATACATGACATCCTTATCAACCGAAATTGAAACATCATACATATCCACAACATCCATATCAACTAAACCTGGAACATCATCCACAGCCACATACACAACATCCCCATCCACCAAACCTGAAACATCATCCACAACTACAACATTCCCATCGACCGAAACAGAAACATCCTCCAAAACTACAACATTCCCATCAACTAAAACTGAAACATCCTCCATAGCCAGAAACACATCATCTCCACCAACTGAACCAGAAACCTCATCCACAACTACAACATTCCCATCAACCAAACCAGAAACATCATACACAAACACATACATTACTGACCCATCAACTGAAACTGAAACATCTTCCACATCCACAACATCCCTATCAACGGAAGCTGAAACATCATCCACAACTACAACATTCCCATCAACTGAAACATCATCCACAACTACAACATCCATATCAACCAAACCTGAAACATCATCCACAGCCACATACACAACATCCTCATCAACCGAACCTGAAACATCATCCACAACTACAACATCCATATCAACCAAACTTGGAACATCATCCACAGCCACATACACATCCCCATCAACCGAAAATGAAACCTCATCCACAACTACAACATCCAAATCAACCCAAACTGAAACATCATCCACAGATACAATATCCACATCAACTAAACCTGAAACAACATCCACAACTACAACATTCCCAACGACCATAACTACAACATCATCCACGACTACATCCCCATTAACCGAACCTGAAACATCATCCACAGTCAGGAACACATCATCTCCACCAACCAAACCAGAAACATCATACATAACCACACACATTACTTACCCATCAACTGAAACCTCATCCACATCCACAACCACCCCATCAACTGAAACTGAAACATCATCCACATCCACATCATCGGAAATTGACACATCATCCACATCCATAACATACCCATCAACTGAAATTGAAACATCATCCACAACAACCCCATCAACTGAAACATCATCCACAACATCCCCATTAACCGAAACTGAAACATCATCCACATCCACAACATTCCCATCAGCTAAAACATCATCCACAATTACAACATCCACATCAACCAAACCTGAAACATCATCCACAACTACAACATCCATATCAACCAAACTTGGAACATCATCCACAGCCACATACACATCCCCATCAACCGAAAATGAAACCTCATCCACAACTACAACATCCAAATCAACCCAAACTGAAACATCATCCACAGATACAATATCCACATCAACTAAACCTGAAACAACATCCACAACTACAACATTCCCAACGACCATAACTACAACATCATCCATGACTACATCCCCATTAACCGAACCTGAAACATCATCCACAGTCAGGAACACATCATCTCCACCAACCAAACCAGAAACATCATACATAACCACACACATTACTTACCCATCAACTGAAACCTCATCCACATCCACAACCACCCCATCAACTGAAACTGAAACATCATCCACATCCACATCATCGGAAATTGACACATCATCCACATCCATAACATACCCATCAACTGAAATTGAAACATCATCCACAACAACCCCATCAACTGAAACATCATCCACAACATCCCCATTAACCGAAACTGAAACATCATCCACATCCACAACATTCCCATCAGCTAAAACATCATCCACAATTACAACATCCACATCAACCAAACCTGAAACATCATCCACAACTACAACATCCATATCAACCAAACTTGGAACATCATCCACAGCCACATACACATCCCCATCAACCGAAAATGAAACCTCATCCACAACTACAACATCCAAATCAACCCAAACTGAAACATCATCCACAGATACAATATCCACATCAACTAAACCTGAAACAACATCCACAACTACAACATTCCCAACGACCATAACTACAACATCATCCACGACTACATCCCCATTAACCGAACCTGAAACATCATCCACAGTCAGGAACACATCATCTCCACCAACCAAACCAGAAACATCATACATAACCACACACATTACTTACCCATCAACTGAAACCTCATCCACATCCACAACCACCCCATCAACTGAAACTGAAACATCATCCACATCCACATCATCGGAAATTGACACATCATCCACATCCATAACATACCCATCAACTGAAATTGAAACATCATCCACAACAACCCCATCAACTGAAACATCATCCACAACATCCCCATTAACCGAAACTGAAACATCATCCACATCCACAACATTCCCATCAGCTAAAACATCATCCACAATTACAACATCCACATCAACCAAACCTGAAACATCATCCACAACTACAACATCCATATCAACCAAACTTGGAACATCATCCACAGCCACATACACATCCCCATCAACCGAAAATGAAACCTCATCCACAACTACAACATCCAAATCAACCCAAACTGAAACATCATCCACAGATACAATATCCACATCAACTAAACCTGAAACAACATCCACAACTACAACATTCCCAACGACCATAACTACAACATCATCCACGACTACATCCCCATTAACCGAACCTGAAACATCATCCACAGTCAGGAACACATCATCTCCACCAACCAAACCAGAAACATCATACATAACCACACACATTACTTACCCATCAACTGAAACCTCATCCACATCCACCCCATCAACTGAAACTGAAACATCATCCACATCCACATCATCGGAAATTGATACATCATCCACATCCATAACATACCCATCAACTGAAATTGAAACATCATCCACATCCACAACAACCCCATCAACTGAAACATCATCCACAACATCCCCATCAACCGAAACTGAAACATCATCCACATCCACAACATTCCCATCAGCTGAAACATCATCCACAATTACAACATCCACATCAACCAAACCTGAAACATCATCCACAGCCACATACACAACATCCTCATCAACCGAACCTGAAACATCATCCACAGCTACAACATCCATATCAACCAAACTTGAAACATCATCCACAGCCACATACACATCCCCATCAACCGAAAATGAAACCTCATCCACAACTACAACATCCAAATCAACCCAAACTGAAACATCATCCACAGATACAATATCCACATCAACTAAACCTGAAACAACATCCACAACTACAACATTCCCAACGACCATAACTACAACATCATCCACGACTACATCCCCATTAACCGAACCTGAAACATCATCCACAGTCAGGAACACATCATCGCCACCAACCGAACCAGAAACATCATACATAACCACACACATTACTTACCCATCAACTGAAACCTCATCCACATCCACAACCACCCCATCAACTGAAACTGAAACATCATCCACATCCACAACATCCCCATCATCGGAGATTGACACATCATCCACATCCATAACATACCCATCAACTGAAATTGAAACATCATCCACATCCACAACAACCCCATCAACTGAAACTGAAATATCATCCACAACATCCCCATCAACCGAAACTGAAACATCATCCACAACATTCCCATCAGCTGAAACATCATCCACAATTACAACATCCACATCAACCAAACCTGAAACATCATCCACAGCCACAACATTTCCATCGACCAGAACCGAAACATCATTCACAACGACAACATCCCTATTAACTGAAACTGAAACGACATCCACAGATACAACATCCATATCAATCAAAACTGAAACATCCTCCACAGCCACATACACAACATTCCCATCAACCGAAACTGAAACATCATCCAAAACTACAACATTCCCATCAACCATAACTGCAACATCATCCACAACTACAACATCCCCATTAACCAAACCTGAAACATCATCCACATCCACAACAACCCCATCAACAGAACCTGAATCATCATACACAACCACATACATGATATCCCCATCAATCGAAACGGAAACATCATCCACAACAACCCTATCAACTGAAACTGAAACATCATCCATAACTACAACATCTGCAATATCAAAACGTGAAACATCAGTGAACGTCATATCTGAAACATTTACAATAGATGGAACCACAACCACTATCTCAGTAGAAAAACGGTCAACCGCCTCCCTTCAAACATTTAAAACCACAATTGAGACATCAATAACTACACTTGAAACTCCAGTTTCTACACCAAGTGACTCTTCAGCAAACACTGTACCTGCAACACTGTCTACAGTTACATCAGGAAGGATAACTACGGCCCCACCAACTGAATCACCATTAGACACATCCAAAGCTACATTTGAGACATCAATATCAACCATTCCAGTAACTACAGAGATAACCCCCACCGGAATATCAGCTACAACAGAAAGTCGAACAGCAACAACCTCACCTGGAAATGTATTGACAACTACAATCACATCCTCAATATCTGCTTCAACTACTGAGGGAAAAACAGAAAACCCATCTTCCATCACTCCGGAACCTCCAGCTACAAACACACGTGTTACATCAGCATTTACAGCCTCTTCAGAGAGGATGAGTATATCAACATCGAGTACCCTCCCAGAAATCACAACTCAGAATTTGACATCGACTTTAACATCTACCTTTTCTGCAGCAACTACTTCAAATCACAGCATAACTCGGATGACAACACCAACAAAAACTACAAAAGCCACTGCAGGTTCAGTCATAACTAAATCTGTCAGTGTGACAGACAAAGTTGACTCAATCAAACCTAAATCTTCAATGACCACACCTGTGCCAATCCCACCTCCACCCTCATCAACTAATGATATCTTTATGACCATTACTTTGGTTATCCTATTATTGATTTTGGTTGCTATAACTTTAGTTATTTTTATCTTTGATCAAAATCCTTGCAGAGAGACCTATAATTTATAATATCTTTGACACAAAATGTATTTTTGACTGAAAGGACCTCACGCAGTAGACAATTGCAACCTCAAGAAAGGGAGAGTAAGAAATCTATCCCGTGTTGATGTCACCTGGAAGGATTTAGTGCCTTTGAACGGGGTACGGTAGTAGGTGTCAGGCACATCGGTTTGAGTGTGTCAAGAACTGCAACGCTGCTGGGTTTTTCACACTCAACAGTTTCCCGTGTGAATCAAGAATGGTCCACCACCCAAAGGACATCCAACCAACTTGACAACTGTGAGAAAGAATTGGAGTCCACATGGGCCAGCATCCCTGTGGAATTCTTTTCGACACCTTGCCCTGATGAATTGAGGCTACTCCGAGGGCAAAAGGGAGTACAACTCAACATTAGGAAGGCATTCCTAATGTTTTGTACACTGTGAATACACTCTTAGAAAGAAGGGTTCCCAAAGGATTCTTCGGTTGTCCCCATAGGAAAACCCTTTTTGGTTCCAGATATGACCCTTTTGGGTTCAATGTAGAACCTTCTGCACCAAAAAGGGTTCTTCAAAGAGTTCTCCTATGGGGACAGGCGAAGAACCCTTATAGGTTCTAGATAATAATAATATAATAATAATATAATAATAATATAATATATATGCCATTTAGCAGACGCTTTTATCTAAAGCGACTTACAGTCATGTGTGCATACATTCTACGTATGGGTGGTCCCGGGGATCGAACCCACTACCCTGGCATTACAAGTGCCATGCTCTACCAACTGAGCTACAGATAGCTTCCAACTTACCGTAACTTTGTTGTTAAAGTATTATAAAAACATGAGATGCCAAACCCGCTCACAGGATTGGTTAACTCTTGAGGTTCCTCGGGTCTCCACTGAATTAGGTAAATCTGCTTTTAGTTTTAATGCACCTCATTGTTGTAACCAACTGCAAAATTCACTGCAATTGGATGCTCTGATGCTTTTTAATTTTTAATTTCACCTTTATTTAACCAGGCAGGCCAGTTGAGAACAAGTTCTCATTTACAACTGTGCCCTGGCCAAGATAAAGCAAAGCAGTGTGACAAAAACAACAACACAGAGTTACACATGGGATAAACAAACGTACAGTCAATAACACAATATAAAATCTGTATACAGTGTGTGCAAATGAAGTAAGGAGGTAAGGCAATAAATAGGCCATAGTGGCAAAGTAATTACAATTTAGCAATTAACACTGAAGTGATAGATGTGCAGATGATGTCGCTTGGGGAATTAAAAATATTGATTGGGGAACTATTTGCTGAGGAATGTGGCTGTTTCTCTTGATTGTTTGTTGTGCTGTATTTTTGTTTGTTTTTGTACTTTGAATTGTATATGCAGCGCTCCCTTGCGAAAGAAACCCTGGTCTCAATGGGGAATCCCTGTTTAAATAAAGGTAAAATAAAATAGCAATTTATTTTATTTGGGCATGGTGCCACTACGAATAACCAAGAGAACCTTGCTTTTATTATTGTATCATGTAATGATTGTAAATAGACTGACATATTGTTTAATTTGGTCAGATAGTACATCTGTAAATTCTTTACAGATGGTCATACTATCAACCAGCTATCTGTTGATAAGCAACTGCTTGCTAAGGTTATGGTTAGGTTTAGAGTGTAAGGTTTAAGGTTAGGGTTAGTGTTAAGTGGTTTATGATAAAGGCTAAGGTTAGGGCTTGGGTTAGGGTTAGTAGATAGTTAGTTGAAATGTTTCTGATAGTCTCAAATCAAATCTTATTGGTGCGATTCAATCGTACGATCCAATCTTAGTCCTGTATTGACGCTTTGCCTGTTTGATGGTTCGTCAGAGCTCTCCCTCACCCTCCATTTGGCAAATCTGAACATAACTCTATCCTCCTGATTCCTGCTTACAAACAAAAAGTAAAGCAGGAAGTACCAGTGACTTGCTCAATAAGGAAGTTGTCAGAGGACGCAGATGCTAAGCTATAGGACTGTTTGGCAAGTACAGACTGGAATATGTTCTGGGATTATTCCGATGACATTGTAGAGTACACAACATCAGTCACTGGCTTCATCAATAAGTGCATAGATGACGTCTTCAGTGACCGTACATACATACCCCAACCAGAAGCCATGGATTACAGGCAACATCCGCACTGAGCTAAAGGGTAGAGCTGACGCTTTCAAGGAGTGGCACTCTAACCCGGACGCTTATAAGAAATCCTGCTATGCCCTCCGACAAACCATCAAACAGGCAAAGCATCAATACAGGACTAAGATTCAATCGTACAACACCGGCTCTGACGCTCGTCGAATGTGGCAGGGCTGGCAAACTATTACGGATTACAAAGCGCCCAGTGATACAAGCCTACCAGACAAGCTAAATAACCTCTATGCTCGCTTCGAGGCATCAACATTGAAGCATGCATGAGAGAATACCCGTAGCCGATGTGAGTTAGACCTTTAAACAGGTCACCATTCACAAGGCCGCAGGGCCAGACGGAATACCAGGACATGTACTCCGAGCATGTGCTGAGCAACTGGCAAGTGTCTTCACTGACATTTTCAACCTGTCCCTGACCGAGTCTGTAATACATGTAACATGTTTCAAGCAGACCACCATAGTCCCTGTGCCCAAGAACACCAAGGTAACCTGCCGAAATGACTAGTAGCACTCAAATCTGTAGCCATGAAGTGCTTTGCAAGGCTGGTCATGGCTCACATCAACACCATTTTTCCAAGAAACCCTAGACCCACTCCAATGTGCATACCACCCCAACAGATCCACAGATTGCCCTCCACACTTCCCATTCCCACCTTGACAAAAGGAAAACTTACGTGAGAATGCTATTCATTGACTACAGCTCAGCGATCAGCACCATAGTGCCCTCAAAGCTCATCACTAAACTAGGGACCCTGGGACTAAACACCTTCCTCTGCAACTGGATCCTGCACTTCCTGATGGGCCGCCCCCAGGTGGTAAGGGTAGGTAACAACACATCTGCCACGCTGGTCTTCAGCACAGGGGCCCCTCAGGGGTGCGTGCACAGTCCCCTCATGTACCCCCAGTTCACCCATGACTGCATGGCCAAGCACGACCCCAGCACCATCATTAAGTTTGCTGACGACGATGTGACAGCCTATAAGGAGGAGGTCAAAGACCTGGCAGTGTGGTGCCAGAATAACAACCTCTACCTCAACGTGATCAAGACAGAGGAGAGGATTGTGGACTACAGAAAAATTAGGACCGAGCACAACCCCATTCTCATCGACAGGGCTGTGGTGGAGCAGGTTGAGAGCTTCAAGTTCCTTTGTGTCCCATCACCAACAAACTATCCTGGTCCAAACACACCAAGACAGTTGTGAAGAGACTGAAAAGATTTGGCATGTGTCCTCAGAGCCTCAAAAAGTTATACAGCTGCACCATCGAGAGCATCCTGACTGGTTGCATCACCACCTGGTATGGCAACTGCTCCCCCTCTGACCGCAAGGCACTACAGAGGGTAGTGCGTATGGCCCAGTACATCACCGGGGCCAAGCTTCCTGCCACCCAGGACCTCTATACCAGGCGGTCAGAGGAAGGTCCTAAAAATTGTCAAAGACCCTAGCCACCCCAATCATAGACGGTTCTCTCTGCTACCGCACAGCAAGTGGTACCGGAGCGCCAAGTCTAGGTCAAAAAGGCTTCTTAACAGCTTCTAGCCCCAAGCCATAAGACTTTTGAACAGTTAATCAAATGGCCACCCGGACTATTTGCATTGTCCCCACCCCACCCCCCATTTTTACGCAGCTGCTACTCTCTGTTATTATCCATGCATAGTCATTTTACCTCTACCTACATGTACATATTACCTCAATTACCTCGACTAACCTGTAGCCCTCCACATTGACTCTGTACCGGTTCCCTCTGTATATAGCCTCCACATTGACTCTGTACCGGTACCCCCTGTATACAGCCCCACTACTGTTATTTTATTGTTGCTCCTTAATTATTTGTTGTATATATATATTTTTTTTCTTCTTAAAACTACATTGTTGGTTAACTAAGCATTTCACTGTGAGATCTACAGTACACTTGTTGTATTCAGCGCATGTGACAAATACAATTTGATTTGCTTTGATATTCTAAATGATGAAAGTTTGGTAGAAATTGCTCTAGTATGATGAGATACTACATCATATGTTAATTTGTAAAATATATTTTTTACCCCCTTTTTAATGATTTTTTTTACACCCCTTTTTCTCGTTAGTCTTCTCCCATCGCTGCAACTACTGCAACTATCGTACGGACTCGGGAGAGGTGAAGGTCAAGAGCCATGTGTCCTCCGAAACATGACCCTGCCAAGCCGCACTGCTTCTTGACACACTGCTCGCTTAACCCTGATGCCAGCCGCACCAATGTGTTGGAGGAAACACTGTACAACTGGTGACCAAAGTCAGCATGCATGCGCCCGGCCCATCATAAGGAGTTGCTAGAGCGCGATGAGACAATAACATCCAGACGGGCAAAACCCTCCAGTAACCCAGATGACGCTGGGTCAATTGTACGCCGCCTCATGGATCTCCCGGTCGCGGCTGGTGGTGACACAGCCAGGGATCGAACCCATTTCTGTAGTGACGCCTCAAGCACTGTGATGCAATGCCTTACCGCTGCACCACTCGGGAGGCCCATCGTAAGTACATTGACATTCTGATGTATATGGATGATGTTGATAATGGGCATACAGAATAAATATGTACAAACTATAGACAGGGAGAGCAGGGACCCTGAACATTAGGAACACCTGCTATTTCCATGACAGACTGACCAGGTGAATCCAGGGGAAAGTTATGATCCCTTAATGATGTCACTTGTTAAATCCACTTCAAATCAGTGTAGATGAAGGGGAGGAGACGGGTTAAAGAAGGATGTTTACTCTTTTAGACATGGATTGTGTATTTGTGCCATTCAGAGGGTGAACGAACAAGACAACAAATGTAAGTGCATTTGAACGGGGTATGGTAGTAAGTGCCAGGCGCACCGGTTTGTGTCAAGAACTGCACCGCTGCTGGGTTTTTCACACTCAGTTTCCCGTGTGTATCAAGAATGGTCCACCGCCCATAAGACATCCAACCAACTTGACACAACTGTGGGAAGCATTGGACTGTGGGCAGCACCTGTAGAGTCCATGCCCCAACATGTTGATGTTTGGTGGACTAAGGGTCTACAGTATGTGGATCACAATAGAGTTCTCTCAGCTATTCGCTCTGAAGTCTTGTTTCTTCTCCATCGATATTGGCAGGTAGAAGAAACCCTGTGTATTTGTTTGGCAGAGGCTCGTCATCTCACTGAGTACATGCAACCTGATTCATTTATGAAGCAACCTGTTCTATAGTGCATGAGCCTGTCTGGATTTTCTTCTCATGGACAGAACAGGATATGGACAGAAAAAAAATGTCTAATCCCAAAGAAAGAACAAATCCGCGCCATAAAGCATACACTCACAAACACACATTTAGTGGTTGACCTCTGCTGTTTAATTTATTTCTCTCAAAGCCACTTTGGTTCCTTACAATGCATTGGCAAACAAACTCTGTCATTTTGTTCAGAGAAGTCAGTAAGCATGCCATTCCATTTGCTTTGGGGTTGATTTTCCATCGTACTCCGGAGGACTTCCTCTGGAGACACGAGTTAGGTCTGAATATGACCTTTTACCTATAGTCTAGCTTCATTTGCACTCAATATCCACATGTCAACAATCTACAAGGCACCTAAATGGTTTCCAATGAAGTACAATTTATTTCCAAAACATCCCGTAAAACAAGTGATGACAGGAGCTTGACAGGCCCCGATCCAACAGGCAACAAAGTCATCTCCACTTCACAAAACTGGACAGTGAAGAGTCTAATATCCCAAACTGTACAATAAGGGTCTTCTACTCATACAGGAGTTCAGACACACAGGAAGGGAGTGGGTTTGACAGGAACTTCCTCATCAAACTGCCTGCAGGAGGGCTTAAAATTCATGGATGTATGGGATCAATGCAACAACTCAACAAATAAACAAGAACACAAGTTTAACAGTCAAAAGACACAAACAGTTCAAAAATAATAATAATTACAAAAATACATAAAAAATAAACGAATATGTTACCTTTTTCAATTTCTTACCCCCAAAGCATTATCTTAATTAGGTATAAGGAAAATAATTGCTAAGAACCAAACTGGAAGCCTATGCTGCATCTAAGTTCAGTGAAGGAGGAGCCAACAACAACAACACATTTTCTACATTTCAAAGCCCTTTGAAGGCTAAATGCACCACAACATACTGAATATTGAACGTATAAGACAGAGGGGTTGCTTGTGTGTATTTGTGTTTGTTTGACAGAGACAAAGTTGTTATAGAGCCCTGGTACGGGTATGTTGGGCCTTCGTGCCTGGTACACATATGTTGGGCCTTCGTGCAGGGACAAAGCCATTTTTGCAGTAGCACTTGAACGAGCCTATGGTGTTGACGCACCGGGCATTCTTGCATGGATTAACTCGGACCCCTGGTTCAGCACACTCATCAATATCTGAAAAGACAGAGAGGGAGAGAGAAAGAGGAAGGTGGTTTGAAACAAAACAGGGAGCTTGCCATCTGCCTGCACATCTATTTACATTTAATCAATGTTCCCTCCAAAACAATTCGGAACAGGGCAAATGTTAGGTCTGCTGCACGCAAACTTGAACTTGTGAAAATTCTGTGCAACATTTGGCACATGTTTACTGTGAACACTGAGGCTGTACCTGCTTTAAGTTACAGTTATAACAGTGGCCAAGTAGGCTACTGTGACTACTTGATCATAATGTAGGCCATTCAGAGAGGCAACGGAGAAAATGCATCCCATAACATTTTAACTAGCCGTTTTAAATAGCTGTTCTATCTTTCAGCCTATAGTAGCAGCCAATGTGTGGTGTTCAATGTAGGCCTACATTCTATGAGACTTTTGAAAAAAATATGCAGGGCTTGACATGAACCTGTTTTCCACTAGGCCTTCAGACAAGGAGGTGACTGAAAATGTGTTGTTTAATGCAAGAAACCACTTTACAAAATAAAGTTTATTATTATTCCCATACCATTAGAGAATCAGACAAATTAGCCTACCCTCTGCCCATTGGCTACTTAGCTTATCCAAGCCAGTCTCAAAATACAACACTGCCCCTTTAAGAGAGAAAAAAGGCTCTTTACCTGACTCGTTTTTTCAAAGATGGCTAGAAATGCACACGTTTTGTGCTCTTGTACGAAGCAATCACTCCCCCATTGCTGATTATCTATAACAGGGCTAATAACTTACTAACTAGCAAAGAATATGAACAAATGTGTACACGTAGCTACATGAAGCTCTCGACTTTGATCTCAAAACAAGTGTATCTACTCGTGACCACTCATGCTATAAACACAGTCCAGTTCAAAGTGAATGGCACAGATCCATATATGGCAATTGTCTATTTGCATATAGGGATACTGCAGTTCTGGTTGGTCTGTAGAGTACGGGCTGAGTTGTACCTGTCAATGCAATAGAATCCTGCTCCGGTGCGTTCTGCCTACAAGAATATCTCTTGCATAGTTCGTTTTCCACACTAAGTCTTGAATAGTTTGTTTTGTTTCGGTATGTTGCATTGAATGTGGCTAATATTGTCAATTCCCACCGTTGAGGGAATTGTTTATAGTGCTAACTAAAGGGGAAAACTAGAAAGTTGAGTGAAGTTCAGTCTCATGCTTCGGACTGATATATCTTCTGCGCTGCAGTCCTGGGAGCTGGCGCCCGCGCACAAACGCACGCAGCTCAGAGGAAACATTGCATATAAAATCAACAAACAGATGTTCTTTTAAACGCTAAATAAAATTGCAGGCATGTCTGTCAAAACACTTGAACAAAGGACAAGAGCTACAAATTATACAGAGACACTTCTGTTCGGCGGTATTGATGAGCATCCGAATTGGCATCCACCTAAAGATTGAGACGACTGAATTGAAGCTAAAATCCAAGCATTCGCCTTCACTCTAATCCAACACAAAGTTAAAGGGAAGCAGACAGACAGAACAGGTGGATTGTCAACATACCTGTGCAGCGGGTGCGGGAGTGGTCCAGTCTAAAACCTGTGTTACACTCACACATAGTGCCCAGGTAGGAACGCACACAGCGACCATTGGCACAACTACACTCATCTGAGTCCTCTTCTGAGCTGTCCCCTTCTGAGCCAAAACAGAAAGAGGGAGAGCGAATGAAAGATACAGAGAAAATATTATTCAAGTGGTGTAACAGCTCTGAGGTACATTTAGAAAGAAATGCAGAGTGTAATCAAATATATTACAGGCCTTACCAATACCTGGGCTGTAGTTGGCGAAAGCTGCCAGGAAATCTCCCTCACCATCAGACTCTGTCTCCAAGTGCATCTCACACAGCCGGTTAAAGATCCCTGAATGAGAGGAAGAATGACGTTTTCTTAAAGGCCCAGTGCAGTCAAAATTCAGTTTTTCTGTGTTTTATATCATATTGTACAACAGCTGAGGAAAGTAACACTGTAAACGTATGAAAATGATGTATGTTATTTCCTGATAGATGCTGGTTGAAAGTACAATCTACACAGGACCTTCTAATCAGGAGGTTTGCATGGGCGGGAGTTTTGGCTTTCCATGGTAACATCCTCATGCGTTAAATTGGTTAATAGACCAATAACAAAGAGAATTCCAAACATCTCTGTCAATAACAACTAGTTTTCAATTTGCCTATCCCCACTCAGACCATTTCCAGACAGCCCTTTGCTATTTTTGTGGAAATTTGTTACAGTAATGTACTTAATTGTTACCCAGAAGTGATTTGATATTGATATTAAAACAGATGCATTGGCCCTTTAATGTATTAGTATTAGACTATTTATGCTGATATGGGCAAAGCCGAAATTGGAGTGACCAGCAGACCAAAAACCAGTGAAAGAAATGGTGCTGGTGCCCACCGGAGTTTCTCTGGGGACAGGTCCTACACTCAGGGCCCCAGCCACGGCCATAGTGACAGCAGCACTCAGAGTAGGTGACAACCAAACCGTTCCTGGGTTGGCTGCAGATCAGGTCCTCATCCACCTGCAGGAAACACACGTCCTTATGGGCCGCTGTGCGGTCTGAGGGAGGGAGAGAGAGAGCGAGAGAGCGAGAGAGAGAGAGAGAGAGCGAGAGAGCGAGAGAGCGAGAGAGAGAGAGAGAGAGAAAGAGAAAACAAAACACAGAAAGAGCGGAATTTTAAGTACTATTTAATCAAATAAAGAAGCCAATCTTTTCTCCTGCATTATACAAGCAGGCCAGATCCTGAAGCTTCGCATGACTTCTACGATTAAGCAGGTAATTGCTCAATATGTTAACAGCCAGCAGGTAGATATGAATAAGTGATAAGGCCTAGCTTGAGGTGGTAGGGCTCAGAGCTATACCAGACCGCTGCTCGACACATTCATTTACGGTCACACACACGAGGACGGAGCCATAAAGATCAGCTAGATACAATGAAGTGAACACTGTATTGTCAACTCAAACTTGTGGGAGGTTTACAACAAAATGATTGAAAGAAAGTAACACAATCACAACAGTAATGTCACAACAACGTCTCTGACATGTTACAACATCACATGTAATCACAATAGTAAATGGTTTGGTTAAAAAAGGAGAAACATTGCTCTGGAGAAAGGAAGGTGCAGAAAATGCCACAAGCCATCTCACTTGCCTCCCTTTTATGTCTACTCCCTCACTACTTCTCAGACACACAAGCAAGTGCACAACAATGAAGGATGAAGTAATGAAGTGTTTTCCTGTGACTATGCAAGCTTAGTGGGACAACCACGGAAACGGAGAAATGTACCACAGAGATCACACTGCATCTACAGAACTGAGATCACATTGGCTAACTCAAGTCTCGTGATCTCCCTCACTAAACTGAGAGTGTGTCCCTATAGAAACAAGCAAGAGGGGGAGTGGTGAGCCTGTGCATAGGGTCATTATTGGGGAGAGGGGGCTCAAAGGGGGAGGAGTTAAAAAAAAGAGTAGCAGGAGTGGCAGGTGTACAGGTAAGCCAAAACTCAGGTGAGCTAAGCACTGATTGGTCAGGCTCAGGTGAGCTGAGCGCCGATTGGTTATACCCACCGTCATAGACACACTGTTTGAGCGCTGCGCTGAAGGTGAGGGGCTGGGTACATATACAGTGAAAGGAGCCGGGCGTGTTCACACACCTCCCATTCTTACAGTACGAGGGGTCCTGGCACTCATTGATATCTGCAAGGGCACCACAGACACCACAGACACGGTTACACAACCTACGGACGGACGGACACCAGCCTGGGGCCAGCTCACAGCTTAAAGTGACGTTGAACAGGCCTGCAGGCAGATCGCTACGTTACACTGCTTCCTGAGAGCATGCAGAGTGTTTGGGTGTCTATAGGTACAACAGTGAACACTGATTTTTCCAGTGAACAAGGGCCAGGAAGTGGCTATAGGACCAGGGTTGTGTTTGAGTTTCTATGATGTATGTGACAGACATGAGGTTATGTAAATGTCAGAGCGGGTGAGGCTGAAGGGGCAGGTCTGGCTGATTAGTAGTGTTAGACTGGAACTAACATTAAAAAACATTCTCATTCAACCTTCAGACACACCACTGAGAACCAACCCACTGTGAACTAGGCTGCCCAGCCTCTCTCACACCACCCCCATCTCCCAATCATCCATCCTGAGCTTCCTGAGCCCAACTCCTGCCCTGCTAAGGACAGCAGTACCCTCTCCTCCACTCACCAGCCTGCTCCTCTGGGGTCACACAGCTGTTGCGGTCCGTGGCCAGGATCCAGGGGGGAGAGCAGATGCAGTAGTAGGACCCAGGGGTGTCCACACAGTGGCCATTCTTACAGTTCAATGAGTCCTGGCACTCATCCACACCTGCAGCAACACAAACACACTGCTGACTTAACACCAGTCCTCTTCTATGGCCTGTCCTGCACCTCCCTGTGTGTGTGGATGCGGGTACAGTATGTACAGTAGAGGGCTCTAGCCAGATCTCACCTGCCACAGTGGGGATGACACACTTCTTATTGGAGGCTTCATAGATCCTGGGGGACTTACAGGTGCAGTAGTAGGAGCCTCTGGTGTTCTTACACTGACCGTTGGTACACAGAGACTCGTCGTGGCACTCATTCACATCTGAGGAGGAGACACATTACCATAGAGGATCTGTGACTAAATGGGATATCTGATGTGTATTAATATGTAATAATACAGAGGTGTGTTTTGGTGCAGGCCTGCGAGGGGGTGGGTCTCTGTGGTTACCGATGCACTCCAGTAGGTTGCTGTCGTAGTAGAAGCCCTGTTGGCAGTAACATTCATAGCCAGGCTGTGTGTTCATACAGCGGCCCTCCTTACAGATCTCATTGGAGAACAGCACACACTCATCGATATCTGTACACAGAGGGACAGGAACACAGATCTCAACACAAACAAACTCCCCCGGAGAACAAATACTGTCATATAAAGGAATGCTGTAAATCAGGAAACAGCAAACCTACAGTGTTGGGTTGAAGTTGTGTAGCTACTCACCTCTATGGACAGACAGGCCGTACTCAGTCACTCCCTCCTCATGGTAGAAACCTCGGCCCACTGGACACAGGGAGTGGAACTCAGCTGGTTGAGGGAAAAACAGGAAGTCAATTAAGCAAGGTACCTATCACACTTGACCTATTCACTTAACTTGCCTGCTTTAGGTGACCAATGAATGACATTGAACAGCTCAAATAAGTGAACTGACCCCCCAGCCCACTTGATGGTTTGTTAAACTAGTGTGAATGTTGTTGGGCCAGGGGTTAAAGCCTGAGGAAAATCAGAGGACTGAAACTTCACTCGATCTCAGATCGATTGTCTGGGGCCAAGTTAACCTCCCCTTTCATGAATTACTTTTCCAGCAGCTACAGTAGGCCTCACACCGCTGTCTGAATTGAGCGCTGCTGTGGTGAACATCGGAGTGTCATCAACAATCATGTATGTCAGTTCAGTGCACACAGCTAACAGAGAAAATAAAACATTTCAGAATATATTTATTTGGGATTATATTTTGTAGAACAGACATGATTCTGTCTGTATTAGACCATGTCATCTCAGCTCCTTTAACCCCTGTGTTGGGCCTGAGGTACGTACATGAGTGGTAGACGGGGCAGGGGTAGATCTCACAGTGGTCCCCCCAGCCCACACCGATGGAGCAGCAACACTCCTGCTTGGTGACGTTGGTGGCCAGGACACTGTCACAGAACACTGTGTCATCCAGGTTCAGGTAACACTCCTTCTTATCTTCCACGGCCACCTCAATCTCTGGAGGGGAAGGGGGCAGAGAGGAAATCGATTGTTTGACAGTGTGTGTGTGTGTGTGTATGTGTATGTGTATGTGTGTGTGTGTGCGCGTGTGTGTCTGTAGGGGTGAGAAGATATCAGTAATCTTACCCTCACAGCTGTGCTTGTCCTCAGACAGGATAAAGCCGTCTTTGCAAACACACACATAGGAGCCCTGTCTGTTCTCACACACACCATGCGGCTGACACAGACCCCTGTCTGTCGCACACTCATCTATGTCTGGGTAGGAGAGAGAGAGAGAGAGAGAGAGAGAGAGAGAGAGAGAGAGAGAGAGAGAGAGAGAGAGAGAGAGAGAGAGAGAGAGAGAGAGAGAGAGAGAGAGAGAGAGAGAGAGAGAGAGAGAGAGAGAGAGAGAGAGAGAGAGAGAGAGAGAGAGAGAGAGAGAGAGAGAGAGAGAGAGAGAGAGAGAGAGAGAGAGAGAGAGAGAGAGAGAGAGAGAGAGAGAGAGAGAGAGAGAGAGAGAGAGAGAGAGAGAGAGAGAGAGAGAGAGAGAGAGAGAGAGAGAGAGAGAGAGAGAGAGAGAGAGAGAGAGAGAGAGAGAGAGAGAGAGAGAGAGAGAGAGAGAGAGAGAGAGAGAGAGAGAGAGAGAGAGAGAGAGAGAGAGAGAGAGAGAGAGAGAGAGAGAGAGAGAGAGAGAGAGAGAGAGAGAGAGAGCGAGAGAGAGAGAGAGAGAGAGAGAGAGAGAGAGAGAGAATGTGTTACAAACATCTGCTACAATCCTCATGAGTTCCATTAAGCTTGACTTATGACAGTTTCCACTGGTTACAAAGCTCAACTGCCGGAATGGTTAACACTAATGATTTACACTACCAGTCAAAGGTTTGGACACACCTACTCATTCAAGGGTTTTATTTTTGTTACTCTCTAGATTGTAGAATAATAGTGAAGGCATCAAAACTATGAAATAACACATATGGAATCAATTAGTAACCAAACAAGTGTTAAACAAATCAAAATATATTTTAGATTAGCCACCCTTTTCCTTGATGACAGCTTTGCACACTCTCGGTATTCTCTCAACCAGCTTCATGAGGTAGTCACCTGGAATGCATTTCAATTAACAGGTGTGCTTTGTTAAAAGTTAATTTGTGGAATTTCTTTCCTTCTTAATGTGTTTGAGCCAATCAGTTGTGTTGTGACAAGGTAGGGGTGGTATAGAGAATATAGCCCTATTTGGTAAAAGACCAAGTCTCTACTATGGCAAGAACAGCTCAAGTAAGCAATGAGAAATGACAGTCCATCATTAATTTAAGACATGAAGGTCAGTCAATGTGGAAAATTTCAGGAACTTTTAAAGTTTATTCAAGTGCAAAAACCATCAAGCCCTATGATGAAACTGGCTCAAAAGACCCAGATTTACCTCTGCTGCAGAGGGTAAGTTCATTAACTGCACCTCAGATTGCAGCCCAAATAAATGCTTCACAAAGTTCAATAACAGACATCTCAACATCAACTGTTCAGAAGAGACTGCGTGAATCAGGCTTTCATGGTTGAATTGCTACAAATAAAACACTACTAAAGGACATCAATAATAAGAAGAGACTTGCTGGGGCCAAGAAACACAAGCTACATTGGACCGGTGGAAATCTGTCCTTTGGTCTGATGAGTCCAAATTTGAGATCTTTGGACGGGAAATGGATGTGTGGTTCCCACTGTGAAGCATGGAGGAGGAGGTGTGATGGTGCTTTGCTGGTGACACTGTCAGTGATTTATTTAGAATTCAAGGCACACTTAACCAGCATGGCTACCATAGCATTCTGCAGTGAAACACCATCCCACCTGGTTTGCGCTTAGTGAGACTATCATTTGTTTTCCAACAGGACAATCACCTAACACACCTCCAGACTGTGTAAGGGCTATTTTACCAAGAAGGAGAGTGATGGAGTGTTGCATCAGATGAGCTGCCGTCCACAATCACCCGACCTCAATCCAATTGAGATGGTTTGGGATGAGCTAGACCGAAGAGTGAAGGAAAAGCAGCCAACAAGTGCTCAGCATATGTAGGAACTCCTTCAAGACTGTTTGGAAAAGCATTCCAGGTGAAACTGGTTTAGAGAATGCCAAGAGTGTGCAAAGCTGTCATCAAGGCAAAAGGTGGCTACTTTGAAGAATCTAAAATCTATTTAGATTTGATTAACACTTTTCTGGTTACTACATGACTCCATATGTGTTATTTCACAGTTTTGACATATTCACTATTATTCTACAATGTAGAAAATAGTTTTAAAAAAGAAGAAAACCCTTGAATGAGTAGGTGTGTCCAATCTTTTGACTGCTACTTTATCTCCCTGAAACTAATGGAGAGGGTGGAGACGGACTGACCTTGGCACCTCCGACCTCCGACCAGCATGTAACCCTTCTGACATTCACAGCGGTAGGATCCCATGCTGTTGATACAGCGCCCCCTCTGGCAGTTAGAGGGACGCTCACATTCATTTATATCTGAGGGAGGAAAAGACGACAATCAAACAGCGGCCATGTGTTTGATCACCAGCTCTATACAGTGGACCATAGGCGGCATACCCAATCGGCAAAGCTCCCCTTAAAGTAAATTTCATTAAATTAGCCAAAAATATATCATTACTCCTGTCCATACAGAAATAGATCAAACCATTCAAAATACTACACCAGAGAGTATGATTTAGCCAAAGAGGATCTGTTTCTTTAACATGGTGTAAATCACAAGGGCATAGCCTATAGTCAGGAAGCCCGCAATTTGGGAGGGTTATATGATTGAGTTATATTAATAACCTAACCTTACTTATGACTACCCAATCTATGTACTTATCACACTAGGAATATCTTGCTTTCGTCTGCAAATCTGATGATAGACGCATACAATGCATTATCATAAAGGAAAAGGTTCATGGTAAGCAAATAGCTTCTGCAAATCGGAAACTCACACGCTGCCTATGCAGTGAGCATATTACTTATACTTCACTGGTAGTGTAATAATGTTGATAACATTTCCATGAAGCTATAGTGAGTAATAACAAGTAATAACAAGTAGCTCCTGCCTTCACAATGGCTGCCCTCCTGAGTACGCTGGTATCCTGGGTAGCACTGGCACTGGAAGGAGCCTTCTGTGTTGACACAGCGCCCGTTGGCACACAGTCTGTCATCCTCACACTCGTCAATGTCTGGAGGGGAGAGAGGAGGAGACACATGCAGCCTGTCAATAGAACCCGTATCCCCATTCAGATAATAAGATCACGTTACTGGTCAATTGCACACAAGGTCCAACTGAAATTTGACTTCCGCTTTTCACCCAACCCATCCGAAAGACACACATGCATTCCCATACAGTACATATACAGGTTTGGGAGAGGTGCAGGGGAGCCCGAGGAGCTGTTGGAGTTAAGTGCCTTGTTCAATGGCACAACGGACAGGAAATTGCATCTAGGATTTGATACCAGCAACCCTCCGGTTGCGAGTTCACTTCCCGACAGATTTTTCCCGTCAGTCCCGGATATCGAACTGGCAACCGTCTGGTTGCTGGCTCGCCTCTCCAACCGCTATGCTACCTAGTTCTCTTTTTTCAATATTGTGCAGAAATACTGGTGACCACAACAGCACTGCAGGTATAAAATAGTGCCTGTGCAGCATTAAGATATATTATATTTAACATGAATCAGTGCACTGACCTCTGCAGCCTTTGCTGCCTGCGGCTGGGAGGAAGCCCTCGTCACAGAGGCAGCGGTAGGTTCCTGGGAGGTTCTCACAGCGCCCGTTGGGACACACCCCGCGCTTCTGGCACTCATTGACATCTAGTGGAGAGGTGGAGGGGTTGCAGGGGGGTAGGGGTGGAAACAATCAGTCATACAGAGAAATACCAGCTCTGGACTGGCCCAGTGCCTGTTGGCATCCTGCCTGCTGGCCCTGTGTGTCTGGGACAGGCTCCCTATGGCTGATTTATTGACTATGACTGATCAAATCCATTCTCTACATCACACACAGCTCTGAATAGTGAATACTTTCAATGTCATGGTTCGGACAAAACTAACTGGGGAAGATCAACATA
Organism: Oncorhynchus keta; assembly: GCF_023373465.1. Taxonomy (NCBI): domain Eukaryota; kingdom Metazoa; phylum Chordata; class Actinopteri; order Salmoniformes; family Salmonidae; genus Oncorhynchus; species Oncorhynchus keta. The sequence continues at coordinate 46,824,635 of NC_068431.1, forward strand.
TTGAATGTACAGATTCAATATTCTAATTGCTGATTTGACTTGCTTTCCCTGTTGCCATTAGACTATCCTCTTTAGTAAAGCCAAATATGGTGGATTGGCCACTAGGGGGCAACACATCAGCAAACATAATGGCTCAAGTTAGAAAAGGTATAACAACAGCGAGATAGACAGTTATAGGTAATGAAAAGAGTTGATTGGTGTGTGTTCTCTTTAGTATGCATACATGAAGTTATTGGGTCTCACCGTAGCAGACCCCACCCTGGGCCTGGTGACCAGGTAAGCAGGGAACACACTCATAGGAGCCTGGTGTGTTCTCACACTGGTCATTGGGACAACTGTTGGGGTCCAGACACTCATTTATATCTGAGACATTAGAAGAGACGAGACAAACACAGACACCCATAAACATTATTAAACCAATGCGGACACACATACATATACACTGCACACACAAAGAAATATGAGGGCAGCAGATGCCGCTCTTACCTTCACAGGCTGGCTGGCGTTGTGACTTGCTCCTGAAGCCTTTGTGACACTCACACTTGTAGGACCCTGGCAGGTTAACACACTGACCCCCCTGCCCACAGATGTCCAACTTGGAGCACTCATTCACATCTAAAGATAAGATCAAAACACACTCATGACAAATCCCAAGTGACAACGTGATGACTAAAAGATAGCATTTGAACAATTGAACCCACACCACCCCACACCACTCACCTATACACCGTAGCTTCCCATGGTACACCAGGAGCTTGTAGCCATGGAGACAGCGGCAGCGGTAGGAGCCTTCTGTGTTGATGCAGATTCCTCTGCTGTGGCCACATGGCTCAGCGTCACATTCGTCATCATCTGGCAGAGAGGGATAACTTAGAAGTTTAGGGAATTCAGAGATTACAACTCCATTAGAGAATTAACATCAACAACAATCAACAAGTTCAATTGTGACTCGTTTCTTAAAAATAGGCATATGTCACACATCACTACTTCACAAGAGAGGCATTTGAACGTAAACATTTATTTTTAATCAAAATGTGTTTATTGGCAGAAATGCCTTCTGGAACATGTGAACTTTCATGTGCCTTAATAACAAACTTGTATGCCATCTGTAAATATGAATAAAATTGTTAAATTATAAGCCTAGTTGGTTTAGCCACAGAAAAAGGCTGGAACCTTCCCGCTAGCCATGATTTACTGAGATAATGGATGGGCTGGACATGCCGAGAGATGAGTTTGGATTGGTCTACCATGTAGTACACTTCTGTCTATAACAAAGGGCTGCTCAGTATGTGGAGGCAATCCTTTCTAACCCATTTTTTTCCAAAGATATAATGAATTACGGCAAAACTTTTGCTGTCCTCTTTCTGGAGGACATAGTTTTGAAATCAGTGGAATACCTGGTGGAAGCAGAGTATGATAGCTAAGGAGATGGAGAAAATTCTGGCGTTTGATTGCAAATATGTGGAGGGAGTTGAAAAGAGAACACAAGGAAGGCTGTTGTATAAAACACTTGTCTCCAGATTACATCTTCAAACTAAGGGCAACCTCGGCATGCGTAACAGAGAGGGAGAAGCATCCATCCATGTATACGGGTAAAAGAGTATCTAGCTACATTTTCAGGTATTATACATTTCAAATTTTGTCAGAAAGTCATTTTCATTGCAAGTTAAGTACTGAGTACTGCTAACGTTAGCTGTCTGGCTCGCTAGCTAATGTTACGTATATGTAATATTATTCGTATCTCAGAGCCATTTGCATTGCTAGTTACAGCCTGATGTTAGCTTGCTAGCTAACATCGAATCTAGTTGGTTAGCTGCCTGCAGATTCATGCAGGGTAGAATCGTTATGAGTTGGGATTATGGTTAATTGTTTAGCTAGCTAGCTACATGTCTAAACAAAAGACTCCACTATGCAAGGTACCATTCCACTGTACCGTTTACACATTCTGTATCTTGTGCATGTGACAAATAAACTTGAATTGTATTTGATATGGTGTGTGTTTATCAGAGATGGTAATGCGAAGAACAACATGACCTGCACCAAAGTCAAATTAGGATATAACGTTAGGCCAACGAGACAGTGTCCAGGTTAAAAAATTCTCTGGTAGAATGCCATGCTTTTATTTTGTCACACTCACAACTGTAAACTATTTTCTGTAATTAGCTTGCCATTACCCTGTAAAATATGATCTTGATGTGAGTGTATTTCCCTGTAATAATGAATAAAAATGAGCTAAAGTTAAGACATAGTCAGCTATATGATGCGGTCATTATTTGAACTGGCTTGCCAGCTAACTTAACATTAGCTAGCTAGATAACAAGCTAGAAACAAACCACATTGGTAAGAACGTTGCTTTTAGTTGCCTGGTTTGCTAGATTGACATATACTTAAACGGATGGGTTAATTGGATTTAAAATTCACCAGTTATGCTATTTTGAACCACCAGACTGCTGATGTCATGCATGTGAATCCTTAAAGAGATGGGTGGGGCTCAGGCTTAAGAGGGTGTGAACGATGCGGAATGGGTGGAGACAAAGAAAAGCTCTCCAGTACATGTACCAAAACATTAAAAAGTGGGGTTACAATTTTATAAACTTTCAAGGCAGAATTACAGTACCAGTCAAAAGTTTGGACACACCTACTCATTCAAGGTGTTCTCTTTATTTTGTACTATTTTCTACATTGTAGAATAATAGTGAAGACATCAAAACTATGAAATAACACACGTAGAATCATGTAATAATCAAAAAAGTGTTTAGCAAATCAAAATATATTTTATATTTCAGATTCTTCAAAGCATTCTCCATCCTTTGCCTTGATGACAGCTTTGCACACTCTTGGCATTCACTCAACCAGCTTCATGTGGGTGTCACCTGGAATGCACTTAAATTAACAGGTGTGCCTCGTTAAAAGTTAATTTGTGGAATTTCTTTCCTTCTTAATGTGTTTGAGCCAATCAGTTGTGTTGTGACAAGGTAGGGGTGGTATAGAGAATATAGCCCTATTTGGTAAAAGACCAAGTCCATATATGGGCAAGAACAGCTCAAATAGGCAATGAGAATTATTATTTTTTTTTTAAAACCTTTATTTAACCAGGTAGGCAAGTTGAGAACAAGTTCTCATTTACAATTGCGACCTGGACAAGATAAAGCAAAGCAGTTCGACAGATACAACGACACAGAGTTACACATGGAGTAAAACAAACATACAGTCAATAATACAGTATAAACAAGTCTATATACAATGTGAGCAAATGAGGTGAGAAGGGAGGTAAAGGCAAAAAAGGCCATGGTGGCAAAGTAAATACAATATAGCAAGTAAAACACTGGAATGGTAGTTTTGCAATGGAAGAATGTGCAAAGTAGAAATAAAAATAATGGGGTGCAAAGGAGCAAAATAAATGAAATACAGTTTGGAAAGAGGTAGTTTTTTGGGCTAAATTATAGGTGGGCTATGTACAGGTGCAGTAATCTGTGAGCTGCTCTGACAGTTGGTGCTTAAAGCTAGTGAGGGAGATAAGTGTTTCCAGTTTCAGAGATTTTTGTAGTTCGTTCCAGTCATTGGCAGCAGAGAACTGGAAGGAGAGGCGGCCAAAGAAAGAATTGGTTTTGGGGGTGACTAGAGAGATATACCTGCTGGAGCGTGTGCTACAGGTGGGAGATGCTATGGTGACCAGCGAGCTGAGATAAGGGGGACTTTACCTAGCAGGGTCTTGTAGATGACATGGAGCCAGTGGGTTTGGTGACGAGTATGAAGCGAGGGCCAGCCAACGAGAGCGTACAGGTCGCAATGGTGGGTAGTATATGGGGCTTTGGTGACAAAACGGATTGCACTGTGATAGACTGCATCCAATTTGTTGAGTAGGGTATTGGAGGCTATTTTGTAAATGACATCGCCAAAGTCGAGGATTGGTAGGATGGTCAGTTTTACAAGGGTATGTTTGGCAGCATGAGTGAAGGATGCTTTGTTGCGAAATAGGAAGCCAATTCTAGATTTAACTTTGGATTGGAGCTGTTTGATATGGGTCTGGAAGGAGAGTTTACAGTCTAACCAGGCACCTAAGTATTTGTAGTTGTTCACGTATTCTAAGTCAGAGCCGTCCAGAGTAGTGATGTTGGACAGGCGGGTAGGTGCAGGTAGTGATCGGTTGAAGAGCATGCATTTAGTTTTACTTGTATTTAAGAGCAATTGGAGGCCACGGAAGGAGAGTTGTATGGCATTGAAGCTTGCTTGGAGGGTTGTTAACACAGTGTCCAAAGAAGGGCCAGAATGGTGTCATCTGCGTAGAGGTGGATCAGAGACTCACTAGCAGCAAGAGCGACCTCATTGATGTATACAGAGAAGAGAGTCGGTCCAAGAATTGAACCCTGTGGCACCCCCATAGAGACTGCCAGGGGCCCGGACAACAGGCCCTACGATTTGACATACTGCACTCTATCAGAGAAGTAGTTGGTGAACCAGGCGAGGCAATCATTTGAGAAACCAAGGCTGTCGAGTCTGCCGATGAGGATGTGGTGATTGACAGAGTCGAAAGCCTTGGCCAGATCAATGAATACGGCTGCACAGTAATGTTTCTTATCGATGGCGGTTAAGATATCGTTTAGGACCTTGAGCGTGGCTGAGGTGCACCCATGACCAGCTCTGAAACCAGATTGCATAGCAGAGAAGGTATGGTGGGATTCAAAATGGTCGGTAATCTGTTTGTTGACTTGGCTTTCGAAGACCTTAGAAAGGCAGGGTAGGATAGATATAGGTCTGTAGCAGTTTGGATTAAGAGTGTCCCCCCCTTTGAAGAGGGGGATGACCGCAGCTGCTTTCCAATCTTTGGGAATCTCAGACGACACGAAAGAGAGGTTGAACAGGCTAGGAATAGGGGTGGCAACAATTTCGGCAGATAATTTAGAAAGAAAGGGTCCAGATTGTCTAGCCCGGCTGATTTGTAGGGGTCCAGATTTTGCAGCTCTTTCAGAACATCAGCTGAATGGATTTGGGAGAAGGAGAAATAGGGAAGGCTTGGGCGAGTTGCTGTTGGGGGTGCAGTAGGAGTAGGAGTAGCTAGGTGGAAAGCATGGCCAGCCGTAGAAAAATTCTTATTTAAATTCTCAATTATGGTGGATTTATCAGTGGTGACAGTGTTTCCTATCTTCAGTGCAGTGGGCAGCTGAGAGGAGGTGTTCTTATTCTCCATGGACTTTACAGTGTCCCAGAACTTTTTTGAGTTAGTGTTGCAGGAAGCAAATTTCTGCTTGAAAAAGCTAGTCTTGGCTTTTCTAACTGTCTGTGTATAATGGTTTCTAGCTTCCCTGAACAGCTGCATATCACGGGGGCTGTTCGATGCTAATGCAGAACGCCATAGGATGTTTTTGTGTTGGTTAAGGGCAGTCAGGTCTGGGGAGAACCAAGGGCTATATCTGTTCCTGGTTCTAAATGTCTTGAATGTTTATTTAAGATGGTTAGGAAGGCATTTAAAAAAAATATCCAGGCATCCTCTACTGACGGGATGAGATCAATATCCTTCCAGGATACCCTGGCCAGGTCGATTAGAAAGGCCTGCTCGCTGAAGTGTTTCAGGGAGCGTTTTACAGTGATGAGTGGAGGTCGTTTGACCGCTGACCCATTACGGATGCAGGCAATGAGGCAGTGATCGCTGAGATCTTGGTTGAAGACAGCAGAGGTGTATTTAGAGGGGAAGTTGGTTAGGATGATATCTATGAGGGTGCCCGTGTTTAAGGCTTTGGGGAGGTACCTGGTAGGTTCATTGATAATTTGTGTGAGATTGAGGGCATCAAGTTTAGATTGTAGGATGGCTGGGGTGTTAAGCATGTTCCAGTTTAGGTCGCCTAGCAGCACGAGCTCTGAAGATAGATGGGGGGCAATCAGTTCACATATGGTGTCCAGAGCACAGCTGGGGGCAGAGGGTGGTCTATAGCAGGCGGCAACGGTGAGAGACTTGTTTTTAGAGAGGTGGATTTTTAAAAGTAGAAGTTCAAATTGTTTGGGTACAGACCTGGATAGTAGGACAGAACTCTGCAGGCTATCTTTGCAGTAGATTGCAACACTGCCCCCTTTGGCAGTTCTATCTTGTCTGAAAATGTTGTAGTTTGGAATTAAAATTTCTGAATTTTTGGTGGTCTTCCTAAGCCAGGATTCAGACACAGCTAGAACATCCGGGTTGGCAGAGTGTGCTAAAGCAGTGAATAGAACAAACTTAGGGAGGAGGCTTCTAATGTTAACATGCATGAAACCAAGGCTATTACGATTACAGAAGTCGTCAAAAGAGAGCGCCTGGGGAATAGGAGTGGAGCTAGGCACTGCAGGGCCTGGATTCACCTCTACATCGCCAGAGGAACATAGGAGGAGTAGAATAAGGGTGCGGCTAAAAGCAATAAGAATTGGTCGTCTAGAACGTCTGGAACAGTAGTAAAAGGAGGTTTCTGGGGGCGATAAAATAGCGTCAAGGTATAATGTACAGACAAAGGTATGGTAGGAAATGACCGTCCATCATTACTTTAAGACATGAAGGTCAGTCAATTTAAAGAACTTTGAAAGTTTCTTCAAGTGCAATCGCAAAAACCATCAAGCGCTATGATGAAACTGGCTCTCATGAGGACTGCCACAGGAAAGGAAGACCCAGAGTTACCTCTGCTGCAGAAGATAAGTTCATTAGAGTTACCAGCCTCAGAAATCACAGCCCAAATAAATGCTTCACCGAGTTCAAGTAACAGACACATCTCAACATCAATTGTTCAGAGGAGACTGTGTGAATCAGGCCTTCATGGTCAAATTGCTGCAAAAAAAGGACACCAATAAGAAGAAGAGACTTGCTTGGGCCAAGAAACACTAGCAATGGACATTAGACCGGTGGAAATCTGTCCTTTGGTCTGATGAGTCCAAATTTGCGGTTCCAACCGCTGTGTCTTTGTGAGAAGCAGAGTAGGTGAACGGATGATCTCCACATGTGTGGTTCCCACCATGAAGCATGGAGAGAAGGTGTGATGGTGCCGGGGTGCTTTACTGGTGACACTGTCAGGGATTTTTTTTACAATTCAAGGCACACTTAACCAGCATGGATACCACAGCATTCTGCAGCGATAAGCCATCCCATCTGGTTTCCGCTTAGTAGGACTATCACATGGTTTTCAACAGGACAATGACCAAACGCATCTCCAGGCTGTGTAAGGGCTATTTCACCAAGAAGGAGAGTGATGGAGTGCTGCACCAGATGACCTGGCCTCCACAATCACCCAACCTCAACCCAATTAAGATGGTTTGGGATGAGTTGGACCACAGAGTGAAAGAAAAGCAGGCAACAAGTGCTCAGCATATTTGGGAACTCCTTCAATACTGTTGGAAAAGCATTCCTCATGAAGCTGGTTGAGAGAATGTCAAGATTGTGCAAGGCTGCCATCAAGGCAAAAGGTGGCTACTTTGAAGAATCTCAAATATAAAATATATTTTGAATTGTTTAACAATTTTTAGGTTACTACATTATTGCATGTGTTATTTCATTGTTCTGATGGTTTCACTATTATTCTCCAATGTAGAAAATTGTAAAAAATTAAGAAAAACCCTGGTGTGTAGGTGTGTCCAAGCTTTTGACTTGTACTGTACTTTCCCATTGTTCCTCAACTGTAGTGTATGATATACCATTATCTAGCTCTGAGTCTCTACTTTATCCAATGTTAAAAAAACAACACTTTTACTACATAAGACCGAATCGAGCCCGTCGGTCACAATTTAACTATTTGGATACAGAGTGCAGACATGGCTCTGGTCAAAATCTTTACCCAGTAAATCCATCCCATCCCGTTGGACATGCGCCTGTCCTGTCCCTTGACTTACCCACACAGGCGTTCCTCTGAGGGTGGAGCCGGTAGCCAGCATAGCACTCACATTTGTAGCCAGTGTGCACGTTGACACACTCCCCATGGCCACAGAGGTTCCTGTTCAGCCTGCACTCGTCTGTTTCTGCTGTGGGGAGGGGCACACAGTAACCTACCTAAGACAGTTGATCTCTGTACTGTACATCCCATCATGGAGACAACAACATTGCAGCTATAGGCTGATATTAGATTTGATTGGACTGTGTAGTGGAACTCACGTGAGACCTGTGTCTGTGCCACCTCCAGGGGGTCACTGCCTGGGTTCAACCTGATGATGGGCGGAGGGGTGGGCTTGGTGATGATCACTTTGGGACCAACCAGAGAAACAGACAGACCCAATCAAGGCCCCATGTCTACCTGAATATCAACAGGTTTCCCTAACAAAAGGGGCTCTCTTGACCTTAATAGGACTTTCGGAATGAATAAAGAGTAAAGGAATGAGAGGCGTACCAGGTACGCGGGGGCCGTGGGTGCTGATGGGAGACAGCTGCATGGGTGTGGTTGTCTCTGGAGGCTCCTCCTACAGGACAGGGCACAGAGACACAGTGGTGTAAAGTACTTGAGTAAAAATACTTTAAAGTACTACTTAAGTCGTTTTTGGGGGGTATCTGTACTTTACTTCACTATTTATATTTTTGACTACTTTACTTTTACTTGACTACGTTCCTTAAGAAAATATTGTACTTTTTACTCCATACATTTTCCTTGACAGCCAAAAGGACTCGTTGCATGTTGAATGCTTAGCAGGACAGGAAAACAGTCAAATTCACACAGTTGTCAGACGAACATCCCTGGTCATCCCTACTGCCTCTGATCTGGCGGACTCACTAAACACACATTATTCACATTATATAAATGATGTCTGAGTGTTGAGTGTGCCAGTTGCTTCCCGTAAATTAAAAAAACAAGAAAATGGTTCCATGTTAAATTATTTGAACTTTTACTTTTGATACTTAGGTATATTTAAAATATTTTAAATACTTTTAGACTTTAACTCAAGTAGAATTTTACTGTGAGAATTTGACTCATTTTCTATTAAGGTATCTTTACTTTTAGTCAAGAATGACAGCCCCCAGTCTCTCACACAATGAATGATGTCTAAAGAAAAACAGTTTCTTACCGGGTGCTTGACTTCTGAAAAAGAGAACCCAGAGAAAAACAGGTCAAACTTATGAATAACTGTCCATTTTCATTTACAGATGATGAATTTAGTCACTTTACCCCTACATGTACATATTACCTCAATTCCCTCGACTAACCTGTACCGCAGCACATTGACTTGGCACTGGTACCCGCTGTGTACTGTATACTGCATAGCCTTGTTTTTGTTAATTGTGTCACTTTTTTTAAACTTTAGTTTATTTCGTAAATATCTTCTTAAAATTGCACTGCTGGTTAAGGGCTTGTAAGTAAGCATTTCACGGCAAGGTCTATCTATACCTGTTGTATTTGGCACATGTGACAAATAACATTTGATTATATTTCTAAGCCCTCTAAAGTCCCAGTAATTTGGAGGCATCCCCAATAGCCCGACTGCACTCTCAAAAAATCATAGCAATAGCATCGTTCTAAGTGACTAAGTGAAACCAGAAAGAAGCACGTCTGCCGGTAGGCGGACAAAGGTAAATAAATCATGTCCACCCTTCGTCTACTTTCTGGGAGAAGCCACAGTGACTCACTGTCTTTCTTCTGGTTCTTGTCAGGCTTGAGGGGAACCTGCTCCAGGCTGGAGTGGATCTGAGGTGGGAATGCCACCGTCTCCCGGACACTATGGAGGAAGTAGCCCTTCCCTGCTGGACAGATCTTACTGAAGGAGGCTAACGGACCAGGGAGAGAGGAATGGAGGTGGAAAAACAAGAGGGGATGAGATGATTCAGCATCTGACCTGTAATCATACAGCATCTGACCTGTCAAAAATACTAGAAACCGAGCTCCACTCTCCTACTCCAGCATCTCACTGACCCGTGCCGTCTTGGGGACACCTCTCGCAGTTGGAGCCCCAGGCCTTGCCCACGGTGCAGCAGCACATCTCCTGGGACAGGGACGTGGGTAGGGCGTGCTCACAGCGACCCGCCTCTGTTACGATGAGGAAACACTGACCCTGCTCCACCGGAGACGGAGACTCTGACAGCCAGGACCAATCAGAAGAGAGCAAAACACAACAGAGGTTGGAGTTAGGACATTAGGCTTACAGAAGAGGTCACTAAGGGTAGTGCCGTTTCGTGGAGGGAAAATCATATGACATTTTGGTTATTTCAGATGTGGCATTTTAAATAACGGATATAAGGGATCTGTGAAAATACTGGACTAACTATTGGGACAGAAAAGGCTAGCTTTGGTGACAGCTTTGTGGATGTGAAACATATTCAATTCATCTACCTATCAGGTGCTGAGGTCACCTCTTGACCTCTCCACTGCCAACAAATGAAAACCCCACAACAATTCATCATGTATAGTGTATAGTGCTGCTGCTACTGAAAGCGATATGGCTGTGCTGAGTGAATGCAGAGTTGTGTGGAGAGCAGGTCTGCCTGGAGGAAGTTCTGAGTCTCACCCACACATCTGGTCCTGTCCAGGGTGAAGCCAGGCTTACAGGCACACAGGAAACTACCCTGGGTGTTCAGGCATTCTCCGTTCTGACACACCCCATGCATGGTGCACTCGTTGATGTCTTAAGGGTGAGAGACAAAGAAAGAGTGGGGGACAGAGAGAACGCGAGGAGTGGCTTTTTTTCTCCTCACATCAGTGAAGCAAATGGGCAAAGATTTACACTCATACCGGACATACCATATGTGCACCAAACAAAATGTGGTGAAACTTGTGTAAATGATCTATTGTTTGATACATCCGTTGAATCAGTCAGGGGAGAGGCAGTATGTTCATGCTACCTTGACAGTGGGTGCTGTTGAGTCTCTTATAGCCCTGAGGGCAGGTGGAACCATAGTCTTCTATGATGGTCTGCAGCTTCACCCCAGGATCTGAGGGTAAGGCAGAGAAGGGGGGGATGAAAAGGGGAGAGGATGGAAGAATGAGAGAGGAAGGGGAGACTACACACAGCTCATCAACGAAAGTAAAATAATGTCTCATAAAATGTCTGAGAATCTGAGAAGAAAGACAGGCCTAAACTAAACCATTAAGTAATGGATCAGGCCTACGCCAGAATGATCCTATTCTGTTTCTAATAGCAGCAGCGTCTGTGATCATTGCTTCCAGTTAGTCATACACTAGTGAAAGGGAATACCTAGTCAGTTGCACAACTGACTCCATTCAACCAAAAATGTGTGTTCTGCATTAACTCAGCCTCTCTGAATCAGAGAGGTGCGCGGGGCTGCCTTTATCGACATCCAAGTCGTCGGCAACCAGTGAGCAGTTGTTGTTGGGGGTTATCTGCCTTGCTCAAGCGACCCTTCGGCTACTGGCCCAACACTCTTAACTGCTAGGCTACCTGCTGCCCTGGACTAAGTAGCTCATTTAGCTGTTCCTTGATCAGTCTGAACACACTGTCAGCATAGGCAGCGAGACAGTAAATGTGTGTGATTCCATGGGACAGAGATATGTGTATAGATGAGACACGTTTGATCAGAGCCTGGGTTTGAGAGATTACAGGTATCCAAGCATGAGTATGAACCAGGAAGTACTAAGAGAGGGGAAATAAAATAAAAGAGGGGTGAGCGACCAAGTGAAACTACTCTTCATCTGGGGGAAAGAGAGATTCAACAGAAGGAATCAAATGATGATAGAAAAAATAGTGGTCTATGAGTGATTTTTCCTCCAGGCAGAAAAATTGTAAGAATGCTTTTGTGGGAAACTGTGGGAGCATCGCGTTCCAAAATACCTTTCAAAAATAGATGGAAGAAAAGTACAACTTCACAAAAAGTTCATGCTTCCCAAGAAAAGCCCAGAATCATATTTTCCACTTGTTGCTTTTGTCTGTTCATTCGCAGAAGACATGTCTCATGAAAACAATAGAACGTTCCTTCAACGTTACCAGAAAAGAGGCAAGAAGCATGCCAGACAGGGATCCTGCTGTCCCAAGTTTAAAGATTAACCATAACTATCCTTTTCTTACAAAGGTTTCTTTGTCTGACTCACAACTGAGGAATGGAGTAATAGAAAAATGGAAAAAGGTAAGTTGGCCAAGATTTTCATGGGGCGCAGCTTGAAATTCAATTTTCGGCAATTCGATGACAGTATTCCACTGGCCTGGCACATGGGAAGACACTGCAGAGTTCTTTTCTCTCTCGCTCTCTCTCACTCACTTGCACACATACACACATGCACACAGACACACACACACACACACACACACAAACACACACACATGCGTACACACTTACACAAACATAGACATACACAAATTGCTTGCGTTAATGCAGGCTCATTATTTCATAAGCTGGGAATGAATTATTGGCATGGACGCTTGGTGTTTTTGGCTCCATAAACAAATGACTTAATGCGTATAACAGCAGAGATCGAGATCAGATGGACATCTGCCAAGGAGTTAGATTATAAACAATGGAAGCTCAGTTTTCACACCCGACAGATAATAATCACTATACATGACAGATAATAATCACTATACATGACAGATAATCGCTATACATGACAGATACTAATCACAATACATGACAGATAATAATCACTATACACGACAGATAATAATCACTATACATGACAGATAATCGCTATACATGACAGATACTAATCACAATACATGACAGATAATAATCACTATACATGACAGATAATAATCACAATACATGACAGATAATAATCACAATACATGACAGATAATAATCACTATACATGACAGATACTAATCACAATACATGACAGATAATAATCACTATACATGACAGATAATAATCACAATACATGACAGATAATAATCGCTATACATGACAGATACTAATCACAATACATGACAGATAATAATCACAATACATGACAGATAATAATCACAATACATGACAGATAATAATCACTATACATGACAGATAATAATCACAATACATGACAGATAATAATCACAATACATGACAGATAATAATCACTATACATGACAGATAATAATCACTACACATGACAGATAATCACTATACATGACAGATAATAATCACAATACATGACAGATAATAATCACTATACATGACAGATAATAATCACTACACATGACAGATAATCACTATACATGACAGATAATAATCACAATACATGACAGATAATAATCACAATACATGACAGATAATAATCACTATACATGACAGATAATAATCACTACACATGACAGATAATCACTATACATGACAGATAATAATCACTATACATGACAGATAATAATCACTATACATGACAGATAATAATCACTACACATGACAGATAATAATCACTATACATGACAGATAATAATCACTATACATGACAGATAATAATCACTATACATGACAGATAATAATCACTATACATGACAGATAATAATCACTATACATGACAGATAATCATCACTATACATGACAGATAATAATCACAATACACGACAGATAATAATCACTATACATGACAGATAATAATCACTATACATGACAGATAATAATCACTATACATGACAGATAATAATCACAATACACGACAGATAATAATCACTATACATGACAGATAATAATCACTACACATGACAGATAATAATCACTATACATGACAGATAATAATCACTATACATGACAGATAATCACGATACATGACAGATAATAATCACAATACACAACAGATAATAATTACTATACATGACAGATATGCAGTTAGAGATGTAGGATAGAAGATCACAAATGAAAGAATGGCAGATCACCAGTAGTCTAGAAAGGGGACACACACACACACACACACTTACACTTAAGCAAGTCAATAATTCCATTCTGAGGCATTTGTTACTCACATGGTAGCTTGGGACATTTATAACATTTGTTTTGTCCCCAGGAGTTCCCGACACTTCCACAGCAGTCCTCCTGATTGGTCAGTACAGGGAGAGGGGTACTACTACACTGAAGCACATGGCGTGAGAGAGAGAAGGAAAGAGGGAAATGCACACAATGGCGTTTGAAAAACCATAATACACTTATTGTATTTAAAGTGACAATCACTATGTTGATGGGTGGTGTAACTCACAGCTTGTTTGGGCGTGGTCTCCTGGAAGCACCGCCCCCTGGGTTTGTGAGTCTGAGGGGTCAAGCGTGTCACGGTTTTATGAGGGGGCTTTGAATCCGATTGGTCGAGAGGATGGATGACAACAGATGTGTCGTGTGCATGGTGGACACGGACATTGAACTGCACTGAAAAGAGAGAACGATAGAGTGAGAGGGAGGGAGAGAGAGAGAGAGAGAGAGAGAAAGAGTGCCGCGAGTGAGAGACAGAGAGAGAGTAGCAGAGAGGAGGGAGACGCCAAGAAAGACAGGGAGAGACAAACACATGGGAGATTACATGAATATGATTACAGTTCTTTACCATGCCACCCGAAATAAACTGCTATATGGGCACAGGTATTGATAAATACAGCAATATGACTGTGGTTTCAGTGCCCACAGTTTGCCATGATGGGTACCTTCTGATGAGTGGTGGCCTGCCCCCTGTGCCAGGGGCAGGGTGAACACAGAGTGGGTCTGTGTCAGCTGTGGTCGCCCCATGGCCGCCTGCTCGCCCTGGCTCTGGCCGTCTGGCAGCACTGACAGCGTATAGACTGGTTGCTTGTTGCCCCGCGCCGCTTGGGCCTCAGGCATCTGCCGGAGCGGGAACTGGCACAGGCGGCCAGTAAAACCTGGCGGACACAGGCAGTGGGTCCGCGAGCTGCACACCCCTCCATTCATGCAGGTCAGTGGACACACAACTAGAGAGAAAGAGGTGTAAAACACATCACCAAGACATGAGGAGAGGAAAAACATGTACACATGGTGAACATCATCAACATAATGTAATGTTGTGCTTTCTTTCATTTGGAACATTATTGTAAACAGAGAACAGTTGGGACTTTTATAATAGCAGGACCATAGTTTCTGTAGAAAATAAACATGTCATCCCCCACAAATGATGGAGCGCCCCCTTGGGACAATTTTCTAAATCCCAGATCTCTATGGCAAGACGCATCATTCACCCGAGTGAATGATGCAAGGGAGGGTTTGGGAGGGTTTGGATGGGTTCGGACGGGCTCATCGCGCTCTAGCGACTCCTTGTGGTGGGACGGGCGCCTGCAGGCTGACTTGGGTCGTCAGTTGGACAGTGTTTTCTCCCACACGTCGGTGCGGCTGGCTTCCGGGTTAAGTGGCCGGGTGTTAAGAAGTGCGGTTTGGCGTGTCATGTTTCGAAGGACGCATGACTCAACCTTTACCTATCCCGAGCCCATTGGGGAATCTCGGCGATGACACGAGATCGTAATTGTATATCAACGGAATTGGGGAGAAAAAGAGGATCAAAAATAATAAATAGGACCAGTGGTGTCAGAGATATTACGTATAATTAATGTATGTAAAGTTGATTACTATAGCACCTCCCTTGGGCCAATCAGTGTAATTTTGTAAATGCCGGACCTCTATGGCAAGACACATCATTTACCCGAGTTTCGTCAAAATCAGGCCAGTGTTATCTGAGATATCGCACGTGACTACCGTATGAATGTCCTAACGGACGGCGAGAGATCCAGAGCAGGCCAGAGCAGAACACTGATACAAACGATGGCTTTTTACTGGGATTTGGAAAATATTTTAAACCACAAGAGCTCTGCTTAAAGAAAGAGCTTCATGCCAAATATATACCGCTCTGTAGGCTTCCCTTTGTGTTTACTTTTATAGTCACCACTTGTCTCCCTAAAAAGGAGAATCAGATGGAACAGCGGGAGCCAAGACCTGGGAGCTAGGAGTGCATACCAGACTGAGACGTTCAGCACAAAGAATGGAATCATAATTCAAGATATGCCGTGCTAAAATATGCTGCAATACATGCCGTAGTAACACACATAGTTCAATAGACATACAACAAAGTGCGCAATAATAATCAATGACTAATATTTTGTGTACTTTCTCTGTCCCATAATGGGGCCATGAAATGAAGCAGAAGTTGAAGCTCAGTGGTTTGGATGTCTTGCCCTGCAGTCTAGCATAGCAGTATCACGGCAGTGTTGAGTCCCACGGCAGGAAGAGAGAGCGAGATACAGAGATACAGAGAGAGAGAGAGAGAGAGAGAGAGAGAGAGAGAGAGAGAGAGACGACTCGGCACGTCGGACTGACATGGAGACCCACCCAGTGGTTGAGAAGAGGCCTCTTCGTGTTACCCGCCCCGCGCAGCAGAGCTCCGCACACTGAAGCAATTAGGCCTGGACTGCCTCAGAGTCTAGGCCGCTGTGTAATGACGGGACTAGATCACCTCAAACACAGCGGGGACATCTTTAAACCAATGAGAGTCAAGGAAAAGAGCAAACGGAGAAATCACAGCCATAATGAGATGACACGAGGCTGTGCAGCTTATGTTTAAATGTGTAGTGGGATAGGCTGAGCTGTTCTGACGCAGCCTGCACTGCCTGCACCATAATTAAACTTGACAGTGGTCTTTAACCATACACCCAAAACAGGCAGCTACACGCAGCAGCAGGTTAATGGTGAGGCTTACAGATTGCTAGGGGAAACCTGTATAGCAAATCCAGGTGGAGAAGGACTTCCCTTCCCCGTGCACAGCTCTCCAGACATCTATTGTGTCTGATTACTTTTGTCTCTGTAGAGAAAGCTGGAAAGACGGAGAGAGAAAGCGGAGAAAGCTGTTGGGAATGGAGAATTCGGGACGAGAACACAGAGAAAGAGACAGAGAAAGAAAAGACAGGGGCGTAGCCTCCTTCCAAACCCGATTATACAACTTCAACCCACAGGGACCGGAGAGACAACATAGGAAAAGTCTGGTAAGGCTTGGGGAGAGGGCCTGTCTGGCAGAGAAGCAGTCTCAGAGAGAGCAGAGCAGACCCTCTGATGGGGAACTGGAGCTCACTGCATTCACACACACACACACACTCCATGGCCAACAACAGGACGGGGTTCTATGAAGAAGAGAATAACACAGCCCTGAGGTAAAGTTAGTCAAAATGATACCTTTGTCTCCATGAACATGTTGCACACAAGCCTTGAAGCAGAATGAGCCTTTCTTTTGATGTTTCGAATTAACCCCAGCATGGGCCTTCACAACAGAGACGACAGCACATAGCTGTCTGCCATTTATAGCACACCTCTTGCTGTGTGCTTGCATTTACAACGTTCATCCCTTCCCCACAGATTAGCTAGTTGGGTGGAGTACTGGTGCTTAGCATGACAGGCTAAACACATATCTTATGAATTAGAGAGGGTGGCCCTCCAAGTCCACTAATTCGACTACACCACGCTGACTGGGCCAGGCAGCCAGTTCTCAGAATGCTCCTCTCACAGCACAGTCAATAGGAGGGATTTAAACTCGACTCTCATCCACATCTGCTTCCCCTATCTAAACCCAGGACAGGGCAGTTTGAGAGACCTGGGTGTAAAATGCACATGGACTAATGCTTTCTGCAGACTGTGCTTGAGTGAGTGAGGTGATCGTGGGACTGTTATGATCCAGTCATGATAATATGTGTTCCACTGCATCCTTGAATTATGAAACGCGACTGGGCACAAAAAGTCTGCAGATGGGAAATTCTCCCACTCTGTTGAGTGGGTAGCAGGCTGTCAGAATAACCAAGAATAGATCATCTGAAACACTAAGCCACCCAGCTATAGAATCACTCCAACAAATGCTTGGTGCTATCTAGGCTATATTATACAGTGCGATATACTATAAAGCACTTCTATGGAACCCATGATCCCAATATGGATATCAATTCTTAGTCACCACCATTAATACTGATGCCCAAAATGTAATTATGCTCACATCTCACTTTCACATTATACAATTTTATTGGCATGTCTTAGGAAATAGATTTCATACTCAAAATTGGGTCAGATGTGTTCCAAACCGCAGTCAAAGGGGAAATCTTTTTTCCTGTCCGGCATGTGCTGGAACCGAAAGAGAGAAAAGAGCGGGGGAGAGAGGGAGGAAGAAAGGAACAAATGTTGGCTTTAAAGCTCTTCTCGACATAGTGTTTTATGTGAGGAGTAAGAGCTCGTTCCTCACAATGCCATGATTTAGACCAGTGGAATTTAAAATCGGGGTAATTGCGGTGGGGTCTCCAAAATGGTTTTTTATATACTGTGTATTCGGAAAGTATTCAGAGATGTTTCTACAACTTGGGTCCACCTGTGGTACATTAAATTGATTGGACATCATTTGGAAAGGCACACACCAGCTTACATAAATTGAAATTGCAGTTGAAATTGCATGTCAGAGCAAAAAACAGGAATTGTCCGTAGAGCTCCGAGACAGGATTGTGTTGAGGCACAGATCTGGGGAAAAGTACCAAAACATTTCTGCAGCATTGAAGATCCTCAAGAAGTGGCCTCCATCATTAAATGGAAGAAGTTTGGAACCACCAAGACTCTTCCTAGAGCTGGCCGCCTGGCCAAACTGAGCCATCGGAGAAGGGCCTTGGTCAGGCAGGTGACCAAGAACCCAAAGGTCAGTCTGACAGAGATCCAGACTTCCTCTGTGGAGATGGGACAACCTTCCAGAAGGACAACCATCTCTGCAGCACTCCACCAATCAGACCTTTATGGTAGAGGGGCCAGACGGAAGCCACTCCTCAGTAAAAGGTACATGATAGCCTGCTTGGCACCTAAAGGACTCTCAGACCATGAGAAACATCCAACCTGACAGCTTGAGACGATCTGCAGAGAAGAATGGGAGAAACTTCCAAAATACAGGTGTGCAAAGCTTATAGTGTCATACCCAAGAAAACTTGTGGCTGTAATTGCTGGCAAAGGTGCTTTAACAAAGTGCTGAGTAAAGGGTCTGAATACTTATGTAAATGTGATATTTCAGTTTATTTTATTTTATACATTTTCAAACATTTCTAAAAAACAGTTTTTGCTTTGTCATTATGGGGTATTGTGTGTAGATTGATGGGGGGGGATGTTTAATCAATTTAATCCATAAGGCTGGAACGTAATAAAATTTGGAAAAAGTTAAGGGGTCTGCAATAATAATAAAATAATACAATTTGGAAAAAGTCAAGGGGTCTGCATACTTTCCGAATGCACTAAATATACATATATATATATTTGTTGATGTCAAATGTTACGGTTTTGTCATTAGATTTGGGGTGGGGTGAGGTCCCAAGAAATTAAAGGGGAAAAAATGGTGTCCCCAGAAATTCCAGCAGAAGAAACGGGGCCTCCACTGAAAAAGTAGATTTTGACTGAAACTGACAGTGTGTAGGAGATAGACAGGCCAAGGGAGGCACTACAAAAACAGAGAGGGAGAAAGAAAGATGGATAGGGAGAGAAAGAGAGAGTGGTGGGGGGGGGCGAGAGAGCACGAGAGAGAAGAGGAGAGGGAGGGAGGAGTGGAGAGAGGGGGAGAGTGTAAGAAAGAGCGAGAGAAAGAAAGGGAAGTAGAATAGAGAAAGTGCAATGGAAAAAGCATCAGAGGGATCCAAATGAATCTGTTATTTCTCTCTTCAGATGCAGAGGGACTTTCTTTTCAGAAATACATACTTGTCATTCTTCAACTGTAGCGTGGGCAAGCTGAGACAGCTATACACACATGTTCTTTACACACACTGACACATTTACCAGAGATTTGGCACACAAACACAGAGCTATACATACCATGCTATACATATACAGAAAGTCTGACACACCAACACACACACTTTGAAATGTTTAATTATGTTATTATTTCAGACCAACTGCTGGCTGCTAGGTTTTATTACAACCACCCACGTTTGAGAGCGACAGGGTGGAAGAGGTTAATCCAAGGATAATATTTCAACAATAGGCCTTACTAACTCAAGACTTGAGCAATGATCTGACCCATGTCCAATGCCAAACCTAGACTCACGTTTCTACACTTCAGGTTGAACAAGGACCATTCTATTTCCTTTTCGGTATTCCAAAGCCCCGGGAGCAACAATAGGTTCAACTAAGTCCCCGTTCAAATCGAACCTAGCTGAAGAGACGACAACTCGGAGCTCTCGACTATCACTGCATCACAGTTCATACAACACATCGAAAACCAGCAAGACTCATACTTCCCCCAGACCTCAACAGTAACTTTAATAGGGGGAATCTCCTGCCTGTCTGTGCACTGTGTGCAGACGGAGGTGGGGGAGGGTGTGTGTGTGTGTGTTTCAGGGGCGCCCTCTGCGTGCCCCTGGGGTTTTGCTCTGACTGTGGCCACCCACCCACTTCGGTCTGTCTAGAGATGATACAGCAGCAGCCTGGTTACCTCCCTCTACAGCCTCCCGTCCAACCACAGCCTCTCCCTTCCAACTCAAATATTCCTCAAAATGATCAAATGATAGTTTTAACGCTCCAGTTCAGCAGCTGGTCTACGTACAGTGAGCAGCTGGTCTACGTACAGTGAGCTGCTGGTCTACGTACAGTGAGCTGCTGGTCTACGTACAGTGAGCAGCTGGTCTACGTACAGTGAGCTGCTGGTCTACGTACAGTGAGCTGCTGGTCTACGTACAGTGAGCTGCTGGTCTACGTACAGTGAGCAGCTGGTCTACGTACAGTGAGCAGCTGGTCTACGTACAGTGAGCTGCTGGTCTACGTACAGTGAGCAGCTGGTCTACGTACAGTGAGCTGCTGGTCTACGTACAGTGAGCTGCTGGTCTACGTACAGTGAGCTGCTGGTCTACGTACAGTGAGCTGCTGGTCTACGTACAGTGAGCTGCTGGTCTACGTACAGTGAGCTGCTGGTCTACGTACAGTGAGCTGCTGGTCTACGTACAGTGAGCTGCTGGTCTACGTACAGTGAGCTGCTGGTCTACGTACAGTGAGCTGCTGGTCTACGTACAGTGAGCTGCTGGTCTACGTACAGTGAGCTGCTGGTCTACGTACAGTGAGCTGCTCGTCTACATACAGTGAGCTGCTGGTCTACGTACAGTGAGCTGCTGGTCTACGTACAGTGAGCTGCTGGTCTACGTACAGTGAGCTGCTGGTCTACGTACAGTGAGCTGCTGGTCTACGTACAGTGAGCTGCTGGTCTACGTACAGTGAGCTGCTGGTCTACGTACAGTGAGCTGCTGGTCTACGTAGAGTGAGCTGCTGGTCTACGTACAGTGAGCTGCTGGTCTACGTACAGTGAGCTGCTGGTCTACGTACAGTGAGCTGCTGGTCTACGTACAGTGAGCTGCTGGTCTACGTAGAGTGAGCTGCTGGTCTACGTACAGTGAGCTGCTGGTCTACGTACAGTGAGCTGCTGGTCTACGTACAGTGAGCTGCTGGTCTACGTAGAGTGAGCTGCTGGTCTACGTACAGTGAGCTGCTGGTCTACGTACAGTGAGCTGCTGGTCTACGTACAGTGAGCTGCTGGTCTACGTACAGTGAGCTGCTGGTCTACGTAGAGTGAGCTGCTGGTCTACGTACAGTGAGCTGCTGGTCTACGTAGAGTGAGCTGCTGGTCTACGTACAGTGAGCTGCTGGTCTACGTACAGTGAGCTGCTGGTCTACGTACAGTGAGCTGCTGGTCTACGTACAGTGAGCTGCTGGTCTACGTACAGTGAGCTGCTGGTCTACGTAGAGTGAGCTGCTGGTCTACGTACAGTGAGCTGCTGGTCTACGTACAGTGAGCTGCTGGTCTACGTACAGTGAGCTGCTGGTCTACGTACAGTGAGCTGCTGGTCTACGTAGAGTGAGCTGCTGGTCTACGTAGAGTGAGCTGCTGGTCTACGTACAGTGAGCTGCTCGTCTGATATCTTACATGTCTTAGATCATTCTGAATATGTCAGTGGGTCAGTGATGGCCTGCCAGCTTCTCATGGTTGAACAAATATTTAAAGTGATCATGAGATTATGATTATATGCCTTAAAGAGTATGGCGTTATAGAGGAGGGAGTGTTTGCCAAACCATCAGAAAATGATATTAAGTACATTTTTTCTATTACTATTACAGTATTAGGCTAGTATTACAGTATTATACTGCTGTTACCGTAAGCCGGTAAGCTACACAACCCAAGTCAAAATCTATCCATTTTCTTCTCTTCATTCCCACAAAAAAAATATCATCAAAAGGACAATGACAAAAACAACATCACACCACAATAACAATCACCACCACAACCACTACTACCACTATTAAAAGGGCATGATTACAATAATGGGAGGCACTGCGTGTTATGACGCTCTTGCCTTCACGGTCAGTAGAAAAAGCAAGAAACCACATCCCCAAATATGCCTGCTTTAAACTGGCGCAGTGAGACCGCATACCACATACACAGAGTGGACTATGGACTGGGCCAGACTTCTGTAGCCATGCCCATAGCCCAGGCTAAATGACATAATCACTGGCTTTTTAAAAACACAGGCCTGAGAAAGTCTCCTCTGCTTCCTCCTGCCGACTAGCAGGCCGCCTGGGAGTAAGGGCCTCTGCTTACTGAACGGGCTCGAGATACTCATAATGTACCCCTGCATCCCCTCAACCCCCTGCATCCACGCCAGATCGCTTGGCAAGGAGGGATGCAGCCCTCCAAACAGTGCCTGTTCCAACGCTCAACACACATAGAACATTTGCAGTCACGAAATGACTGCTGTCTTTAACAGTCGACTGGCACAAAATGATCGAGCAGAAATCTTGCCTGAATAAGACCACCCTAGCCGGGGTTTGATCAACTTTCATTTTAGTCCACTTCATTAACCCCACACCCTTTTTTTTGTAAAGCAAAATGATCTAGAACGCTTATTTTGATGTAAAAATAAACTATATCTACGCAGATCACTTCTAACATGACATATCATGAGCATTCATCTGGTATGAGACTACAATATTGCACTGTCTGTCTGTCTGTCTGATTATGTATAATTGCCCAAACCCATCACTCCAATCCCTGCTCAATGGGCATATTATGACATGTCATGGAGGTATGTGAGGTTGTTTCTAAGGCCAGCGGTAGGCATGATCCCAGTGTAACCTGGCAACCCCCTGCACCAGAGCTATTTAACGTCTGCGGAGAGAGAGAGAGACAGAGAGAGAGAGAGAGAGAGAGAGAGAGAGAGAGAGAGAGAGAGAGAGAGAGAGAGAGAGAGAGAGAGAGGAGGGAGAGGGAGACAGAATGTTGGCACCAGCTTTGTGTAAGTGATGTCATGTAATCACTGGTCTAATCTGTCCTGTAGTATACACTGTATCAGCAGGCCAGGTAGAGAGAGGAACGCTGACAGTACACCCAGCAGAGCTGATGTGAGCTATCTGCCCAGGCCCGGTGACGATGCGATGGCACACCCCTCAGGGGAGGTATGGGTCTGTAGTGGCTCAGGGCATCTCAGGGCCTTCTCCCCCTGTCCTGGCAGCAGCACTGTTATTCTGTATTTACCTTGGCTAATGGCTGTGCGGCTCCAGAGATCTGGTCGGGGGGTGCAGTTACACAGTCTCACAGTGCTCACATTCCACTAGCCAGCTTTAAATAACTGTTCCCTTTCTCCCCCACCCTAAGCAAATGGGAGGAAAGTGTGTTAAACATGGCAAGCCAGGCTAGCTCCTCCGATATTAGCCTCAAATGTGAGACGGCCTCTTTCCTGACACACACACTGTGTTCCCTCATCACTTTCAAAAATGACCTCTAATTGGTGTTTTGTTTATGGAGCTTCAGCTGCCAAAAACAATTTGCCTCGCACCGTTTTTTCTTCTTCTCAACCTGCACTGAAGTGTTGACTTGAATAGAGCCAGTGACAGGACAGGAATAGCCCTGAGAGGAGGAATCGGATTCCATTAAAAATCCCAGTTTAAGATCCCCAAATAAACTGGACTGTCGATCTACATGGCCTGTGACCTTAAATAACCTGAGATATTTGCCCTCCATACGAGAGCAGCCTAAACCATGCACGCAGAAACATTACAACACAGCCTTGAGGGAAGGCTGATGACATGGCACCAAACATACACACATACACACACACAAAGTGTGAATCCCCCTCTCTATGGCCTTGGGAGAGACTGGCAGAGAGTGTGTGTGTGAGTAAAGCTCTGCTTAGGACTCACCTCTGGGCAAAGCCAAGCCTGCGGCACACTGTGGAGTGGTGCAGGTTTCTGGGTTGCCCATGTTTACTACAGCACCCATAACTTGGCATCAGAGGAGGAAGTGAGTGAGTGTGGGGAAGGACTCTTCGAGGGAAACTAAAGTGTGTCTCTAAACAGGGACAGCAAGCCCCGGGCAGCTCCAGTTCGGCTTGTTTTTCTGACTTCTCTTTTACCTTTCATTCTCGTCTGACCTACCCCTCTGACCAATACCCAGGGAAACCCCAAATAAATCTCTGCAATAATGATTGGGTTTGAATGACCCATTAAACTCATATTTTGTGCATGATCACATTGGTCATTTCACATTCTCACATGACCTCCGTCCTGAGTCACGGATAGATAGACATGAGCCAGATGTGCTGCGGTAGGATGGAGGGAGAAGTCCATCGGGAACTGAACACAGGGGGAGTGACATAGGCCATTCTAGAGAGTCAGCTCAGCCTCAACGGTAAGGATGGGAATGTTGCTGAGGTCAGAGGGTCCACCACTTCCCTGCATATCAAAGTTGGAGGAAACCTGAGTCCCAGATACAGATACAGAGTGACTGGGCTGAATGAGACAGCAGGTTCAGTTTAGGATACAGACAGATACAGAGTGACTGGGCTGAATGAGACAGCAGGTTCAGTTTAGGATACAGACAGATACAGAGTGACTGGGCTGAATGAGACAGCAGGTTCAGTTTAGGATACAGACAGATACAGAGTGAGAGTGACTGAGAAGCAGAAGCAGGTCCAGAAGAGGTGGAGAGCAGCTGCTGCCGGTCTGCTGAGGTTGATGGGTGGAATGCCTGCGCGGTAGCAACCTTTGAGGAGAAGAAAGGCTGTGTCCTCCGTCCCTCACCCAAACAGAGCTGTGTGCAGTCAAACTGGGGGAACAGGCTCAGAACTACCGTGGGTAAATACTGCAGGGACGGTGGGGGTGGGAGGAATGTCTATCAAGATTCCCATTCCCAGTCTCTTAAGTCATACATCCAGAGTGCTGCTTCAGTCTGACCTGCACAACCCAGCTCAACCTCTACGACTATGTGGAGACATAAAAAATGTATTTTTATTTTCTTAATTACATTTTTAATGTATTTTTTCAAATGTATTTAACCGTTGTTTAACTAGGCGAGTCCATTAACAACAAATTCTTATTTACATTGGCGGCCTACACCAGCCAAACTCGGACAACACTGGGCCTATTATGCGCCACCCTGTGGGACTCCCAATCACAGCCCGTGATACAGCCTGGATTTGAACCCGGGTGTTGGTAGTGACGCCTCAAGCATTGAGAAGCAGTGCCTTAGACCACTGCGCTACTCGGGAGCCCAACACAGACCAATGCCTGCCCGATCCAATGACCAACTGCCAACTGACTCTTTTCATCTGTAGAACCTGCCGGAAACTAAACATATAACAGTATCTCAACATACAGCACATGCCATCTCTGATATGAATATAGGATTTGTCTTTCATATGTAATTTGAGCATGGCAAGAGATAATGCTGAGAAATGCAAGCTTAAGTTTATTTAGCTAGGTTTATTTGGCAACTCTCCCATTCTAGTTTATTTTCACATACTACAGCATGTGAATCCAGAGGCCATCGTCCAGTGCAGACAGGAGTCTGTGTGACCTAGCTGTCTTTCAGCTGATTTGTCCCTGGAACAGTAAGTGTAGCAGTAACAGTAGCAGTAGCTAATCCCTCTCTAGCCCTGCTGGATTCCCCACACTGTCTGTCAGAGGGCTGGGGGTGGAGGGGGGTAGCCAGCACTGCTTTACCAGGGACAGATACATAGAATCCACAGAACGGAATGCAGACGTCCCTGTGATTCTATGTCTAATGCATAAATCCTCCCCTTAAGGAGGAACGGCCAGTCTCACCTCAGATCACCTGGTGACGAGAGGAGAAGTGACCAAACCACTGGACGTCCTGAACATGACACTTCAGACAGTAGCATAGTAGAAGTATTAAGAGAATGAGCATGGAAAAGGGTCCCTTATTTATATAATAAACCACTGTTGCGTTTGACTGGTTTGTGTCAATTCTCATTTAGCAGAGATTACAATTTTTTAAAATCCTGCTTCAAAATATCTGTTTATGTTTCCATGTCAGAATCTGTTCAAGTAGATAAATAAAATAATAACTATATGCCATTTAGCTGACGCTTTTATCCAAAGCGACTTACAGTCATGTGTGCATACATTCTACGTATGGGTGGTCCTGGGAATCGAACCCACTACCCTGGCGTTACAAGCGCCAGGCTCTACCAACTGAGCCACAGATACTAATCCAAATCTTCAACTGAACAACTAAAATCCAGGATGGAAATGTACCTACTGTAATATATAGCAATAGCTATGTAATAGCTGTGAGGCCAACAATGGAAAACCCGCTGAGACCCAGTAGATTTCCCTGAAACTCACCAAGCATTATTTATGAATTTTCTCAAAATATCCTACAACAGCTTTAACAACATTGCTCTTGTGAAGACTTCAAGAAAGGCAATCTTGAATCATCAGGCAGAAAATGACTGCATTTGGAAGTGAACTGCTTCACGGCAAGGTTCTGGCATGTCTGCTCAGTCTAAGCATCAGCCTTGCTCTGGTGCTGAAGTCCCAGCCACTCATATACGGAAAAGTGTTAATATTGCTGTCGCTGACCGCGGCCATTTTAACATGCTAGAGAGAAAATTCCACATGTCCATAGAGTACACTGTCCACACACACTTCTGGTTTCCCAAAAGCTGACACGGGCTCAAGTTGCACTCTGTAGCCCCTGCCAGACAAACCCAAACAACTGCACTAAAGCCTGGTTAAATGCAGCTTACAATACCAGACACAGGGCCGTTTGTACGCTAGTTTGATTCTCCAGACCAAATGTTCAGATTACACAAAATGAACAGTCCTGTGTTGCACTGTAATTACAACTGGAGTATGTAAGGAGGGCCATTTTGATGGTTTTGTGATCAAAGGGTGAGCAAGTTCATTCACAGTGCAGAGGAAGAGAGTTTCTTATGACAAAAACACATTAGGTCATTTATGAATATGCTGTAGTTCTGTAATATGCTGTAGTTCTGTAATATACTGTAGTTCTGTAATATACTGTAGTTCTGTAATATACTGTAGTTCTGTGATATGCTGTAGTTCTGTAATATGCTGTAGTTCTGTAATATACTGTAGTTCTGTAATATACTGTAGTTCTGTAATATGCTGTAGTTCTGAAATATACTTTAGTTTTGTAATATGCTGTAGTTCTGTAATATACTTTAGTTCTGTAATATGCTGTAGTTCTGTGATGAAGGGCTGGTGAGGGGGAAAGTGTAGGAACTTCACATTTCACAAGAAGTTCCAAAACAAAATCTGTACGACAACCTTATGACAGTAAACTGGCATTACAGTCATTAGGTGTTCAAGAAAAATCTAAACATTGGGAAAATATGTGTAAATGTATAGGACATGTGTGGGCCTAAGTGAATGTGAATGTTGCTCAACCTCCCTTGACCACAGAGCCTCACAGCCGACACTTTAAGGACGGCCCCTGCATGCATTTCCATAAATGTAGCTCTCACAGTGACTGAATCAGTTCCCTCGTTTACTACTGCAGCTTATTTTTGGGGTCCTATTCGCATTCTAAAGCAAATCTTAGTCTGCCTTAATATGGGGTTTGAGGGGAAATCAAATCACACTAAAATAACCCTGGGCTCCACAAAGATCAACATAGAAATGGACATCCACTCATCACAACTAAGGAAAAAATGGAGCACTACAGTGCTCTCTCAAAACAGAGGCAATACTTTTTTTTACCAGTATTGTTTTAAAAGCACACTTGCTAGTTTACATTTTAATGGTCTACTGTGATGGATCACAGGATAGCAGCAGTTATCAGCCTCCTTAAATACACTTGAGTGTACAAAACAAAGAGGAACACCTTCCTAATATTGAGTTGCACCCCTGTTCCCCCCAGAACAGCCTCAATTCTTCGGGGCATGGACTACAAGGTGTCAAGCGTTCCACAGGGATGCCCGGCCCATGTTGACTCCAATGCTTCCCACAGTTGTGTCAAGATGGCTGGATGTCCTTTGGGTGGTGGACCATTCTTGATACACACGGGAAATTGTCGAGCGTGAAAAACCCAGCAGCATTGTGGATCTTGTCACACTCAAACCGGTGCGCATGGCACCTACTACCATACCCCATTCAAAGGCACAATCAAACAGGGAAATTATTCCAATTGTTTTTCAATCATTCATTTTTCCCATAGGGGATTTTAGAAATACTTCAAATAAGGGCTGTGTTTCGTGTAGGCTTACCCTGGCATGACGTTTTGACAGCTATGTAAATCTCTCTTGGACAAGGTGACTCTTATCAATATATTCGCCTGTAATTACCCCCAACAAATTAAATGCTAATTGTCTGCTAATGTGGCTCATAAAGAACTACAAAAGCCATGATTATATGGACTTGACTGCCAAATCAAGGCAAAGGTAAGAATCTCTGAATGAACTATCTAATGTTAGCTAAATGTATTAATTAATAAAATCGCTTTCTTTAAATGTACCTGTTAGCAAAGGTGCCAGGTAGAGCTGACATGCAGGGATTTGTAGTCTTGCATGATGTCTACTTTGATGCCAATTAGCATTTCCGAATCTGAGAGTAAATAGAGCCAAATATATTGATAAAAGTCCCTTTGTCCGAGAGATTTACGTGGTTATCAAAACGTCACGCCAGGGTAAGCCTCCACGAAAAACAACCCTTATTTTAAGTGTTTTTAAAATTCCCTATGGGAAAAATGAATGATGGAAAAACGATTGGAACCATTTCCCTGTTGGACCGCTAGGTTTTATGGGTATTATGAAACTTCCACTGTGGGGCTGTATTGTCTCAAGGCTTAAAACATATTATTTAACCTGTCTCCTCCCCTTCATCTACACTGATTGAAGTGTATTTAACAGCTGACATCAATAAGGGCTCATAGCTTTAACCTGGTCAGTCTATGTCACGGAAAGAGCAGGTGTTTCTAATTTTTTGTACACTGTGTTTATTGTGTCTGACAACTGCTGCTAGCCTGTGATCCATCACAGTAGATAATTCAAATGTAAACTGGAAAGGGTGCTTTTAAAACACAATACTGGTCAAATTGTTATCACTGTGAGAGTGTGTTGACTTAATGGTTGCTGGTCGCAGCTTTATACTGGGCAGTGTGAGAAGGAACAGTAAACTCTAGCAGATAAAACTCAACTTTCATTTTATGTGATGTTGGAGCTCCAGTCCGCCCACACTAGTCGTAAATCATGGAGTTGAGTTTAGTTGGCTAAGTAAACTCCGGTGTAGGCTCCAGAATGTAAACGGTATAGGCCCAGGAGCCGTGGTTTACCACATTTTATCTGACACTGTTCAGAATGTCTAAACTCATGCCAGCCAGACAATGTGGACAAGAGATTAGAGAAGGGGGAAATCTGAAATATGCCAACGAGCCATGTCTGAGCAATGCAATGGTCATTTGGATTCTGATGATTAAGGCCTATTGGTCTATGTGTATTTTCTTCCATACAAGGACTGATATTGTTCATGGATTAGAATTTTTTAAACAGCATAATTAGGTCAGGGTAAACAACATAACCTTTATTTCTGTAAAGAAAAGAAAAACATGATTGTTTATCATCGCATCACCACTCACCCACTCTGAATCCAGGCCCTGTGAGAGTATCCGCTGACTGTCCGTTCTCGCCTATCAGTGTGGTATTGTTGCCCTGCTCACAAGTGTCCTGGCATTGGCCTTTCAAACAAATCCTCTTGCAGATGAGAGGGGCGATGATCACTTTGAAGCGCTCCCGGGTGGATGCGCGCTCTGCGCACCAGGCCAGCCTCTGGACACCCAGCCAGATGACGAGCAGATGGGAAATGATCAGAGAAGGCATCCTGGCATCCTTCACCACCGTGCGCAAAGACAAGGGGGCATTCACGGTGGCAAAAGGTAATGCTGTTAAAGGCTGTTCAGAACAAAACACTAAGGGACTCGTTATTCCTTTCACTCGAACCCTGAAAACAACCAACTAACTTCCGGAGTTATTCCAAAATGTTGATTATAAAGGTGCCTCATACAACGAAAAAAGTGCTGAGAAAACGTCAGTGGTGTACTGCTTCCTTCCCTTGAAAACAGTAAATTTCAGTCTCCCCGCATATAAAAATAATTCATTCCGAACAGTAAAATGTATGGCATTTTTATTTTAACTAAAATACAGGACCCAAAAGTTATCGAGAGAACTTTCTCATTTCCCTACCCGCTTTCTCGCTCTCCTTTCTCCCTGCTGTTGCTTGGATGGTTACTGTGTGCGTATCTGGGTTTGGGAAAGAAGGGAGGAGAGAGGGAGAGGGAGCCAAGCCAATCCTCTCCAGAAAGAGCTGGCAGCAGGCCAGGCAGCGCAGGAGCTAAGCTGAAAGTGGTTTCGTTGTTGGTTATTTCTTGGTTATAACACCCCCTAACCAAGGAACGATAATGGCACAGCTGTGCGTGTCGCTCTGGAAAACACCTCCAAATCAAGTGTGAATGCCAACTGTGCGAAACAGCTCTCCAGTCAGAGGAATGTAGAGCATCATATGGTTTACAGTTACAGTTGTGGGAGGAAAAGAGGTGCCCGTTGACAAAACTCAATTTACAAAAAAAACATTCATCATTAGTTCTCATAATTTAAACTCAATCTCAAATCTAAACTATTAAATACATGACCAATATTGGTATAGATGTGCCACCATACAACGACTGGGTGAGAAAGTAACAGCTCCAAGTCCAGCTATCCAATCAAAGTATATCGCTTGTTACTGTATTTAGTAGTGAAATATAAAGGCAGTATGACATAACAACAGAGCATTACCACATTCTTCCCTTCACTTACAGACCACACACCCACACCATTAGCTGACCTTCACAATCAGTCAAAGGTGGACAGTTGGGGTCAGGAATGTCATCCGGTGAGTTCATGTGATGGGCCAGAAAGAGAAAGTGAGAGTTGGGGAGAGGGTTGAGTCACTTCCTCTACAAAAAGTATGAATATTTACTTTCAGTCGCTAAGGAAATGACTGCATGGGCCTGGAGAGTTCACAGGCTGCACTTACATTTCTCTCCCTGTGCTTCTCTCCCTCACAGCGACATCCACTGCCAAGACAGACACTTGCACATAACACACTCACATGCAAACTCACAATCGAATAAAACAACCACTCACAGAAGCGTACAAAAATAGAAGCCAGTCGAGCTGTAGCACACCTACTCAAGCACATTCACTCACACCACAAACACACAAACTAGACAAAGACAGCTGTTGTCCACTGCCTCCCTCCCAAACTAAACTAATACCCATCTCAGAGCCCAGTCCTGCTTTTTACATTAGAATGGGAGAGGTACTTACAGACTAGACTGATGAGAAATGGAGTCAGGGATACAATAACACAATCAGGATGCTGCCACCTGCACGTAGAGTGGACAGAAGACTATCAAAGGTTTGATTTCTGACTGCCACTCATGACAAGACTGAGTCACAGCTATAGAAAGGAGGGGGGGGTAAAGTCATTGCATAATGTCTTTAGTCCCATGGAGGACAAAGGAATTCCAGGTATTATAGATTACCCCCTTTGTAAACTCACTGGTTATTTATTACTTACAGACCAAGTAGTAAGGCAACTGTGACTGTCATTACAACAACCCATATCCACCGCGTGAGATAGCAGTGAATGGCAGAACACCACCAGACTGTGTCAGTGGTACCAGCGGGACAGACTGTAAGACCACAGGGCAGTGGCAAGGGGGAGGCTGTGGGCTTACAGACATCACTGAGGTCAGCACTGGCATTTCAGTTGGACTGCGTAAACAAGGAGGGACTGCTGAGCCTAAGTCTGAGGAGGGATGGAAGTGTTTGGCTGTGATTTTCTATTTATCTAACCTTTATACGCTACTGGTTTTCCATGGGCCTGATTATGTTAAATATGGTGCTTCTCCAGGCATATCCTGTGACCCAGTTTACTAGCACGTCATCAACGTTTATGACGAGGGCCCTGTGGAAAAAGCATGGAGTGTGTGGCTGTTTTTTTGTGTGTGCATGAGACCATCAATATAATCAAGCCATAGGGAAGAGGAGCTGTGTGTGTGTGTCACTGTAAGTAGTCTGTGGGTGAGGGTGTGTCGGCCCGGTCATATCCGTCAGGGAGGGGGGCAGGGTCACCACTTTGGTTGCATGTGTGGAAAACGAGAGTGGATCAGAAATACAGGGCCGCCGGCACCACCACAACACCCGTCTGACCACAACAGAGAGACCACGGGACGCTGAGTTCAACTCTGCCTCTGTTAACCAGGAACATATTACATTTAATGTGCCCGAGTTCCACTGTTGACTTGAAGTTGTTCCACCACTAATCCTCATAAACATTGTGGAAAACAAGAGTATATTACAAGCTCAAGCCCTCACAGCAAGATCAATACACATTCTCTTATTGATTACATACAATGACTAAAAAGGTGACAATATCAACAAAGGCCCTTTAATAGGCAACATTAAGACAAAAGTAACGTTACGCATCAGATGGGTCAAAATACATTTCAAACACAGGAGGACAAGTACTAAAATCATGTTCTTTAACATTTCATACCAAATTCTTAGCAGGAAGAAAAATATAACAATTTGTTCAATATCGACGTGCAAAAATAACCACTGAATGCGGTACATGACCCTGTTACCTTGGGTCCAGAGAACCCACTACGCATGCTGGATGTAACTCCAGCGTTGCATTTTAAAGAATATTTTCAATATTGTCAACGGTAATGTACATTTTCCATAATGGCAGATGGACCAAGTCTGGTTCACAAGGATCATACACTGGGAAAGAGATTGACAGCTTTAAAAGGTTGAAACTAGAAGTGTGCTCTGATCAGACAGACACCCCTTCAGATAAAGATGGTTCCCCTTTTCTATCTGAATGGGCCAATCAATACCAGAAAGAATTGGGAACAACTGCAAGTGATTACATATTTACATTACATAGTGGCATTAATAGTTAAAGGAGCATTCAGCAATATGACATGACTATAAGCAGCAACTTCTGACCATGAGAGTAGGACACAACCATTACGTTGCATGAAAGAGGAGGGATTTCCCAGGTGGTACATATATGCAGTTGTTTATTAGTATGTGTGGGGTAGGTGCTAGTAAGGCTTTCCACTCTCTCTGAAGTTGCAGTTGTTTATGGTAAAGTCACAATGATGAACCTCAGTTTAACGTCACCATGACACTAATAGTAGTTAACTGGGACATGTTTTTTTAACATTTTATTTAACCAGGCAAGTCAGTTAAGAACAAATGCTTATTTACAATGAAGGCCTACCGGGGAACAGCAGGCAGAACGACAGATTTTCTTTTTACCTTGTCAGCTCAGGGATTTGATCCAGCAACCTTTCGGTGACCCAACGCTCTAACCACTAGGCTCCCTGCCGGTTGCATATAACTCCATTCCGTCTCAAAATACATACGACGGGCACCTTAAAGGACTTGTATTTCCAGCAGCTGTTATACACAAAAGCCGTGTTCGAATACCCATACTAACATACTGTACACTACATACTATAAGTTCATTTTAGTATACTGTAAACGAACGGTATCCTTTCAGTTTGAGCATACTAGCGCTTCTTCTCCTGTCTACCGGAGGTTGCTGCTGGCTAGCATAAATTGCTAACTTGACATCTTAAGACTTCATTAACAATGTCCATTGAGAACGCACAACGACTACCACTTAGCTATGCTAACAATGACGTGAATAATCAAGTCAATAAACGTTGGGTAGTTAGATAACATGTTGTTAATATACTGGCAAGTTCGCTGTATTATTAGCCAAATAACATAAGGTAGTGGAACATTCAAGCAACTGCTGCAATGCTATGCGGTTTGTAAGGCTAGCTTAGTTAACAAATTATCAGCCAATATAACGTAACTTATTTGAAAAGTCATTACTTTATTACATTGGACAATATTTTCTTAACATTTGTCATAATAAGTTAAAGCAATGAATTTGTATCCGCTGTCGTTGTACTTGGCTGCATATTTTCCACAATTTTTTCAAATCTGGGGCGGCAGGAAGCCTAGTGGATAGTGTTGAACTAGTAACGGTTGCGAAATGTTGCAAGATCGAATCCCCGAGCTGACAAGGTAAAAATCTGTCCTTCTGCCCCTGAACAAGGCAGTTAACCCACTGTTCCTCGGCCGTCATTGTAATTAACAATTTGTTCTTAACTGAATTGCATAGTTAAATAAAGGTGAAAATGTTGTGAAGCCACACCAATTTCCTGAAAAATTGCATTATGGGCCCTATATGCATGGAAATAGTGTCCACAGCTTGTATACTTCATATTTTGGCAAATGTAGTACGACATTTGGGAACTTTAGGCATACGAATTATATCCATACCTATAACAATAAGCATAATACATACTCAATTTATGTCACAAATAGTATGAGTATTCGAACACAGTTTAGGAAGGTTGTTGGGAGTTGTATAGGAAGGTAATTAGCAACGAGAGAAAGGGGGACATGATACATAGGTACATTTCATATTGTATAAAATACTTTCACATTTCTAAGATTATAAAGCACTAAATGATAGATGTGGCAGAGGGTCAGACAGGCAAATTAAGTGTCTCTGAAAACAATAGGCTACCCTGGTCACTGGACAACACTAAGGATGTAGGTAGATAGCCTGTTTCTCAGGAAAGGAATGGAGGCTTTCTCACACAGTACAGTAATGGAATAGGAAGACTCTTTCAAGGTCGCGTTCTAATGCTGTAGGCAGTAGACAGAAGGATGAGCCCATCCTACACACAGTCCACATCATCCCCTTCGGCTCCCCACTCATCAAACCTCATCTGAGGGGAGGGGGCAGCAGGGTGGAGGCTGTTGATGTTGTCCAGGGATTCTGGGTCGTCTCCCACGCCTGCCTCCATATTGCCAGACTCCTCACGGTGAGTGCGGACATGCTTGCGCAGCGCCGCAGGCTCCTTGAAGGTGCGGTTGCAGAAGGGGCAGCTGCAGGGTTTCTCTCCGGTGTGGATGCGCTGGTGGTGCTTCAGATGCTGCAGTCGGCTCAGACGCTTGCCACAGATGGCACACACGTAGGGCTTGTCACCAGTGTGGGTGCGCTGGTGCTTGCGCAGGCCGTCTAGGTGGCGGAAGATTTTAGGGCAATCAGAGCAGGAGTAGGGCTTCTCGCCGGTGTGAATGCGAAGGTGGGTTTTCAGGGCCCCCGACTCCCGGAAGCGTCGGCCACACACCCCACATGGGTAGGGCTTCTCTCCAGTGTGGATGCGGATGTGCTTCTTCAGGCTGGAGATCAGGCGGAAGGTCTTCCCACACTCCAGACAATGGTGGGGGCGATCTGCGTCTGGGTCTCCTGGAGAGGTGGATGGTCCTGCTGTCCCTCCTGCCCTACCTGGGGACAGGCTGTCACTTCCTACTGCTCCAGGGGATCTCAACGCCACTTTCTGTCCTGCCAGTCCCCCCTGAGCCGGACCAAAGGTAGCAGCAGGTGGCCGCATGGGTTTTGGTTGGCGGAGAGAGTAGCTGCTGGAGCGTGTTGACCCCTCCTGCTCCACCACATGGATGTATCCCAGATCATCCACATTCGAGGCAGTCTGCTCACCACCACCAGCACCCCCGGCGCTCCTCAGCCCTGCCCCTCTACTGCAGGTCTGCCCTGGACCTGAACTTGGACCAGGCCCTTGCTCTTCTTTGATCTCAAACCTTGGTCCTACTGCTTGGGTCCCCTGCTGCTGCCGCCTCTCATCTGTTTAGTACAAAATAACAGAAAGGGATGTCAGAAGCACATAGACATTGGATGTTTCCATTCATTCCAAATGAGCTACAACAAATTGGTAATGATATTCTCCCTCTTTATATCAACATATAAATATTTGATTGCCTTATGACAAATAGGAATAATTTACCTGGCCGGCTGGGGTCAGAGCAGATGTTAGGTGTGTTGGCCGCATAGGAGTCCATAGAATGGTTGGTCACAGAGCCATCTGATTGGATTGAGAGCTGACACATTTTATAGTCATCCCTGGAGTTATAACCATGCAGAGACTCACTGAGAGAGCCACCCATCTCTAGGTCGACCCCGGAAACACACCGGCCGTCCGCACCGTTCACATTACGATTGCTCTGGCGGTCCCTGTCCATAGCTGTGGTCATAGAGCCAATAGATGTGAGAGACGGGGCGAAAACCGACTGACCCATGGTCTGTGCACCGGGGAAAGGAATTTGCAACTGGTCGATTAACTTTTGGGCGCTGCTAAGGCATTCCTGTAACGTCCTCAATTCCACTTTGAGTCTTTCGTTCTCCTGCTCCTTGTTAACCAGCTCTTGTTGGGTCTCGTTGAGTACAAGTACTACCTCGCCCAAGAGGGTATCTACAGCAGCGGTTAACGTGGTTTGAATGGTAGGGGCTAGACGTGTCTTCAGTGAGGATACAGTCATGTTGCCCTGGCATGCTTGGTGCCCATACTCAGCCTTCCCTACTTTACGATCATAACAAGGAGTAGTCCCAGATCTGTTTGGGGTGTTAATTATACTTTGTTTACGATTAGGACCACTGGCTGTGCTATTGATACTCAACGGAGAATCCACGCCGCTATTACAATTTCCTCGCCTGGATGCCATAGCTAGGTAGTTACTACGGTGACCAGCTAGCGCCGCCTGAGAATAACGCAACTTCAGTAGCTAGCAAATTCTTTGAACGAGCTATTAGTTAGTCTAACGTGAAAGAGAAGTAGCTAGCCTTAAGCAGTGCTACCTACCTGTTACGATCATAGTGATGACAATGCGTCAATTTAGTTATTGACAAGTTAGCTAGCTAGCTCACTGACGTTAGTTAAAGCGGAAAAAAATAACTAACGTTAGCTGGCTAGCTACGTTAGCAGACAAGCTAACGTCAATTGACTCCGTAATGCTAGCTAGAAATAAAATATACTGACAGTGATGAATACAAATGTTCTGGAAAATTCAGCAACATAAGTTTGTTATTACTATAACGTTATATTAAAAGCGTGTCTGGTGTAATCTTGCACTGTTATATAAAATATAGTGATCCTCGTCGCAATGCCTAAAGCGACTCGACGTCCATTTTCTAGGTAGAGTAGGGGCGTTTCACCGTCGCACATGAATGACATACCACTGTTCTGGGGTGTAGTCATTATGCCGATTATGTTGCAAAACGTTTTGAACAGAAACCGTTTACTCCAAACAGAAAACGCAAACGAGAGTTTCTATTAGACAAATATAAGGTACGTCCCATAGAAATAAGAATACTATAAATACGAATATTCTTATTTCTATAGTAGGTCCCTCCCCGTTTGGTCCCGTTTATACCGTTTGGTTATTAAAGGGTAACGGTTTCCCAAGGCGTATTTTCGTTGAGACGGAGCACTTGAGGCAGCGTTCGGAGCGTCGTGGAGCAGGCATCAGACAGCTTCGTGAAGAGACGTTATAATGTATTTTGTATATGTATTATTTTTTTTTCAGCAGGGATGCTGACACCACGGTCTCTTTCGCAGATGAGACATGCATGAACACATCAATAAACAACAATTACACTATTTATTATGTTTAACCTTTATTTAACTAGGCAGTTAAGTCAGTTAAGAACAAATTATTATTTTACAATGACGGCCTACCCCAGCCAAACCCTAACCCAGACATTGCTGGGCCAATTGTGCACCCTCCTATGGGACTCGCCAATCACAGCCAGTTGTGATACAGCCTGGAATCAAACCAGGGTCTGTAGTGACGCCTTTAGCACTGAGATGCAGTGCCTTAGACTGCTGCGCCACTCATGAGCCCATACTATACATAGGCTATATCTATACTGAGCAAAAATATAAACGCAACATGTAAAGTGTTGAACCCATGTTTCATGAGCAGAAATATAATATCACAGAAATGTAACATATGCACAAAAAGCTTATTCCTGTTAGTGAGCATTTCTCCTTTGCCAAGATAATCCATCCACCTGACAGGTGTGGCATATCAAGAAGCTAATTAAACAGCATGATCATTACACAGGTGCACCTTGTGATGGGGACAATAAAAGGCCACTCTAAAATGTGTAGTTTTGTCAGACAACCCAATGCCACAGATGTCTCAAGTTTTGAGGGAGCATGCAATTGGCATGCTGACTGCAGGAATGTCCAAGAGCATTTAATGTTAATTTCTCTACCATAAGTCACCTCCAACTATAATATGTGAGCAGAGCTGGAGTGGAGCGTGCCCAATTTGACTGGAGCACAGAGTAAGATTTCCAAAGGCTGGAGCGTTGGCTTTCTCACCCGCTCCAATTATTAGCTCCAGTAGTGCTCACTTCACTAGCTCAGGGCATGCCCGGCCCAGCATGCATTTGTAGTCATCTTGTGTGCTGCTATAGCCCCTTGCTTTAGCTACTGTCATGGAGTTCACTAAATATTTTCACAGAAACTGATAAAACACACAGGTGCAAAATCAAGGTGACTTACAAAGATGAGGACCAAGAGCAAGAGAGGGCGTGCGCTGATGTAGTGTCCACAACTAAAGAATCATTGTGGAATCTGAAAAGACACATCCCGAAAGCATGACGGTGTACTTATTATGTGCACATCCTAAAAGACAGGACTGAGGTGGATAAATAACTAAGTGTGTCGTTGTAGCAAACTATTTATAAACTAAAAATTAGATCTCTTAAACGTATTTGTTCATTTTTGTTCTATTATCTACACAATATGCAATAATTGATTTTGGCCCAATAGGCCTGTCATATTCCCATGCATGTTCAAGGAGCTTTCCGTTTTAAATGTGGGTTATTTTGCCTAAAAACCGTTAGGCCTACCTATAGAAAAATAAAAACAAGTGCATCTCTGCCCAGCCTGTTTGTTTACATTTACTTTGTTGACAAGCATTGGAGAAAAAAAATACTTTATATTTGGGGTTTTGATACTACAGTTGAACTAAGCTCATTGGGGCATTGATAAGTTATATTCTTAAAGGATCAATGGGTAGGCCTATATATAATTCATCCATAAATCCAAAAATGGATGTAGCAACTCCAGATTGCCCCTTTAAGGAGTTTTGGAGATTCCATATGAGGCGCAAAACAACTAAAAGCAGATGTACCTAACTCAGTGGAAACACTGGAAGAATCATCGTTGTTTCCAAGTCCTTTCAATGAAATGACATTGAACCAACGTGGAATTGATGTTGAATTGATGTCTGTGCCCAGTGGGTACACACTGTGTTCTGTCTTTTACATCATTTTCAAACCAGCTACACATAGCCTGGTCCAGACCAATTAGTCAAAGCCTCTGAATAATTACTGAGTGTTCCACAGTATCTAAGGCTTTAGACAGGTCAATAAAACTGTCCAGACAGTGTTTCTTCTTATCCAATCAAATAAGAACATCATTTCAAGACATGGAATATGAGGGTATACTGAGATATCGATGGGCTGGACAATACTTTTCTCATCAATTATTTGGAAAAAAAATGTATACTTAAAAACTGGAAATCAACCAATCCTCCATTGTTAACACAATGGAAAGGTCAAATGCTTTATTGTCTAAATGTTGAAAGTGCATGGGTGACTGAGAAACAAAATGGTGCCGTTTGAGGCCATGTGATGGAGAATAATATGGGTGCTGGAGATGGGGGTGTGAGCAAGTGAGTCTGGACTGGGGTGGATGTTTGTTTGTGTCTGTATGTTGTCGTTTGTATGTGTATGTTTTGTATTGTAAAAAAATAAAATCATAAATAAAATCTTAAATTAAGGAAAAAGGATTGAGAAAATCATTGAAAACCAAAGAAGTAGCAGATATGATGTTATGACCTGGTCTGAAACCTGACTAGTGTACATTTAGAATACATTTCCTAGTTAAAAAGGATCTTAGTTGAGTCGCACGGCTCACCACCTTTGTGAAGAGGGAGTATATAGGCTACTTTCCAGACCCTGAGGATGGAACCAGAATCAATTGTAAGGTTAAATATATGTGTGAAAGATTCTGCGATCAGAGGAGCAGAAAGCTACAGTAAGAAAGGATCAAGCAACTCAGCCCCAGTGGATTTATTTCCTCATCAATCTTGCACAAGGCGTCTAGAACATCACACATATAAAGTTGTTGAAATGAAAATAAAGATTCACTAGAAGTTGACAGAACTCCCATCGAGCTAACTAGAGGCTGGGAGAGGGGCAGTCAGTAGACCGGCTGACCAGGGTAAATTAAACGACCATTTCTTTCAAAAAGCCTGTTGAGATAAAATGTTTATTA
This sequence comes from Oncorhynchus keta, assembly GCF_023373465.1. Taxonomy (NCBI): domain Eukaryota; kingdom Metazoa; phylum Chordata; class Actinopteri; order Salmoniformes; family Salmonidae; genus Oncorhynchus; species Oncorhynchus keta. The sequence continues at coordinate 46,864,993 of NC_068431.1, forward strand.
AAAGCAACACTTACCTCATTTTTCTCAGTAATGATGCCAGATTATGACACAACTTGCTTAGGCAGGAAAGGAGAGGAATTTCCACACTCTCAGTGCATTAACTTTATTCAGAACTTTAGACTTATCACCAGCAGAGTCTGAAATAGAACGTAGAAAGTAGCTAGATTTAGCTTTCTTGACCCGAAGGAGTGCATCTATTTCTCAATTGCATTAAAAACTGCTAATCAGCTACAGAGTCCGTTTTTCCAGTCTTGACCGAGGCCTGATTTCTCGTCATAACAGGATCTCAAAGTTCTAAAGAGACCAAAGGATTTGTTTAGAGGGAGGTGTTTGTCTGCGAGAGAAAGAGAAATAGATTAGACCAAATCTAGAGCTGATTCAGGTATGCAGCCGATGGAGGAAAAGTCAGAGTAATATATATCAACGAGAAAAGCTTGTAGGGAATAAAACAAATAAATGACACAAGGATCAGTACTAATCTGTTTGGTATCTCTAATACATTCAATGGGACAGTGATTACTTAGAGCATTAGCAAAGACACCACTGGACAAGTACTTGTGGGGGCTATTTGTCAGAATTATGCCAGTCAGTGAGGAGTTTGCTGGATTTTTAACATTAATCAGTGTGGGTTTTGCAATTTTGTATTTGTATTTATAAATCGATCCCCAGTACTCTTCCTGGGGTCCAGAAACATTAAGGCAGCTTATACAATTTTAAAACATTACAATACATTCACAGATTTCACAACACACTGTGTGCCCTCAGGCCCCTACTCCACCACTACCACATATCTACAGTACTAAATCCGTGTGTATGTATAGTGCATATGTGTGTGTGCATGTGTCTGTGCCAATGTTTGTGTTGCTTCACAGTCCCCACTGTTCCACAAGGTGTTTTTTTTACCTGTTTTGTTAAATCTAATTTTACTGCTTGTGTCAGTTACCTGATGTGGAATAGAGTTCCATGTGGTCATGGATCTATGTAATACTGTGCACCTCCCATAGTCTGTTCTGGATTTGGGGACTGTGAAGAGACCTCATGTGGCATGTCTTGTGTGGTATGCATGGGTGTCCGAGCTGTGTGCCAGTAGTTGAGACAGACAGATTGGTGCATTCAATATGTCAATACCTCTCATAAATAAAAGTAGTGATAAAGTCAAACTCTCCTCCACTTTCAGCCAGGAGAGACTGACATGCATATTATTAATATTAGCTCTCTGTGTACATCCAAGGGCCAGCCTTGCTGCCTGGTGCTGAGCCAATTGCAATTTTCCTAAGTACTTTTTCGTGGCACCTGACCACACAACTGAACAGTAGTCAAGGTCCGACAAAACTAGGGCCTGTAGGACCTGCCTTGTTGATAGTGTTGTTAAGAAGGCAGTGCATCGCTTTATTATGGACAGACTTCTCCACATCTTAGCTACTACTGCATCAATATGTTTTGACCATGACGGTTTACAATCTAGTGTTACTCCAAGCAGTTTAGTCATCTCAACTTGCTAAATTTCCACGTTATTTATTTATTATTATTTAAGATTTAGTTGAGGTTTAGGGTTTAGTGAGTGTTTTGTTACAAATACAATGCTTTTAGTTTTATAAATATTTAAGGCTAACTTATTCCTTGCCACCCACTCTGAAACTAACCGCAGCTCTTTGTTGAGTGTTGCTGTCATTTCAGCCGCTGTAGTAGCTGACGTGTATAGTATTGAGTAATCCGCATACATAGAAACTCTGGCTTTACTCAAAGTCAGTGGCATGTCGTTACTAAAAATTGAAAAAAGCAAGGGACTTAAAAAGCTACCCTGGGGAATTCCTGATTCTAACTGGATTATAGTTTGAGAGGCTTCCATCAAAGAACACCCTCAAGTAACTCTTTATTCACATGATAGCAGGGGGTGTAAAGCCATAACACAAAGGTTTTTCCAGCAGCTATGATCAATAATGTCAAAAGCTGAAATGAAGTCTAACAAGACAGACCCCACAATCATTTTATCATAAATTTCTCTCAGCCAATCATCAGGCATTTGTGTAAATGCTGTGCTTGTTGAGTGTCCTTACCTATAAGCATGCTGAAATTATGTTGTCAATTTGTTAACTGTAAAATAGCATTGTATCTGGTCAAACACAATTTTTTCCCCAGATGTTTACAAAGGGTTGGTAACAGGCTGATTGGTCAGCTATTTGAGCCAGTAAAGGGGGCTTTACTATTTATTCTTGGGTAGCGGAATGACTTTAGCTTCCCTCCAGGCCTGAGGGCACACGCTTTCTAATAGGCTTAAATTGAAGATGTGGCAAATAGGAGTGGTAACAGGCTTAGTTGAGCCTGGTTAAAGTCAAGACAAATATTATTAAAATGGTCTGATGCCGGGGTAACCAAACTAAATTAAAATCCCCTAAAATGACTAATACAGATGACAGAAAAGGTTTTACATACTTACAAATAGTACAAACAGCATCCGGCAGTGCAACGGATCATTTATTTTGGCTTATGGCCACATCTATAACCACAAGAGTTGATTTCACATATGTAGCCACCCCTCCCTCTTTCAGTCACACCTGAGATGTTGTAATCAGCAATGTCCGTGTCCTTATTCGGGATCGAGCCATTTCCCCAAGTCATGCGTCCAGATATCAAGAACCCACTGGGCACTCACTGGTTGAATCAACATTGTTTCCATGTAATTTCAATGAAAGTACACTGAACCAACGTGGACATTGAATTAACATCTGTGCCTAGTGGGAAGGTCCTATTATTTCAGATCCACACATCAAAACATACACTGGTTAAACCAATCCAGTCATTTTTTTGTATCAACAGTGTTGTGGACTCACAGTAGGCCTATGCTATGGGTGAAACCTAATGGGGACCAAAGTAAGCAAACACATTTTAAGATGTCTGCATGGTTTACTGAGAAAATTAGGTTAAAACGAAATAGAAAAATATATTTTAACTGCATTCAAAATAGTCTTGTCTATGTTTCACAGGAAAAAATAGACAAGTCACAATAAGGCCTACGTGTAAAAAAAAAAAGAAATCACATCAGAGCAGATCCTTAGAACATCAGAACATTAAAACACTAACATGTTCCAATCACCCTTAGTAGTCCACCTGCTTCGGTTTTCCTTTACTCCTGGTCTGTTTGGTGGGAGTTTTAGGTGTGGAGTCAGATTAGTGTATGTCTGACAGGGAGTCTGAGGTCAATTCAGAGTCTGACTGCTCCCTTTTCCTCTTAGATTGGCTTTTCCTTGACTTCCTGTGTAGTGGGTCTTTGGCGGTAGAGTGTGGCCAGGTGGTTAGTGACATTTCTTTTTGAGGCAGAAGTGCCTGCCACACTGAGGGCAGGCAAAGAAAGGGCTTCTCACCCATATGAATAGTCTTGTGCGAAGACAGTACCGTGGGTGTCTTGAAGGTAGTCTGCACTGATAAGGTCTGTTTCCTGTGTGAATGTTTGTGACATTCCCGAAAGGTTATTTGCCTAAAACCCTTGCCAAACTCTAGCCAGATGGTCTCTCTTAATACCGTGACTTACGGACATGTGTACGTTGCGGAGACCTGCGGTGCCATAATCTTTCCCTCACAAGGGAAATGCCTTTCCTCAGAATGTATCTTCATATGAACACTTAAGTCACGTTTAATATTGAAACACTTTCCACACTCAGGACATTTTAAGCCACTGATGTGCTTTTGTCTATGAAACCGTAACATTCCATGACTGATATTGGTCCTGTTTATGTGAAGCAATGGATTCCCCACGTAGTTGGCAGTTATTCATCATTTCTGTTTCAGTAGATGGTTGATGTTTAATGCAGATGTTTGATGTAGATGTTTTATAGCTGTACCTGGCATTGGTAATGAGGGTTCTTGTTGTATTTCAATGAGATCCCGGGTCTGACTGGGAAATGTCAGTATGATGAGTCTCATACTTTGACCATAATGGATGGGTCGCCTACTCTCAGTCCTCAATGACAGCATTTCCTTGGAGGTTTCAGGCTGACGATGGTTGTTTTCGATCATTGATGGGCATAGAGATGCTAGATGTTCCTATTTTGGCTTCAAATCATTTTTTTTTTTTTTTTACATCACTGGAATTCATGTGATAATTAGCCCATATGGGATCTTCATTTCTGATGTCCACCATTTCATGTTACACATAGTGAATTGCTGTAGTTTTTCACACTTTGTTCCTCAGCAGGTTTCACTTGAGTCATGCCTGATTCAATCTGAAAATCATACACTATGTGACCAAAAGTATGTGGACACCTGCTTGTTGGAACATTGCTGCCGGGACTTGCTTCCATTCAGCCACAAGAGCATTAGTGAGGTCGGGCATTAGGTCTGGCTTGCAGTCGGAATTCAAAATTCATCTCAAAGGTGGTCGATGGGGTTGAGGTCAGGGCTCTGTGCAGGCCAGTCAAGTTCTTCCACACCGATCTCGACAAACCATTTCTGTATGGACCTCGCTTTGTGCACTGGGGCAGTGTAATGCTGAAACAGGAAAGGGCCTTCCCAAACTGTTGCCACAAAGTTGGAAGCATGGAATCGTCTAGAATGTCATTGTATGCTGTAGCGTTAAGATTTCCCTTCACTGGAACTAAAAGGGCATAGCCCGAACCATGAAAAACAGCCCCAGACCATTATTCCTCCTCCACCAAACTTTACAGTTGGCACTATGCATTCGAGCAGGTAGCGTTCTCCTGGCATCCACCAAACCCATATTTGTCTGTTGGACTGCCAGATGGCGAAGTGTGATTTATCACTCCAGAGAATGCATTTCCACTGCTCCAGAGTCTAATGGCGGCAAGCTTTACACCACTCCAGCCGATGCTTGGCAATCTTAGTCTTGTGTGCGGCTGCTCGGCCTTGGAAACCCATTTCATGAAGCTCCCGACGAACAGTTATTGTGCTGACGTTGCTTCCAGAGGCAGTTTGGAACTCAGTAGTGAATGCCGAGAACAAACGATTTGTACACGCTATGTGTTTCAACACTCAGCGGTCCCGTTCTGTGAGCTTGTGTGGCTTACCATTTCTCGTCTGAGCCATTGTTGCTCCTAGGCGTTTCCACTTCACAGCCCTTACAGTTGACCGGGACAGCTCTAGCTGGGCAGAAATTTTACCAACTTGCTTGTTGGAAAGGTGGCATCCTATGACGGTGCCACGGTGAAAGTCACTGAACAGTTCTACTGCCATTTTTTGTCTATGGAGATTGCATGGCTGTGTCCTCGATTTTTATACACCTGTCAGCAACAGGTGTGGCTAAAATAGCCGGATCCACTCATTAGAATGGGTGTCTACAGACTTTTGCATACAAAGTGTATTCCCAGATAAGAGATGAAAGAGGAGGATCCTGTCAGGCTAGAGGAAACACAGGAACACCACCATTATGGCTGCCAGTGTCTTGTTAGGTGGTAAAACTGTCTCTGGATCCACCTCCTTCTCTAACCCACCAGCTCATTGAACCTCCAGGGCTGCAAACAGGGTCCAGTCTCCAGTAGCCAAGGAATTCCTATACATCCAGAGACACACCTAGATGCTCAACTAATGTTAAATGTCCCAGTGTTTGAGGCACTGGTTCAGCTCTCACTGACAGGGTTGAAGGAAAGAGAGGATGTCCAAGGTAGTCCATCTGTACTTCCTAATGGGAATCACCCCTTCCAGAGTTATCATTCTGGTCCTCACAGCAGTGTGCTTACCTGCTAAGTGAGATAAATCCTCACTAAAGGGTCAATCTGCAGTTCAAACAACAACAAAGCAGCCGCCCCACCACAGTTTTAGTTAGCAGCTGAGGAATGGGGTTGGGCATCATGTGGCATTTAGAAGTTATATTGTTCAAGAAAAGGAATTATGCGAGAAATGGCGGTGAAAGCGATTTTATATTAGGGTTAAGTGTCTTGCTCAACGACAGATTCTTCACCTTATCTGCTCAGGAATTCGAACTAGCAACCTTTCGGTTACTAGCCCAACGCTCTAACTGCTAGGCCATCTGCCGCCCATTGAGGCTATATCCGCACTAAATGTTGGGCCGAAGTTGATCGATCCCAGTCGAAAGATGAGCAGATTTCTTTGTATATGACAGTAAAACATTCGTATGATGACTATAACATTTGTTGGCACTATAAATCCTTGCACACTTAAAAAATATATTTCAACACTGTCTGCTCAGGCAAATGTTCCGAGAGGCCACTTAGCCAATGTATTGAAAGCTAGCCAATGTTACAGTTTAACTAGCCTAGCTAGCTACTGTAAAATGTTGGTTTGCCTTCTCAGGAACCTAGTGTTTCATTAAATCAAATCAAATGTTATTTGTCACATGTTGAAGACCTTACCGTGAAATGCTTATTTACAAGCCCTTAACCAACAATGCAGTTCAAGAAAGAGTTAAGAAAATATTTACCAAATAATAAAAAGTAACACAATAAAATAACAATAACGAGGCTATATACAGGGGGTACAGGTACCGAGTCAATGTGTGGGGGTCCAGGCTAGTCAAGCTCTCTCTCTGTCAGTAAATTACAATTTTGCATATTTTTTGGGGCATGGTTGTCTCATTTCAAGTAACTAGCTGCAGGCCTAAAGGCCCAGTGCAGTCAAAGACATGATTTTGCTTCGTTTTATATACACTCAGTGGTCAGTTTATTAGGTACACCCACCACTCACAAAAATGGTTCACTCCTACAGACAGTGAGTCACGTGCCCGTGGCTTGCTATATAAAGCAGGCAGACAGGCATTCAGTTACTGTTCAATGGGAATGGGCAAGACGAGTGACCGACCCTGAGCGGGGTATGATCGTCGGTGCCAGGTGCTCCGGTTCCAGTATCTCATAAATGTCCGAGAATGGTACGACAAACAAAACACATCCAGTCAGTGGCAGTCCTGTGGCCGATAACAGCTCATTGATAAGAGAGGTTGAAGGAGAAGGGCAAGAATCGTCAAGTTAACAGGTGGGCCACAAACAGGCAAATAATGGCGCAGTACAACAGTTGTGTGCAGAACCGCATCTCGAAATGCACAACTCATCAGTCCTTGTTGGATGGGCTATTGCAACAGACGACCACACCGGGATCCTACCAGCTAAAGTCAAGAAGAAGTGCCTCCAGTGGGCACGTGATCACCAACACAGGACAATTGAGGAGTAGAAAAACATTGCCTGGTTCAACAAATCCTGGTTCCTGTTGCATTATGCTGATGGTAAAGTATTGCATGGTTTGTAATGCTTGTTACTTTCAACAAATGTACTATCAGCCATACTTTTGTTTGTGTTGATTTGAATAATTAATGCTATAGGTTCAAAATGTATGAAAATGAACCATGCGTCAATATTGCAATGTTGCTCAACCACAATATGTTGCATTACAATATTCATTGGACTAAAATGGATAACATTATAGCTATATTAAACGTAATTTTCTCATCTCACTTTAAATGGAAATGTAATAGATGTTTTTTACCATTTCCAATGACTATTCATGCTTAGCCCTACCAGTCAGATGCGCTCTCCTCTTGTCTTGAGAAAATAAACATCTTCATTTTCTTCACAAGTGGCAAACTCATCATGCTCTATCACATTTCCATGGCTTTTGATTTAAATTATAATTCTAATAATGTCATACAGTGCTTTTAGAAACTATTCACACCTTTTTCCAGATTTTGTTGTGTTACAGCCCGCATTTCAAATGGATTCAATTGAGATTTCGTGTCACTGATCTACACACAATACCCCATAATGTCAAAGTGGAATAATTTTGTTTATTAATAAAAAATGAAAAGCTGAAATGTCTTCAGTCAATAAGAATTGAACCATTCTGTTAAAGCAAGCCTAAATAAGTCCAGGAGTAAAAATGTGCTAAACAAGTCACATGGGCTCAGTCTGTGTGCAATACTCATGTTTAACATGATTTTTAAATGACTACCCCCTCTCTGTACCCCACACATATAATTATCTGTACGTTCCCTCAGTCAAGCAGTGAATTTCAAGCACAGATTCAACAAGAAAGACCAGGGAGGTTTTCCAATGGTTTTCAAAGAAGGGAACCTATTAGTAGATGGGTAAAGAAAACAGACATTGAATATCTCTTTGAGCATGGTTCAGTTATTAATTAACACTTTGGATGGTGTATAGATACACCCAGTCACTGCAAAGCTACAGGAGCTCTCCCTAACTCAGTTGCCGGAGAGGAAAGAAACTGTTCAGAGATTTTACCATGTGGCCAATGGTGATTTTAAAATAGTTATAGAGTTTAATGGCTGTGATAGGAAATAACTGTCGATGGATCAACAACATTGTACCTAATCCACAATACAGTGCACTGGGAAAGTTTTCAGACCCCTTGACTTTTTCCACAACTTATTAGGTTACAGCCTTATTCTAAAATTGATTAAACATATATTTCTCACCAATCTACACAAAATACCCCATAATGGCAAAGCGAAAACAGGTTTTTACACATTTTTGCTAATTTCTTTAAAACAGAACTGAAATATGACATTTACACAAGTATTCAGGCCATTTACTCAGTACTTTGTTGAAGCACCTTTGGCAGCGATTACAGCACACCTGTATTTGGGGAGTTTCTCCCATTCTTCTATGCCGATCCACTCAAGCTCTATCAGGTTGGATGGGGAGCATCGCTTCACAGATGTTCGATCAGGTTCAAGTCCGGGCTTGACGTTGGAGGTGGCTTATGGTAGAGAAACGGGGCATAAAATTAACAACCTCCAAATACCTAGATTTAGGTACTGGTGGGTAAGAATGTCTATTTCACCAGCCATGTTGGCAGGTGGTCAATTTGCAGGGCTCTAAAGTGCATTACATTTACAAATTAAAATAGTTAAGTCAAGTATGAGCATTTGCAAGTTGCAATTTATTGTAGAAAAATGCTGCAGTAGCGGTTTTCAAAGTATGTCTCCTGTTTTGTTTCATAGCTTCTAATCACACAAAGAAATATGGATCCTATATCCCACATCAAGCAGCTACACTGCCTGGCAGTGCTGATCGATTAATTCTTGCAGGTGTTACGCACAGGCATAAATGTGTTGGTCTTATTTACTCAAAAGTGTACAAAGTGAGGTGCTGTCCTAGTGTTTCTTGGCTATTTACATGGTTTTGTTCACAAGCTCAGCGTTTTTTCAACATTAGTATGATAGCGAAGAGCTGATAGCGAAGAGATCCCACATCTCACGCATACACATGACAGACTTGAGTGGCCTCATTACCACAGTAACCTCCCATCCTTAAAGGGGCAGCTGAACATTGTCTCATCTGATATTTTGGTTAAAAGATTAGTCACAAAATATTAAATGAAATTGAGAAATATACCATATTAGTAATACATTTGTTTTAGAAACATTACAAAGCATGGTCATCCATTTGTTTTTTATGTAATTATGACTAAAAACATATATTGTCTGGCCAAAAAAAATCAGTGGCAGGTAGATATTTTCATCTACCTGCCACAGTGGGTGGTGGACCAAAAAGTACATTTTAGTCCTTGTAAAGAAAGTAACATTCCATTCTCTGGCAACAGCTCTGGTGGACATTCCTTCAGTCAGCATGCCAACTGGGGCATTGTGTTTTAGAGTGGCCATTTATTTTCCCCAGCATATCGTGGACTACAGGAAAAGCGGGGCTGAGCTCGCCACCATTCACATTGACTGCGTTGTCATGGAGGGGGTCGAGTGCTTGAAGTTCCTTGGCTTTCCACATCACTAACAAACTATCATGACGTAAACACACCAAGACAATTGTGAAGAGAGACTGAAAAGAGAGACAAAGATTTGGCATGGGTCCTCAAAAAGTGGCAATTGCTCGGTATCCAACCACAAGGCGCAACAGAGGGTAGTGTGCAGGGGCGCAATTTCACTAGGGACGGGGGCATGCCCCCCCATTCTGAAATTGCATATTTGTCCCCCCCCCAGTTTTATAATTGCACTGTGATGTACAACATGGCACCGGTGTGCTTTAGGACCATGTGGACGCTTCAGAGCTGGTAGGCTGTGTGAAGGCAAAGCTTCTGAAAGGCTGGTGTATAGGACCAGCACGGGAGAAAGATGAACCGAGGCAGCTGCTGTCTGTGTTGTGCTTTTTCTCTGAGTTGTAAAAGTAAGTAGAGCAGAAACTGGCTAGTCTTTTGTTGACTGATCTAGCTGGCAAGGTAACTGCTGACAGAAAAAAAGTATTTATTCCCAGTGCTGAGCTCGTAGTGTAACTGACATGCAACGTTAGCTAATGTTTCATCCCCTCTTGACTGAAGTGAATGAACTAGCTACTAGCAACTAGTTAGCTAGCTAGTAGCTACCATAGCCAGTTCAGCTCTAGCTAGCCTCTAGCTATCTGTCAGGTAGCAGTATTTAACAGCTGTTAACTGTATGGAAATGCCTTTGTTTTGTCCCATTTCAACATGAGTAAATTTGATGATGTACCATTAGCTAGAGCTAGCCAAAAGTTTGCTAACTTTAGTTATTATTTTTGCCTCAACCACAATAGACCTGAACCAAACCATGAAACCAAGACTGATATTCTTACGTTTTTTAAGCACAATGTAAGTTTTTATTAGTCAGTATAGCGATGTAATGTTATTGATCTGTCAGTTTCCCTAGCTAATTGGTAGCCTAGTGGTTAGAGCATTGGGCCAGTAACTGAATGGTTGAGGGATTGAATCCCTGAGCTGACAAGGTAAAAATATGTTGTACTGAGCAAGGCAGTTAACCCACTGTTCCCTGGGTGCCGAAGATGTGGATGTTGATTATGGCAGCCCCCCGCACCTCGCTGAGGTTGGGTTAAATACAGAAGACACATGTCAGTTGAATGCATTCAGTTGTATAACTGATTAGGTATTCTAGTTTTCACACTGAACCGGTATAAACAGCTCTACAGCCTTCACTGTCATGGTGCAATGTCAGTGCTCATCATGTCTTAGCAGGATCAGAAGGTGACAGCTGTTCCTGCAGGGAAGACCAGTCTACGGAGCTCAGGTGTATTTTGCAGTATATTATAACAATCAGTGAATTCATACAAGTTCCAAATTGAGTTGATGGGTAGGCTACAGTCTGGGATTAATGGTCATTTCAATGAATGAACCATTGATTCTATTCATGGATAACATAATGTATAAATGTACACCAAGGTAATTCTTTGTCATGCCTCATCTGAGCAGGATCAGATGGTGACAGGGGTCTCTTCAGGGTCAGGGAGCCAGGGAAGACCAGTCTGTGACAGGGGTCTCTTCAGGGTCAGGCAGCCAGGGAAGCCAGTCTGTGACGGCATAGAGGTGAACTTTTGTTGATACAACACTTTATTCTCTATGTGCAGCAAACACGGGACCAGCAAGAATCTTTAAAGATTGAAACTATTTTTAAGCCAGTCTGACAAACCTCTAAAGTTTATTTACAAACTGCATCAAGGGTTGACAGAGGATTTTCCCAATGACACAAAACATGTACAACCAAAAAAACACAAGGAAGACTTGGGAGACGCTATTAATGATGATGAATGGATGGCTACAGATATGTTAAATGCCCTGTCACGTTCATATCACCTCAGACATAAATTACAGCAGTTTAAGACCATCCATAGAACGTACTATATGCCAGTGAAACTGAATATCATGCACTCAGAAACGGTATTCTTCTGCTGGAGGTGTAAAACACAAAAGGAGACATATTTGCACATGTTATGGTCTTGTGAAGGCTGGCTTAATTTTGGCTGAGTATGTTATTTTATCTCAGCATCTCTACAGATTTTCCATTCTCCCTCGGTTTTTTTTCGCTTGGAAATGTTGTTACTGGAGACTTATCAGAAGAAACTGTGTAACCAAGCATTTATAGAGACTAAGAAATTGAGTGACATTAATTGGAAGGTTGGTTATCCTCCCACAATGGATGGAAGAAATGTCAAGTTATGCATCACTCGATTTATTACAAGATTAAGGGTATAATGTACAACTTTCAAAAGGTACGGATGCCTTATACGACAAAAGCAGTCTGTTTTGAAAACATGCCTACGTCAGGGGAGATACCTATTTAGGCAATCCCTAGCTGCGGGCTGCTCAGTCCTGGCCCCGGGGGTCTACCGTACTGTTGGTTGTCACTCCGGCCTTGGCCTAAACCCCATGAAACCAATAACGAATGTTTCACAAAGATCCTAAAGCTGAGTGGGGTGTGTTGGGTTGGGATGCTGCAGGGCCGAGGACAGGACAGGACAGGGTGACCCAACTATATTGTTTGCAAGTAAAAAGAGGTCTACAGTACTATTAGGCCTATGATATAAATTACAGTAAACAAAAATATAGTTCAGTCTTATCAATCACTTACACATATTTAATAAGGATCTTTTACTTAGCTTGATGACTGCGGGCATTTTTGCTGACTTTTTGTTGTTCTAAATAGATGACTGGAAGGGTTATATTAGATTGTGTAGAAATGCAGGAAATTAGCTTTAGATGCCCCCAAAAATGGGAGGACCCCCCGCCAAGATAAGTCCCCCCCCAGTTCAAAAATCAAAGTTGCGCCCCAGGTAGTGCGTACAGCCCAGTACATCACTGGGGCCAAGCTTCCTACCATTTGTGTAATGATCATGCTGTTTAAATCAGCTCCTTGATATGCCACACCTGTCAGGTGGTGTAACGATCGTCGTCCTCCTCGTCTGAGGAGGAGTAGGAAATATCGGACCAAAGCGCAGCGTGGTACGTGTTCATGATGTGTATTTGCCTGAACACTGAAATACAAAATAACAACGTGCATAAACGAAACAAACGAAACAGTCACTTGTGGAACAAACACTGACACGGAAAAATAATAATAATAATAATAATAATAATAAACCACAAAACACAGGTGGGAAAAGTATGATTCTCAATCAGAGACAACGAACGACACCTGCCTCTGATTGAGAACCATACCAGGCCAAACACATAACCACAACATAGACTACCCACCCCAACTCACGCCCTGACCATACTAAAACAAAGACATAACAAAAGAACTAAGGGTCAGAACGTGACAGGTGGATGGATTATCTTGGCAAAATGAGAAATGCGTAATAACAGGGATGTAAACAAATTTGTGCACACAATTTGAGAGAAATAAGCTTTTTGTGCATATGAACATTTCTGGGACCTTTTACTTCAGCTCATGAAACTAACACTTTACATGTTGCGTTTATAGTTTTGTCCAGTATATACATATAAAATTCCGATTTTTCAGGGTGCTGCGGCACCCTTACCTCCCGCGGCTACTTAGTCCCCCAATAAATTTGTCTGGCTGACACCAGCTCTCAAGTCCTGGAAAAGGACTGGAAAAGCGGTTTTGTTTTGCTCGCAGGAAGCACCGTTAATAAAGAGGCTATTCCCTCAGCAAGGTAGGTCCTGTGTTTCTGAACCCAGAAGAGCTGACTGACTGGCTGGATCAATAGATCAGGATTCGTTCCATTCGAAACGGGGCTATCCAACCAGCGTAGGGTGCTGTCTTGAAGTCTAACTAGCGTAAAACTTTGGGCATCGTTTGCGCTTAACATGAATAGGATGGATAAATCATTACACACATTTTAAAATGTTAATACAACCCTTCTACATTTAAACGAGTGACATATTAGACAAATGCAACCTGTAAAACATAATGATCTAATGGCTTGCAAGTATCAACTAATGTCAGCTAGCATAGCTAACTAGCAATTTTACTCCCAAAACTAGCCCGCTAATAACTTTTGCTTGCTATCAACCCAAAATCGTCTAGATAATCAAATGTATGGTTTAGTTATACATTTACCAATTAGCTAATTATAGGCTGAACATTTCCTTACTCAACTTACCAACATTACAACCAGGAATACGAATTTCCCGAAGCGGAACCTCTGTTTGGACCACCGTCCAGGACAATGGATCAGATCCCAGTAGGCTTTGATCCCACAAGGGTGCGTTCTAAGCCCTCTCCTGTACTCCCTGTTCACCCATGACTGCGTGTCTCCAACTCAATCATCAAGTTTGCAGACGATACTACAGTGGTAGGCTTGATTAACAACAACGAAGAGACGGCCTACAGGGAGGTGGTGAGGGCCCTCAGAGTGTGGTGTCAGGAAAATAATCTCACACTCAACGTCAACAAAACAAAAGAGATGATCGTGGACTTCAGGTAACAGCAGAGGAAGCACCCCCCTATCCACATCTACAGGACATCACGGACAAACTGAAATGGTCCACCCACAGAGACAGTGTGGTGAAGAAGGAGCAACAGAGCCTCTTCAACCTCAAGAGGCTGAAGAAATTTGGCTTGTCACCAAAAACACTCAAAACTTTTACAGATGCACAATCGAGAGCATCCTGTCGGGCTGTATCACCGCCTGGTACGGCAACTGCTCCGCCCACAACTGTAAGGCTCTCCAGAGGGTAGTGAGGTCTGCACAACGCATCACCGGGGGCAAACTACCTGACCTCCAGGACACCTACACCACCCGATGTCACAGTAAGGCCAAGATCATCAAGGACAACAACCATCCGGGCCACTGCCTGTTCACCCCTCTACCATCCAGAAGGCGAGGTCAGTATAGGTGCATCAAAGCTGGGGCCGAGAGACTGAAAAACAGCTTCTATCTCAAGGCCATCAGACTGTTAAAAAGCCATCACTAACATTGAGTGGCTGCTGCCAACGTACAGACTCAATCTCTAGCCACTTTAATAATTGGATGTAATAAACGTATCACTTAAATAATGTCACTTTATATAATGTTTACATAGCCTACATTACTCATCTCATATGTATATACTGTACTCTATACCATCTACTGCATCTTGCCTTTGCCGTTCGGCCATCGCACATCCATATATGTACATATTCTTAATCATTCCTTAACACTTGTGTGTAAAAGGTAGTTGTTGTGAAATTGTTAGATTACTTGTTAGATATTACTGCATGGTCGGAACTAGAAGTACAAGCATTTAGCTACACTCACATTAACATCTGCTAACCATGTGTATGTGACCAATACAATTTGATTGATTCAGCCTTGCATTCTAGTTACTACTTTACTACCCATGTTTACTTCTGGCAAGTTTCTTCTTCTTTAAAGTTTTATGACAGACAACACCTATTGGTGTATTGCCGCCACCTACTGTACGGGGTCTTCTTTTTTTATATTATTGCGGTCGGCAAACATGCATGCCGCCACCAGGGTTGGGTAA
This sequence comes from Oncorhynchus keta, assembly GCF_023373465.1. Taxonomy (NCBI): domain Eukaryota; kingdom Metazoa; phylum Chordata; class Actinopteri; order Salmoniformes; family Salmonidae; genus Oncorhynchus; species Oncorhynchus keta. The sequence continues at coordinate 46,880,161 of NC_068431.1, forward strand.
GTTACTTTCTAAATGTAACCCGTTAGTTATTAGTTACCAAAATTGTAATCAGTAACGTAATTTACATTTACATTTAAGTCAATTAGCAGACGCTCTTATCCAGAGCGACTTACAAATTGGTGCATTCACCTTATGACATCCAGTGGAACAGCCACTTTACAATAGTGCATCTAAGGTAATCTGATTACCTTGTTACTTTTAGATTACTTTCCCTTTTAAGAGGCATTACACCATGCCCAAACCGTGCGCCATCATGCGCGAATTGATTGTCCCCCCACACCAAACGCGATCACGACATGCAGGTTGAAATATCAAAAACAAACTCTGAACCAATTATACACTGCTCAAAAAAATAAAGGGAACACTTAAACAACACAATGTAACTCCAAGTCAATCACACTTCTGTGAAATCAAACTGTCCACTTAGGAAGCAACACTGATTGACAATACATTTCACATGCTGTTGTGCAAATGGAATAGACAACAGGTGGAAATTATAGGCAATTAGCAAGGCACCCCCAATAAAGGAGTGGTTCTGCAGGTGATAACCACAGACCACTTCTCAGTTCCTATGCTTCCTGGTTACTTTTGAATGCTGGCGGTGCTTTCACTCTAGTGGTAGCATGAGACGGAGTCTACAACCCACACAAGTGGCTCAGGTAGTGCAGCTCATCCAGGATGGGACATCAATGCGAGCTGTGGCAAGAAGGTTTGCTGTGTCTGTCAGCGTAGTGTCCAGGCGCTACCAGGAGGCAGGCCAGTACATCAGGAGACGTGGAGGAGGCCGTAGGAGGGCAACAACCCAGCAGCAGGACCGCTACCTCCGCCTTTGTGCAAGGAGGAGCAGGAGGAGCACTGCCAGAGCCCTGCAAAATGACCTCCAGCAGGCCACAAATGTGCATGTGTCTGCTCAAATGGTCAGAAACAGACTCCATGAGGGTGGTATGAGGGCCCGACGTCCACAGGTGGGGGTTGTGCTTACAGCCCAACACCGTGCAGGACGTTTGGCATTTGCCAGAGAACACCAAGATTGGCAAATTCGCCACTGGCGCCCTGTGCTCTTCACAGATGAAAGCAGGTTCACACTGAGCACACGTGACAGACGTGACAGTCTGGAGACACCGTGGAGAACGTTCTGCTGCCTGCAACATCCTCCAGCATGACCGGTTTGGCGGTGGGTCAGTCATGGTGTGGTGTGGCTTTTCTTTGGGGGGCCGCACAGCCCTTCATGTGCTCGCCAGAGGTAGCCTGACTGCCATTAGGTACCGAGATGAGATCCTCAGACCCCTTGTGAGACCATACGCTGGTGCGGTTGGCCCTGGGTTCCTCCTAATGCAAGAAAATGCTTGGCCTTATGTGGCTGGAGTGTGTCAGCAGTTCCTGCAAGAGGAAGGCATTGATGCTATGGACTGGCCCGTCCGTTCCCCAGACCTGAATCCAATTGACCACATCTGGGACATCATGTCTCGCTCCATCCACCAACGCCACGTTGCACCACAGACTGTCCAGGAGTTGGCGGATGCTTTAGTCCAGGTCTGGGAGGAGATCCCTCAGGAGACCATCCGCCACCTCATCAGGAATATGCCCAGGCGTTGTAGGGAGGTCATACAGGCACGTGGAGGCCACACACACTACTGAGCCTCATTTTGACTTGTTTTAAGGACATTACATCAAAGTTGGATCAGCCTGTAGTGTGGTTTTCCACTTTAATTTTGAGTGTGACTCCAAATCCAGACCTCTATGGGTTGATAAATTTGATTTCCATTGATACTTTTTGTGTGATTTTGTTGTCAGCACATTCAACTATGTAAAGACAAAAGTATTTAATAAGAATATTTCATTCATTCAGATCTAGGATGTGTTATTTTAGCGTTCCCTTTATTTTTTTGAGCAGTGTATTAATTTGGGGACAGGTTGAAAAGCATGAAACATTTATGGCAATTTAGCTAGCTAGCTTGCAGTTTCTAGCTAATTTGTCCTGGGATATAAACATTGAGTTGTTATTTTACCTGAAATGCACAAGGTCCTCTACTCCAACAACTAATCCACACATAAAAACGGTCAACCGAATCATGTCTAGTCATCTCTCCTCCTTCCAGGCTTCTTCTTTGGACTTTATATGGCCATTGGCAACTAACTTTCATAATAAAGTGTATTACCACAACCGACCTCAGTTCATCTTTCAATCACCCACATGGGTATAACCAATGAGGAGATGGTACGTGGATATATGCTTCTAAAAGCCAATGAGGAGATGGGAGAGGCAGGACTTTGCATCTCATTCTGCGTCACAAATAGAAGCAACTTGTATTTTAGCGCCTGATAGCGCAGACACTCGTTGGCGTGCACGAGCAGTGTGGGTGCAATGATTGAATAACATGTATGTGTACTTTTATTTCGCAATGCTCGCACACACGTCTGGTTTGGGCAGCGTGTCAGAAGACAAAAATATTTGTTAACAATTGAACAACTTCTATTACAGGATAAAGTTTACATAGCTGGTCATATGGATGTTAAATTTTACTTTATGTTTTGGTTGTGTAGGCTTCTTCCAACCCATCGCTTTCTACTACATATAATATGATTAAATTATCTTTACATTAAAATATATAATTTATAAATCCAAAAATGTATGGAGCAACTTCAGATTGCCCCTTTAAGTCTCTCAAAAGTGTGCGAGTTTGAGCATGTCCATTTGGCCTATGGATAAAAAAAAATATCAGCATGAATTAGATTGAGCAATAAAAGCCCCACTTTTATTCCACAGGCTGGGATCCGCACTATACAGTTGTTGCAAGAGCGCATTTTTCACTGGCTGTCCACTAGTTTCAAAAACAATGATTGATAGGCAGCTTAAACTTCTTGAATTTAACCATTGAGTTCAAATACACATTTCGAGTTCTGAACAGCCATCCACAACAACCCGTAAGGCGCAAATAGCTAAATGAGAGAGCAGCAGTGTGAGTCACATCAATGCTCTATGTAGATATCAATAAGTGATATCCGTATCGCCGTAGAGTACAATGCTCTCATCCTTACCTCCAAGCGTTTATTGAAATGGGATAATCTTTGGATGCCGACAGCCGACGCACAATTAGAAGACGTACCTTGATCTGTAGCCTACAAAAGCCTCTTCCTGCTCTTTTCCCGCGATCCGTCAAACACATTTGGTGTGTCATCATAGTGGTCTCTGATTTGGGGTCAGACACTATCACGTGGAACAAATTTACATTTGCGCCTTTTTTCAATGTTGATTTGAATGTCATAAAAAAAACAGAAGTGTCAAATATGTTTTTTTCACAAACATCCTTTCTGAATTTAAAAGTAATCGTCGAAGTAATCCAGTTTTTCAAAAGTATCTGTAATCGGTTTACAATATTTTTGTTGGTAAGGTAACAGATTACATTTACCGGTTTTTGTAATCCCTTACATGTAATCAGTTACTCCCCAACCCTGGCCGCCAGCTACTGTTTTGGCTGTATACCAGCCCATAATTAAATCCAATGTACTCCTTTATTCAGATTCAACTGCCAACGCCCATCCCTACAGGCTCTGGGACCTGAGAAAGAAGAGCATCTTCAGACAGTATTCTTTGCCATGTTTCGGCAGTGAAGTCCTGGAAACCCCAAAACCTTTGAGCAGCAGATACTATTATGTCCAGTTTCTTAGACTTTTTGTTCCTTTGTGCAGTACAATTAATCACATGCGCAATAAACACCATAACATCAACCTTCTTCACAATCAGCATATAAGTTTCCCTCAACTGTTGAGCAACACTGAATCTCCACTGTCAGCGAAGCATCCACAGCCATATCTTCAGCTCCACTCACTCCAACTATTTCACGTGCCTCTGTGTAGGAGGCCTGCTGTATAGCCCTGACCCTTGCCACTTCATACTCCTTTACCCTAACCGGACACTCTGGGGAATTGGGAACGTGGTTGCCATCACAATTACAACATCGTACACCCTCAAACTCCCCAGTACCTGGATATTTTAGCCAAAAATCTGGTTGCCTCTGCCGAGGCTGAAACTTGGACGCAAGTGGATCTTCCAGCAAGATAATAACCCCAAGCACACATCAAAATCCACAAATAATTGGATTTGAATTCACCTCCAGTTGTACAGGGCAGAAGTGGACAGTGGAGTGGTGGTGCCAGCCAGTGGCACTCCAAGGCTCCTACAGAGTCCATGCTGGATATCAGGGTAGGTTCCAGCAATAACCACACCAGTGAAGCCAAGAATTTCAGAGACGGCAGTGGAACCTTTTCCGATAATCATTGTCACACTTTAACACCATTTTGCTGTAGCCCTAATTGTTTCAGAAACTAGCAACTTTTTGTAGCCTATATTGATTATCTATTGAATTCCATCTCATGCATTATTTTATTGTTACTTATCCATTATCATTCAAATAAAAAAGTGTAGCGTAAAGAGTCAGAACTGTAGGTTAATCGATTTAATAATGTATGCACAATGAATACATACAAACATAATTCACCATTGCAATATCTCCGCTCTCTCAATTCTCACTCGCTGTTCAAATCTTGAAACAGATACTTTAGCAGCAGTTGCTGGAGGTCCACTTTTGGACATCAAGTGAAGTCTTGGTAGCATCCCAAAAACTACAGATGGATCAGACTCTGTGGCTGTGGGTGCTGGTTCACGTAGGTAAGCAAGAACTTTGGCATATACCCCCTTCTTTGCCTGATTAGTCCCACTGGGATGGAATCTCCTTCTGGAGGACTGGGGAGTCTCTCCATCGGGACTTGACCGACTTTGTGCCTGGTCCATTGGGGCTTGGACTGATGGTTGCACTGAGGAAGGGGGGTCTTCTGGATTCATTGTGCATTTGATCATGTTCCTGAAAAGCAAAACACATGATGTTTGTGTCAAATACTTTTTTTTCTAAATGCATCTTATAACAGTAGTTTAATCACATGATCTAAATCAGTGTTTGTCAATAAATTCCTAGAGGACTTCAAGGGTCGGATTTAAATTAGGTTGTGGTGTGAAACTGCCCTTTCCGTTTGCGATATTATAACAAAGATGTTACTTTAAACAACAAAACCCTGCCCCCCTCAACATCATTGCACACTGATAGAACAGCAGAGTACATACTACAACTTTTGTTTTACCACAACGCTGGATGCTCCTCTCCTCTGTTTGATGAACATAACAATAAGAAATGCACCTGAAGCGACCAGTGATGCTGTTTTCACCTTCTGCAGATCTCAGCTTTAATGAAATCATCATTTAAAGCCTCCATCTTAGCTTGTCAATCTTATTGTGAAGCAACATAAATTATATCTAAATAAATGCACCACAAGGTGGAAGCAGAGGATGAGGAATGACTGGCTGTTCAGCTGCTTGGTTATTTGGTCCCCTTGGAATGGATTGAGACATTTGTGTAAACCTTGGGATTTTTGACAAGGAACACTTACTGGTCTTGTAGTTGGAGATGGTGTGGACATATTGTCCTAGCTTTACCATGGTCTAAAAGTGTCCCCCAGGAAGTCCAAGATGGTTGAAGTGTACCCATCGTAGAGTGGAAGTAGCATCAGCCTCTGCACTGTCGGCAGACTACTTGACTCGCCTGCTGTAGATTCATCATGATGCAAAATGTGTCCTTTACATCTGCAGCTGTGGCGAAGGAGAAGAAGAAATATATATAATTATAATATTTTATGTACACGCACACACACGCACGCACGCACGCACGCACGCACACACACACACACACACACACACACACACACACACACACACACACACACACACACACACACACACACACACACACACACACACACACACACACACACACTAGTTGGAGAAGCTGGATCAGCAACCAAATTAACATACATAGGGGGTTGGCTTGGTTAGATTCATCTGACTATTATTTAACAAGTTACAGCTGTCCAAATGATGTAGCTGTTGGAGGATGTCACATTTTTTGTACTACTTTTCCCCACTTTAAACTGAGTTGGAGTGTGTATCTTTATTTGTCTGTTAAACAACCTCTAGGAGGCAGGGCACAGACTGGTTGCCAAAAAACAGTGTTCATATGTTACTTTATGGCCGCATGTTAACACATCTCAACATCTAGATATGGCTAACCAGGCCATGGTATGGGGTGAACAGTTGCTAGCACAGCTAGTTACATACCTTCATAAGAAGCCTGTTTTGTGCCGTTTTTGTTCCTCTGATGAAATAAAATGCAACATCAAATGGGAGATGGGAGAGGCAGGACTTTCAGCGTGATCTGTGTCAGAAATAGAAAGGAGTCGGATGCGTCGCGTGTGCAAGCATCGCAAAATAAATTTAGAAATCCATGTTATTCAATTATTGCAGCCGCACTGCTCGCGTGGGCCAACAAGCGTCTGCATGCCAAGGGCTAAAATATAAGTCCTTTCTATTTCTGGCGCAGATCGTGTTGAAAGTCCTGCCTCTCCCATCTCCTCATTGGCTATACCCACATGGGGGATTGAAAGACAAACTGTTTTGCCGGGAGTCGTGGTAATACTATGAAAGTTTAGATACAATCACCATATGACTTCAATGATGAAAAAGCATGGAAGGAGGAGAGATGAATAGAAATGATTCGGTTGGCCGATTTATGTGTGAATTAATTTGTCGGAGTAGAGGACCTTGTGCAGTTCAAGTAAAATAACAACTCAATGTTTATATCCCAGGACAAATTAGCTAGCAACAGCAAGCTAGCTAAATAGGACAAATTAGCTAGCAAGTGCAAGCTAATTAGCTAAATTGCCATACATGTTTAATGCTTTTCAAACTGTCCCCAAATTAATGTCACTGGTTCAGAGTTTGTTTTGATATTTAACCTGTGTGTCGTGATCGTGTTTGGTGTAGGGGGACAAAATAAATGTATGCACGATGGCGCACTCGCGCAGCTGGTTTGGGTTCCGTGTTAGCCCTTGGCATCACAGACATGGCATCGCGAGCAGTGTGTGTGCAATAATTGAAAAATATGGATTTATACATTTATTTTGCGATGCTCGCGCACGCGACGTGTCCGGTCTGGTCAGCTCATGACCGCTGCCCGAGTGGCAGGGATTGGATTTATCATTGTTGGAAGGGAGTAAGATTTATCATTGTTCTTCTACTTTTCCTGGCTGTCCAAGTACCCAGATGTTGTGAGCAGTATTGAATATGAATTTAGAAACTAGATTTAGAAACTGAATTTGAAAACTATATTTGAAAACTGTATGTGAATGGATCTGAGAAATTATAAAACTTTGGTCAACTTGAAATAATAGTTTGTAAACTTGATACCCAGAAAATGACTGTGATATCTACCATATTGAAACTGAATATATAAATATTGAATTTGAATATTGAATTAAAATATAATTTTTCATCTGAATGCAATATTCATTCAATTCAGTTTCAAGTTCAATTTAGGAATTTAATGGTTACATTTCTGCGTTACAAATTCAAAAATATTCCATTCAAATTCAATATCCTAATCCCCAAGGAGTCTGAGTACAAAAATCGGTTAATCACCTAACTGAGGATCTTAATTTACCTTTGCGTAATACCCTAGATGCAGTCGATCCCCTAAGAACAAAAAATATTTGTCACAAAACATTTGCTTCCTGGTATACAGAAAATACCGAGCCCTGAAGCAAGCTTCCAGAAAATTGGAAAGGAAATGGCGCGCCACCAAACTGGATGTCTTCCGACTAGCTTGTAAGACTGGACTGTGCAATATCGAAGAGCCCTCACTGCTGCTCGATCATCCTATGTTTCCAACCTAATTGAGGAGAATAAGAACAATCCTAAATTAATTTTTGATACTGTCGCAAAGCTAACTAAAAAGCAGCATTCAACAAAAGAGGTTAGCTTTCACTTCAGCAGTGATAAATTCATTAACTTCTTCGATGAAAAGATCACGATCATTACGGACTCCACTTTGAATCTGCGTATTTCTCCAAAGCTCAGTTGTCCTGATCTGCACAGAACTCCCAGAACCTGGATCAATGGAGACACTCAAGTTTTTAAAATCCTGTATCTCTTTACACATTCATGAAAGTAGTCATGGCCTCTAAACCGTCATACTGGACCCTATTCCAACTAAACTACAGAAAGAGATAATTCCTGTGCTTGGCCCTCCTATGTTGAACATAATAACACATCCAACGGATGTGTACCAAACTCACTAAAAGTATCAGTAATAAAGCCTTTCTTGAAAAAGCCAAACCTTGACCTGGAAAATGTAAAACGCTATCGGCCTATTCAAATCTCCCATTGCTCTCAAAATGTTTTGAACAAGCTGTTGTGCAGCAACTCACTGCCTTCCTGAAGACAAATAATGTATATACGAAATGCTTCAGTCTGGTTTTAGACCGCATCATAGCACCGAGACTGCACTCGTGAAGGTGGTCAATTACCTTTTAATGTCGCCAGACCAAGGCTCTGCACCTTAATGCTGCTATTGACACCATCGATCACCACATTATTTTGGAGAGATTTAGAAACCTTAAGTGATCTACACGGACATGTTCTTGCCTCTGTCTGAAAGATATCAGTTTGTCACTGTGGATGGTTTGTCCCCTGACAAATCAATGGTAAGTTTCAGCATTCCTCAAGGTTCCGTTTTAGGACCACTATTGTTTTCGCTATTTATCTACCTCTTGGTGAGTTCATTCGGAAACACAATGTCAACTTTCACTGCTATGCGGACGACACACAGCTGCACATTTCGATGAAACATGGTGAAACCCCAAAATTGTCTACCCTGGAAGCCTGTGTTTCAGACATGAGGAAGTGGATGGCGGCAAATGTTTTGCTTTTAAACTCGGACAAAACAGAGATGCTAGTTCTAGGTCCCAAGAAACAAAGAGATCTGCTGTTGGACAATAATCTTGATGATTGTACAGTTGTCTCAACTGACATTTACTCTTGAGGTACTGACCTGTTGCACCCTCTACAACCACTGTGATTATTATTTGACCCTGCTGGTCATCTATGAATGTTTGAACATCTTAAAGAACAATCTGGCCTTAATGGCCATGTACTCTTATAATCTCCACCAGGCAAAGTCAGAAGATGACTGGTCACCCCCATAGTCTGGTTCCTCTCCACCCGGCACAGCCAGAAGATGACTGGCCACCCCATAGCCTGGGTCCTCTCTAGGTTTTTTCCTAGGTTTCTGCCTCTCTAGGGAGTTTTTCCAAGCCACAGTGCTTCTACATCCACATTGTTTGCTGTTTGGGGTTTTAGGCTGGGTTTCTGTATAGCACTTTGTGACATCTGCTGATGTAAAAAGGGCTTTATAAATACATTTGATTCATTGGCTGATTGATTGAGTGTCCACATACGTTTGACCATATAGTGTATTTCCTGAGCTTTCTTATATCTCCTAGATATAGGACAGACACTTCGAAGCCTTATTCTTTATAATATATTTTTTTACTGTCTTTTTTAACATTCATGAATGTGTTATTCAATGCCTTTCTATGGGCTTGAGTAGTAAAGGCTGAATTCAATGTTTTATATAGATAATTTTTTAATACCTAAAGGAGTCCTAAAATTCAAGGTGATGTTGCCCTCCAAATGGATAACTTGAAATAACATGATATAGGTAGCTAAATAATTGAAAGAAAAACATGTTTATTTATGAGCCTGAGTATTTGTGAAATAGGCCTCATGTGAAATCATTGTCAAAAGCGCGAGAGGTACTTTTGCATGTAGGTCTAGATTATTTATGGACTGATCATATAGAAATATCAAAACAGTCTTATAACAACTCCAAAGCAATTGCATGTGGCGCATGAGGAACCACGGACTCACTGCATTGTTCTATTATCAAGACATCTGCTGGTAACTCGTAACTGGTTACGAGAGATCATGTGGTCTCCTAAATATCTGTTTAACTTGGTAGGAAGAGTAGGAATAAAATGTCTCTATTCTCGGCCCTAGATAGCCACCCCTGAGTCAACCTCTATCGTAGCCTCCCCTCAGTCCTCTCATAGTGTTTCCTCTGTGGCCTGGGTGATCCTGGCATCTGCTTTTCTCCGAGCCCTGTGCCTCCAGAGCAGGACAGCCAGTGAGAGGAGCAACAGGAGCCCCAGGGCCCCTCCGATCAGCCCAGCTTTGAGGGCCACACTGCTGTCCCCAGGGGGCTCGTACATCGTACAGGACCCCTCCTGACGCTCACTGACTCCTGCATAATTCACCGCCACCACACACACCTCTGCCCCCTGCCCCATCCCCATCACAGTACCACTCCTCTGGTCTACACCAAACAGCAAGGGCTCCAGCGCACCCACCACCACCTCATAATGGGTCACGAAAGAAAAGGGTGCACACCACTGAACCACAACTCCTGAGCCGTCCATAGACAGTCTCTTCAGGTAGGGGGCCTCTGGGGCCGCATGGGGCCCACTCACCCCCGGACACAGGCAGCCGCTGGAGGATGCCAGCTGGGCACAGGGAGGCTGTAGCTCCCGGCAGGGGTCATAGTCACAGGGTTGAGGATTGGTGCCCTGTGAGGGGGCAAGTGGGGGGTGACTGGGTGGATCAGTAAACATATCGTAGTAGTCATCTGAGTGGAGCTGCAACAGGTCGTACATGTCTCCGTTTGGCCTCAGAGGCAGGGTGGCTGTGTGGTTGGTCCATGAGACGTCAGAAGGTGCGGCAAAGGAGGAGGAGCCATTAAGAAGGGCCAGTAAGAGGATTATCAGTAGAGGTGGACAATCCTTATTGGCGGACATGGTATCTGAAGATGATAGAAAATAACACTCCATTAGAGAGGGTTTGACAAAGGATCTGCTTATGAAAGGTATTCAGATGGAGACACACATTTGTATGTATATCTGTACAGTACCAGTAAACAGTTTGGACACACCTACTCATTCAAGGGTTTTCTTTATTTTTAAAAATGTTCTACATTGCAGAATAATAATGAAGACATCAAAACTATAAAATAACACATATGGAATCATGTAGTTACCAAAAAAGTGTTAAACAAATCAAAATACATTTAATATTTTTCAAAGTAGCCACCCTTTGCCTTGATAACAGCTTTGCACACTCTAGCCATTCTCTCAACCAGCTTCACATGGAATGCTTTTCCAACAGTATTGAAGGAGTTCCCACATACAGTTGAAGTCGGAAGTTTACATACACCTTAGCCAAACACATTTAAACTCTGTTTTTCACAATTCCCGACATTTAATCCTAGTAAAAATTCCCTGTCTTAAGTCAGTTAGGATCATCACTTCATTTTAAGAATGTGAAATGTCAGAATAATAGCAGAGACTGATTTCTTTCAGCTTTTATTTCTTTCATCACATTCCCAGTGGGTCAGAAGTTTACATACACTCAATTAGTATTTGGTAGAATTACCTTTAAAATATTTAACTTGTGTCAAACGTTTCTGGTAGCCATCCACAAGCTTCCCACAATAAGTTGGGTGAATTTTGGCCCTTTCCTCCTGATAGTGCTGGTGTAACTGAGTCAGGTTTGTAGGCCTGACTCAGGGCTTTGTGATGGCCACTCAAATATCTTGACTTTGTTGTCCTTAAGCCATTTTCCACAACTTTGGAAGTATGCTTGGGTTCATTGTCCATTTGGAACACTCCTTTGCGACCAAGCTTTAACTTCCTGACTGATGTCTTGAGATGTTGCTTCAATATAATTGACATAATTTTCCTCCATCATGATGCCATCTATTTTGTGAAGTGCATCAGTCCCTCCTGCAGCAAAGCACCCCCACAACATGATGCTGCCACCCCCGTGCTTCACGGTTGGGATGGTGTTCTTTGGCTTGCAAGCCTCCCCATTTTTCCTCCAAACATAATGATGGTCATTATGGCCAAACAGTTCTATTTTTGTTTCAACAGACCAGAGGACATTTCTCAAATATACGATCTTTGTCCCCATGTACAATTGCAAACCCGTAGTCTGGCTTTTTATGGCGGTTCTGGAGCAGTGGCTTCTTCCTTGCTGAGCGGCCTTTCAGGTTATGTCGATGTAGGACTCGTTTTACTGTGGCTATTGATACTTTTGTACCTGTTTCCTCCAGCATCTTCACAAGGTCCTTTGCTGTTGTTCTGGGATTGATTTGCACTTTTCGCACCAAAGTACGTTCATCTTTAGGAGACAGAACACGTCTACTTCCTGAGCAGTATGACGGCTCCGTGGTCCCATGGTGTTTATACTTGCGTATAAATGCTCATGTTTCTTGGCCCAAGCAAGTCTCTTCTTCTTACTGGTGTCCTTTAGCAGTGGTTTCTTTGCAGCAATTCGACCACGAAGGCCTGATTCACATAGTCTCCTCTAAACAGTTGATGTTGAGACGTGTCTGTTTACTTGAACTCTGTGAAGCATTTATTCGTGCTGCAATTTCTGGTAACTCTAATGAATATGTTCTCTGCTGCAGAGGTAACTCTGGGTCTTTCAGTTTCGTCATAGAGCTTTATTTTTTTTGTGACTGCACTTAAAGAAACTTTCAAAGTTCTTAACATTTTCCGGATTGACTGACTTTCATCTCTTAAAGTAATGAGAGACAGTCGTTTCTCTGTTCTTGCAAAATATGGACTTGGTCTTTCTTTCAAACAGGGCTCTGTTCTGTATACCACCCCATACCTTGACACAACACAACTGATTGGCTCAAATGCATTAAGAAGGAAAGAAATTCCACAAAATGTACTTTTAACAAGGCACACCTGTTAATTGAAATACATTCCAGGTGACTACCTCATGAAGCTGGTTGAGAGCTGTAATCAAGGCAAAGGGTGACTACTTTGGATAATCTCAAATCTAAAATATATTTTGATTTGTTTAACACTTTCTGGGTTACTACATGATTCCATATGTGTTATTTCATAGTTTTGATGCCTTCACTATTATTCTACAATGTAGAAAATAGTAAAAAATGAAGAAAAATCCCATGAATGAGTAGGTGTCCAGACTTTTGTCTGGTTCTGTATATATTCCAAATGTGTTGTTATTCTTACATTTGTGAATAATGCTTGATTTCATGTGCTGTATGGGATATCGCACGTGATAATTTTTTCCCCTCAACCCTTTTTATAAATCAGACCAGCGTAGATTCACACAGGGCGGTTGGTAGCCTAGCAGTTAAGAGAGTTGGGCAAGTTACCAAAAGGTAGCTGGTTCGAATCCCCAAGCCGGCAAGTTGCAAAATCTGTCTGTGCCCTTGAGCAAGGCACTTAACCCTAATTCTTCTAGATAAGATTGTCTGCTACAATGTGGAAGTGGTTACTGGCACCACCATCATTTGGGATTTAAAATGCTAATCTGAAACCCAAAGCTTTGTAATGTAAAAAAAACAGACCCAATCCCACAATGAATCCCCAGCCTCCATGAATGTAGAAATTGTAACATCAAGTTTTATGTTATTCATGATGCTTTAGTTTAATATTCATCATACAGTATGACCATACTGTACAAAAGTTCTGCACACACAGTTACCCTTTTATGTTGAACATTTTGGGAATATTAAGAAGCACTGAGGAATACATCTGCACAGTGGGTTCGAGCCAGGCTTTTACACATCTAGCACACAGAACAGCCCTGTCAGCTGCTCCCACTTACAGCAGAGCTGCCAGTGCAATCTCCCCATGATTCTATACAAATATATCTACCTGACAGATTCCCTAAATAAACAAGTATGGATTAATAAACATACTAATCTAACAGCAAGCAGCACACACCAAACAACCATAGGTATGGTTCAGTAGAACTACACTAACAGTGAGAGCGAGACAACCCGACCCAACCCAACCCAACTGTATGCCAGTAGTTACAGAGTTAGATGTGTGTCAATAGACTTCAAAACATTGTAGAAATGTTTTCTTTAGTAATTCACATAGAATAAGGACTAGACAATAATTGTAGATTGATTCATATTCATAAAAATATCAATTCACCTGATTTTTCGATAGTCCTTTATTGCTTTCGAAAATCTTGCCACCAATGTTTCTTCGCTCTCTTTCTGTCCATTCACTCTCTCCCCCTCTCTCTGGCCCTCGTTTTATACATTCTTCCTAACTCCACAACAATCACCTCCTTCTTTTCTCCCTCCCCCATCCACCCTTCCCTGCTTTCTCTACCCCCCTCGCTATTATCCCTCTCTTCCCGCTGCACCTCTCTCTCTGTTCCATGGGGGTTTGGCAATATGTGTGTGTGTGTGTGTGTGTGTGCCTCTCGCTTGCTGCCCCTGTATGTGAGGTAACTGCCAGATTAACTCCTATTACATTCCATTGGCATGTGCAGTTTTTTTTCAGAGCAGTCCCTGTTCATTAATAGTGCTCTTTCTGCCTGTCAGGGCTGGAGCACAGTGAATGGTTGGGGGTGATTCTGTCTGCTGCCCAGGGTGATTCACACACATCTCTCACCCTCAGACACGCGTCAGTGCTACCGAACCCTTCCCCTCAGTGGTTCACCTCTCCTTCTCACCCTTTACTGGCTGTATGACTGTCCCAAACACTGGCTGGTTAAGAATGTGTTCAGGATTTGAACGAGGTCAGATCACCAAATAACTTGACTGGACTCGCCCACCTGCTGCTCTGAAATCAAAGCTCAACAGAATAGAATACTTACTTATTTCCGCTGAGGAGATAGGCTGAGCTTAACTGTCAAAAGAAAGCAACACTTTGAAACAGTTGCACAAGCTGGACCAAGAGAAGGATTAAGGTAGAATAGCCAATCAGGTTGAGTGTATTGTTTTCTTCTATATTTTGGCATTGTTCTATAAAAAACACAAAACCAAAATGTTAACTAATGCCCCTATACACTCTTACAAGTAAAGGTGTCAAGAAGAACTGGGAGTTTAAAGTGTAAAGTTTACTTACAAGTGTAAGTAAAATCGAATGCAGATAAGTTAGAAATTGTGCTACTAATGCACATGACTGCACAAACATGTCTTGTAAAAAGGAAATATGTTTCTGTTTGGTTAGCTTTTGGAAATTGTAGAAATAAAACATTTTCCTTCTTCAGAAGTTCCAGCTATGCAGGCTGACGTTAGTTAGCTAATTCATTTGCTAGCTATCATACAGTAGGAGTATATTAATAATTATAAGTAGACACACGTATAATTGACTGAAGCGCATATAAAGCACCCACTGTGGCTGAAACACAATCATCGCGGGATGAACGAGTGACGAATTTCCGTCCAAGGGGGAAAAACTGTATGTTTCTAACATTTATGGTTGAGATTGAATTAATATAAATATAAACGGTGCATATTATGACTTTCATTAACATGTGACGCAGGCATCTCGCAGACGTTAGTATCATGCCATGTCAGTCAGACACGTAACGCAGGAGTCACGCAGACGTTAGTATCATGTCATGTCAGTCAGACACGTAACGCAGGAGTCACGCAGACGTTAGTATCATGTCATGTCAGTCAGACACATAACGCAGGAGTCACGCAGACGTTAGTATCATGTCATGTCAGTCAGACACGTCAGGAGTCTCGCAGACGTTAGTATCATGCCATGTCAGTCAGACACGTAACGCAGGAGTCACGCAGACGTTAGTATCATGTCATGTCAGTCAGACACGTAACGCAGGAGTCACGCAGACGTTAGTATCATGTCATGTCAGTCAGACACGTAACGCAGGAGTCACGCAGACGTTAGTATCATGTCATGTCAGTCAGACACGTAACGCAGGAGTCACGCAGACGTTAGTATCATGTCATGTCAGTCAGACACGTAACGCAGGAGTCACGCAGACGTTAGTATCATGTCATGTCAGTCAGACACGTAACGCAGGAGTCACGCAGACGTTAGTATCATGCCATGTCAAGTGGTATGGTTGCCTAGGCTTATATATGTCTCTTATCACCGTTCTGCCTTGCCCTGCATGTTCTAGTCAGACGTCATGATAAGTCATCAGAAGTGTCCACTTCATTTGAGGGGATAGGGTGTCTTTTTAAGTGTTTGAACCGCACCCATAGACTGACCCAGTGAATCCAGGTGAAGCTATGATCCCTTATTGACGTCACTTATACAAGCTTTATATGTCTGAACTCAGAATCAAATATGCTTCCTAAAATAACATGTGGGAGAACGTTTATTTTGATTGGCCATTTTCTGTATTTGTCAGAGTGCCTGATTTCAGATGTGTGCATGTAAACAGTATTATAAAGGAAATCGTTCTTGCAAAGCATGTAAATGTTTTAATCAAACTATTATATTAATCTGAGTACCCAGAGTAATCACATTATTGTGTACATGTAACCGTACTCAGTGTAGATGAAGGGGACGCGACAGGTTAAAGAAGGATATTTAATCCTTGAGATGCCAGGCGCACTGGTCTGTGTCAAGAACTGCAACGCTTCTGGGTTTTTCATGCTCAACAGTTTCCCTTGTATATCAAGAATGGTCCACCACACAAAGGACATCCAGCCAACTTGACACAACTGTGGAAAGCATTGGAGTCAACATTGGCCAGCATCCCTGTGGAATGTTTTTGAGTAGAGTCCGTGACCTGACAAATTGAGGCTGTCCCAAGGGCAAAAGGGGCGGGGAACTGAATATTAGGAAGGAGTTCCTTATGTTGGATTTATTCAGTGTAATATTAATATTGTTGATTACAAATAGTAGATAGTAACTTTTCAAACTTTGTAAGTTGCATAGGCTCTTGGGGAACTCCTACACCTCAGTAAGCCTCATTGAAGCTACAAAAATGTCAGCTTTTAACCTTAACATGACAATAGAAATGAACAGGAATGACATTTACTCTAATGGGAAGCCAAAAAATATACATTTAAAAGCCACGCCTCCAGTCCAGGGTTCCTACAGGAACCCTTTGCTACATAGAAACATGAAATGTTCCTCCAAGAACCCCACGACTCACCAAAGATGCAGCTGTGAACATTTTACGAGTGATGGTTCCTTGAGGATATCCAGGGTTCCTCGAGTCACCACTCATTCTAAGAATGTAGGGCTGAGATTGCAGAGCCAAATGAAAGTGGTTTTGTAAGAATTGCGATGTGAAAATAGGTAACTGGTGAAAATGGAATTTCCGTGAGACTATGAAGGATTAAGCGCTTTACAATGGTTACAGTTGATCCCAGTTCTCTCATGCCCTCTTCCTCGGTCCTTTGGTGCCTGCAATGTCTAGAGACACTGTTCTACTCAGCAACTGGAAACAAAAACATCAGTTAGTTAGAGTCAGAAAGTGTTCATACCCCTCGATCTATTCCACATTTTATTGTGTTACAGCCTGTATTCAAAATGGATTAAATCGATTTTTCTCTCTCACACAATACCCCATAATGACAAAGTGAAAACATGTTTTTAGAAATGTCTGCATATTTATTGAAAATGATATACAGTAATATCTCATTTACATAAATATTCACACTTTGTAGAGTCAATACTTTGTAGAAGCAACTTTGGCAGGGATTAAAGCTGTGAGTCTTTTTGGGTAAGTCTCTCAGAGATTTCCACACCTGGATTGTGCCATTATTATTATTTTCAGAATTCTTCAAGCTCTGTCAAATTGGTTTTTGATCATTGCTAGACAACCATTTTCAGGTCTTGTCATAGATTTTCAAGTAGATTTAAGTCAAAACCGTAACTTGGTCATTCAGAAATATTCACTGTCTTCGTGGTAAACAGCTCCAGTGTAGATTTGGCCATGTGTTTTAGGTTATTGTCCTGCTGAAAGGTGAATTCATCTCCCAGTGTCTGGTGGAAAGCAAACTGTACCAGGTTTTCCTCTAGGATTTTGCCTGTGCTTAGCTCTATTCCGTTTATTTTTTTATCCTGAAAAACTCCCCAGTCCTTAATGATTACATGCATACTGCTAAGATAATGCAGCCACAATTATGCTTGACAATATGGAGAGTGGATCTCGGTAATACTGTGTGTTGGATTGGATTTGCACCAAACAAAGCACATAGTACTCAGGACATAAAGTTAATTTCTTTCCCGCATTTTTTGCAGTATTACTTTAGTGCCTTGATGCAAACAGGATGCATGTTTTGGAATATTTTTTATTCTGTACAGCCTTCCTTCTTTTCACTCTGTAATTTAATTTGGTATTGTGGAGTAACTACAATGTTGTTGATCCATCCTCAGTTTTCTCCTATCACAGCCATTAAACTGTAACTGTTTTAAAGTCACCATTGGCCTCATGGTGAAATCTCTGAGCGGTTTTCTTCCTCTCCAGCAACTGAGTTAGGAAGGACGCCTGTATCTTTGTAGTGACTGGGTGTATTGATACACCATCCAAAGTGTAAGTTACCCATCTACCCTTCTGTGGAAAACCTCCCTGGTCTTTGTGGTTGAATATGTGTTTGAATTTCACTACTCGGCTGAGCTCAATTACAGATCAATCAATCAAATGTATTTATAAAGCCCTTTTTACATCAGCAGATGTCACAATGTTCTGTACAGAAAGATAATTGTATGTGTAGGGTATAGAGATGAGGTATTCATTCAAAATCATGTTAACCACTATTATTTCACACAAAGTCGATGCAACTTGATACAGTTGAAGTCGGAAGTTTACATACACGTTTTTCAACCACTCCACAAATTTCTTGTTAACAAACTATAGTTTTGGTAAGTCGGTTAGGACATCTACTTTGTACATGACACAAGTAATTTTCCCAACAATTGTTTACAGACAGATTATTTCACTTATAATTCACTGTATCACAATTCCAGTGGGTCAGAAGTTTACATGCACTAAGTTGACAGTGCCTTTAAACAGCTTGGAAAATTCCAGAAAATTATGTCATGGCTTTAGAAGCTTATAATTGGAGGTTTACCTGTGGATGTATTTCAAGGACTACCTTCAAACACAGTGCCTCTTTGCTTGACATCATGGGAAAATCTAAATAAATCAGCCAAGACCTTAGAATTTATTTTTAGACCTCCACAAGTCTGGTTCCTCCTTGGGATCAATTTCCAAATGCCTGAAGGTACCACGTTCATCTGTACAAACAATAATACGCAAGTATAAACACCATGGGACAACGCAGTCGTCATACCGCTCAGGAAAGAGACGCATTCTGTCTCCTAGAGATGAACGTACTTTGGTGCTAAAAGTGCAAAGCAATACCAGAACAACAGCAAAGGACCTTGTGAAGATGCTGGAGGAAACAGGTACAAAAGTATTTATTTCCACAGTAAAACGATTCCTATATTGCCATAACCTGAAAGTCTGCTCAGCAAGGAAGAATCCACTGCTCCAAAACCGCCATAAAAAAAGCCAGACTACGGTTTGCAACTGCACATGGGGACAAAGGTTGTACTTTTTGGAGAAATGTCCTCTGGTCTGATGAAACAAAAAATAGAACTGTTTGGCCATAATGACCATCATTCTGTTTGGAGGAAAAAGGGGGAGGCTTGCAAGCCGAAGAACACCATCCCAACCGTAAACATGGGGGTGGCAGCATCATGTTGTGGGGGTGCTTTGCTGCAGGAGGGACTGGTGCACTTCACAAAATAGATGGCATCATGATGTAGGAAAATTATGTCAATTATATTGAAGCAACATCTCAAGACATCAGTCAGGAAGTTAAAGCTTGGTTGCAAATGGGTCTTCCAACTGGACAATGACCCCAAGCATACTTCCAAAGTTGTGGCAAAATGGCTTAAGGACAACAAAGTCAATCTATTGGAGTGGCCATCACAAGGCCCTGAACTGTATCACGGAGGCGCTCCGCACTGCTAAAGCTAACTCTCTCTCCTCTGCTCTCATCCTTCTAGACCTATCGGCTGCCTTCGATACTGTGAACCATCAGATCCTCCTCTCCACCCTCTCCGAGTTGGGCATCTCCGGCGCGGCCCACGCTTGGATTGCGTCCTACCTGACAGGTCGCTCCTACCTGGTGGCGTGGCGAGAATCTGTCTCCTCACCACGCGCTCTCACCACTGGTGTCCCCCAGGGCTCTGTTCTAGGCCCTCTCCTATTCTCGCTTTACACCAAGTCACTTGGCTCTGTCATAACCTCACATGGTCTCTCCTATCATTGCTATGCAGACGACACACAATTAATCTTCTCCTTTCCCCCTTCTGATGACCAGGTGGCGAATCGCATCTCTGCATGTCTGGCACCCAAACAAGGGCACTGTGTTCATCCACCTCTGGCCTGCTCGCCTCCCTACCACTGTGGAAGTACAGTTCCCGCTCAGCCCAGTCAAAACTGTTCGCTGCTCTGGCCCCCCAATGGTGGAACAAACTCCCTCACGACGCCAGGACAGCGGAGTCAATCACCACCTTCCGGAGACACCTGAAACCCCACCTCTTTAAGGAATACCTAGGATAGGATAAAGTAATCCTTCTCACCCCCCCCCCCTTAAAAGATTTAGATGCACTATTGTAAAGTGGCTGTTCCACTGGATGTCATAAGGTGAATGCACCAATTTGTAAGTCGCTCTGGATAAGAGCGTCTGCTAAATGACTTAAATGTAATGTAAATGTAACTCAATCCTAAAGAAAAAGTGTGTGTGAGAAAGGAGGCCTACAAACCTGACTCAGTTACACCAGCTATGTCAGGAGGAATGGGCCAAACTTGTTGTGGAAGGCTACCCGAAACATTTGACCCAAGTTAAACAATTTAAAAGCAATGCTACCAAATACTAATTGAGTGTATGTAAACTTCTGACCCACTGGGAATGTGATGAAATAAATAAATCATTCTCTCTACTATGATTCTGACATTTCACATTCTTAAAATAAAGTGGTGATCCTAACTGACCTAAGACAGGGAATTTTTACTAGGATTAAATGTCAGGAATTTTGAAAAACAGAGTTTAAATGTGTTTGGCTAAGGTGTATATAAACTTCCGACTTCAACTGTATGTGACTTGTTCGGCACATTTTTACTCCTGAGCTCATTTAGGCTTGCCATAACAAAGTGGTTGAATACTCAAGATATTTCATCTTTATTTTGTAATTACTTTGTCAAAACTTTGAAAAACATAATTTTACTTTGACATTATATGGTATTGTGTGTAGGCCAGAGACAAAAAATCTCAAAAAAATCTAAATGTAATTCAGGCTTTAACACAACAAATGTGGAAAAAGTAATGACGTGAATTCTTTCTAAAGGCTCTGTAAATGACACAAATGTGGATTCCAAAGTTCAACCTCAATATTAACACGTCATTATGCTCTGAGATCAACACACCAGTGTTCTACATGAATAGGCCTACACTTTCTGAAGGGTTGAGAGGTGGATTTTGTTTCTGAAGCATACATTGGCACGTTAGCAGTCATGTCAAGACGGTCAGTGCCAGCTTCCACCACTCCCTGCCTCAGTTTTATAACACTATGCTCTTTGCTCTCATCCTTCCTTCCTCTCTCTGCTCATCTGCTCCCAGGGCCGGTTTCAGGCATACGCGGCATAAGTGGTCACTTAGGGGCCTCAGGCACTAGGGGGCCCCACTAGGGGCCCTCTTTTTCTTTTAGGAACTCTGTCAGAGTCTTAGCTTACTGAATACACAAGCTGCAAGTTCGAAATGTTGTGCATCTTATGTTAGTCACTAACAGTCACTCTATTAGCCATGTCAGCTAACAATGTTTTGATTTGCCAGTTAGTCTAGCCAGCCTACTAAATGTGTAGTAATCATGGTTGATTACTGACTGGGCATGCAGGTCACATTCCCAGGGGCTCTGACCTCCAGGGGGGCATTGATTTT